>NC_041390.1:377465009-377478627 GCF_002162155.2 Triticum dicoccoides | reverse complement strand
GCACCACAAACTTCCCTTGATCTCGTAAAAAAAAACTGCAGCCAAGTATTAGAGAGATCTAACACGGAGATTTCACCGAGATTAGAGAAGCCCAGAGATGACACCGCCAAAGATCACTTTATTGCCACGATGTCGATCGGTTACAGAAAATGCGTGTCAGCATCCAAGAACTCTCAAATAAGTCTAGGCTAAAGATCTGAGTTCCTCTCCTGAGACGCACCCAAAAACCTAGCCTATGCCCCTCTATTTAAAGAGCGAAACAGCACCCTAAAAATAGAGCCCATCTCTGAAACAAAACAGACAGCAGAATCATGCGTGAGCCTGGCCGCTCACCTCGTTGCTGCATGGGCCACGCTGGGCCTGCTCCTCCGGCCTCTAGCCTATGTACGCTCAGCTGCAGACATGCAACGAGCAATGTCTGCTCTTGCGCGTGAGCCTGGCTGACCGCCTCCGTCGCGCACGCCGCCTTCCATTGATCCGCACGCCTGCCACATGGGCCGCCCACGCTGGACTGGGCCGCACCCGCTCGACTCGCCCGATCGACCTGTTGCCGCTGCCGTGCGCGCAAACACATGTACACGCCTTACACCTCGTGACGTCTTCAGTACCGTAC
This sequence comes from Triticum dicoccoides, assembly GCF_002162155.2. Taxonomy (NCBI): domain Eukaryota; kingdom Viridiplantae; phylum Streptophyta; class Magnoliopsida; order Poales; family Poaceae; genus Triticum; species Triticum dicoccoides. The sequence continues at coordinate 377,478,014 of NC_041390.1, read as the reverse complement.
CGTACATCTCCGGTACAAGCCATGTACGACAAACCGGTGCCCTCCCGGATCATCGTATCCTCTACTTTCATTGTTCCTTCGCACGAACGCCCCGCATGACCATGATCCCCCGGACCTCAGCTTCTCTAAGCTTCGTCCCTCGATCCTGTCATCGACCACGTTTGTCCAGCTCTGGCAACACCTGAAAGTGAACTCAACAAATAACCAGTATGAGCACAAGTCCACGACTTGACTCAGGGTAAGTTTCACACAACTCACACCATATTTTCACACAAGTAGCTAATGGATCATCACACCATTAGCAAAGTATTCAGCCCAATATAAGATACCAATAACCGCACAAGTATCCATATCATCCAGAGTATCCAAATCAATGTCTACTAAGCACTTGCCAATGTTGCACATCACACATGACTTCACAATCTCCCCCTTGATGAAAACATTGGCAACATCACATAAACACCAAACATTGATTGGCATACACATTCACTTAACTTTCAGATTTTCAGAGTTTTGAAAAGACAAAAGAGAAAAAAAAACTGAAGATCAACCAAAGATCCAAAAAAAAAACAATAGAAAATTGTGTAAAGAAAATGTGGTGTGAATATGTGTTGGAAATCTCTCCCCCTTTGACAATGAATTTCATCAAAACCACAAAACGAACTCTCCCCCTAAACAGAAATTCTATAAGCTAGAAAAAGGAAAATCTTTTTGTATTACGTCATATTTCAATTTTTTAATGAGCATTATAAGACATCATGAAAATGACAATTCTACGTCCAAGTCATGCAAAAAGTATTTGTACTTGACATGTATACAAGTATAATGCAATCCACATGTGACCAAGAATCAAGTATTGTTACGATTTATTACAAGGCATGGTCTTCCTTTATCAACTATGTCAATGCTTGAATACACAATCACTTGAGCAAATTATATTAAAAGCATTTATAAAAATATGAAACTTAATTTCCAAAGAAGTTGTATGCCATGTCAATTCAACCTTGCCAAGCCTATATTCAAAGTACCATGCCAAGCCTATGTTTAAAGTACAATAACAATCAGAAGCTTAAGACAATGGTAGGCAATCAGAAGCTTAAGACAAAGGTTTCAAGAACAACAACAACTTCCAAGTTCATACCAAAGTGCAATGGTAAGCAGTCTCGTGAAGATGCAGTGTGACATTGGCATATCTTTTATAAAACTTGCTTGACAGCATATTTTTAATCTTGATACTTTAATAGATTCATCATTGATAGTAATTGAGTAACCAAGACCAACACAGCTAACAAAGTTTAACCATGACAAGATTTAGTTCAAGTTATCATTCGTATTAGAAAGTCATGTGATAAACTACCTTATACGAACATACATGTAAAATGACAATTTCCTCAAAGCATAAACATGATTGCAAAATGACATTCCAGGATAAAATACAATGCTCATTACTTTTTCATTTTTTTTTAATTTATCAAAAAAAACTGAAAAAGAAGCAACATGAAAATACCAATTCTAACTAGAAACCCAAGTGAAAAAGTATTTTACATATTTTACAAAAAGACTCAAGTCCCCCTCAAACCATCCCGTATGGTTTGATTACTCCAAGTTCACCTCGAAGAAAAGCAAACCGAGAAGAATCCAATGGTTTAGTGAAAATGTCTGCCAATTGACGTTCAGTATCTATAAAATGTAGCACAACATTTCTTTTTTCAACATGATCTCTAAGAAAATGATATCTTATGTCTATGTGCTTAGTTCGAGAATGTTGCACAGGGTTTTTATCAATACATATAGCACTAGTGTTATCACAATAAAGTGGTACACTTTCTAGAGTAACCCCATAATCTTTCATTGTAGCTATTATCCATAAAATCTGTGAGCAACAACAAGCAGCAGCTACATATTCACTTTCAGCAGTAGATTGTGCAACAAAACTTTGTTTCTTAGAAGACCAAAGTACTAATGAATCACCCAAAAATAAGCATGTGCCAGATGTACTCTTTCTATCAATTCTACAACCTCCAAAATCAGCGTCCGAAAATGCACGCAATGAAATACTCGAGGAAGCAGAAAGCCAAATGCCAAAAGATTGGGTGCCATGTAGATACCTGAAGATCCGCTTGACAGCTTGTATATGTGATGCACGTGGGGAAGCTTGAAACCGTGCACACAAGCATACAGAAAATTGTATATCCGGTCTAGAAGCGGCGAGATAAAGAAGTGAACCAATCATACTCCTATACATCTTTTGGTCAACAGTTTCACCTTCCTCATCAAGATCAAGTGACGCCGTAGATCCCATTGGTGTCATAATAGGGTTGAGGTTTTCCATCCCAAAGCACCGTAGAAGATCCTTCGTATACTTACTTTGATGCACAAAGGTGCCATCCTTTGTTTGTTTGATTTGCAGTCCCAAAAAGTAAGTAAGTTCACCCATCATGCTCATTTCAAATTCCCTGCTCATAGTTTCTGAAAATTCTGACACCAAAGCATGAGAAGCACACCCAAAGATAATATCATCAACATAAACTTGTACGAAAAGTTGATCGTTGCCATGTTTGAGTACAAAGAGTGTTTTATCAACGTTTCCCATGGTAAACCCCTTTCCAATTAAAAACGTTTTCAACCTATCATACCATGAACGTGGGGCTTGTTTTAAACCATACAAAGCTTTTGAAAGTTTATAAACATGGTTGGGAAACTTTGGATTCTCGAAACCAGGTGGTTGCTTAACATAAACCTCCTCATCAATAAAGCCATTAAGAAAAGCACTTTTAACATCCATTTGATAAAGCTTAAAACCTTTAGATGCAGCAAAAGTCAATAAAATTCTTATAGCTTCCAATCTAGCAACAGGAGCAAAAGTTTCATCAAAATCAAGACCTTCAACTTGAGTAAAACCCTGAGCAACCAACCTAGCCTTGTTACGAACAATAACACCATCCTCACTTTGTTTGTTTTTGAAAACCCAACGAGTTCCAATAAGAGTATGACCAGAAGGAGGTGAAACAAGAGTCCAAACTTTGTTACGCTCAAAATTTTCTAATTCCTCATGCATGGCATTGATCCATGATTCATCAGTTAATGCATGAGATATATCTTTGGGCTCAAAAGAAGCAACAAATGTTGAATGAGTATGATAGTCAGAATCGATAAACCTTGACCGTGTGACTCTCTCATCCATGCTTCCAATAATCTGCTTAGGAGGGTGCCTTTTCTGAATATGTCGGGGTGCTGAAATATTTGACTCAGCAGCATGCTCATCCCCAACATTTGTAGTTGAAGTAGTCTCTTGAGGATGTCCAGCTGTAGCAGCAGTAGTTGTAGGTGTAGGAACAGCTGGAGTTTGCGCATGGACAGCAGGGGGCACGCCATCCTCCTCGTCATCTTCATCATCTACAAAGATTTCCTCCCCCTGAACATATGTTCCTGCATCAGAAATGCGAGGACTAGAGCCAGAACTAGCCTCATCAAAAGTCACTTCACTGGTTTCCATTATTCGGTTAGTCTCATAAACATAAACACGGTAACCACGTGAATGAGTAGGATATCCAAGGAAAATGCCATCATATGATCTAGATTCAAACTTATCTAGATTGCCAGATTTAAGCACAAAGCATTTACAACCAAAAACTCTTAGGTGAGATACAATAGGTTTACGCCCAAATCGTAGTTCATATGGTGTTTTGCCAATTTTAGATCTCAAGAACACACGATTTGAAACATAACAAGCAGTAGATATAGCTTCAGCCCAAAACTTTCTAGGAGTAGAAAATTCATCAAGCATAGTACGGGCCATCTCAACTAGAGTTCTATTCTTACGCTCCACTACACCATTTTGTTGTGGTACATAAGGTGAAGAAAATGGATGCTCAATGACAAATTCATCACAAAAGTGATTAAAATATGAATTCTTAAATTCAGTCCCATTATCACTTCTTATTGTTTTCAAAGATCCTGGGTGCTCAACACTTAGTCTATGCACAAGACTCTTAAAGTGACTAAAAGCCTCATCCTTAGATGCCATAAAATAAACCCAAGAATATCTTGAATAATCATCAACAATCACCAAAACATACCACTTACCCCCAAAAGATTGTACCCTTGATGGACCAACCGTATCAAGATGTAGAAGCTGTCCTGGAGCGTTAGTCATGACACTGGTAATGCGTGCATGTGAACCTGCAACCATCTTACCATGTCTACAAGGAGAGCATACAATATCTTTTTCTCTCTTAAGTTTAGCAAACCATTTATAAGATTCATACCACTTATACGAGTGAGATGATCAAAACCAATATGCCCAAGTCTACGATGCCAAAAGAATAAATCTGTAGATGTATTGGCAACTAGACACCTAAACTTAACATTTGAAGAAGCATGAAAATCAGCCTTAAAAACTCTCCCAAAGCGTGATATCTCAAAGACAAGATCACCTGAAGCATCTAAAACTTTGCAAGCATTTTTCTTAAATGAAACTTCAAGATCCTCATCAATCATTTGTGAAACCGACAACAAGTTGTATTTCAGATTTTCAACCAAAGCAACATCTTAAAACATAAATTTGTCGGTTACCTTTACTGTACCTTTCGCTACAACAGTAGAAGTAGAAGCATCTCCAAAAGTTACACTCTCAGCCCGAGATGCACGTGTGAGGGAGGAGAACCATTTTTTATCACCGGTCATGTGACGAGAACAACCGGAGTCCACTAGCCATATGTTCTCCTTCCTCGCGCGAAGTGCCTACAAACAACAAACACAAGCCAAGGTCTCAGTACTGGGGTTAGATAAAAAACTTTTAGGTATCCAGTACTGAGACATGCGGCGAGAAGGCATTGCACGAGTTTCTTTATACATTTGGACATATTTTACATGTCTCATGCAGGCAGTAGTAGAAGGTGACACATTCACCTTAGGCACAAACTTCGGAGCAACGGAATTATGTTGAACATAATGTGCCTTGAAGAAATTAGATCTAGCTTGCTTTCTTTCTTTCTTAATAAGTTTAGCTAGTCTAAAACAGGAACCTACAACATGTCCAGATTTACCACAAAAAGTGCATTTGTACCTACATTCAGGTTTATCATGTGGTGTATCAGCTACATTTGCACTAGGTGAAAGAGCATTAGACATAATGCCGGCAGATTTAAAAATCACATTGGTTGGCTTATCAGATGTTCCAAAAATTCCATTGCCAAGTGATTTAACAACAGTGGGAGGATTAGCCTTGAAGTGAGCATGAGCATTGACACCAAGTCCTGTCTTATTTTTACTCACTTTAGACTTATCTAAGATCATATTCAGATTTTTATGCCCGCTAGAAAACTTTTGCAAAGAAGCTTGTAGATAATTAACTTGATGAGACAAAGCAAGACAATTATCACAAGCAGCATCCATGGCTTGTTTCCCATTTTTACAATTAGCACACGACAAAACCTCATGGATATATAAAGCATTTTCAACATGAGAAACCCTAGCATTTGCATCTTTCAACTTCAAGTCAAGAATATGACAATTATTACAAGAAGTTGAATCTGTCAAATCAGAAGTATCCACGCTAACATCATTAATTTCTTTACGTTTATGCACAACAAGTTTCTCATTGTTTTCTAATGCATTTCTAAGCTTATCAAGAGTATCATCGTGAATAGAACGCAAAGATGTAAGCTCAGAATAGATATAATTACAAGACTTGCAAGAATCATCATCAGGAATCATAGATTTAAGTCTAGTAATTTCAGAATTCAGAGATGCAATTTTCAAGTCATATTTCTTAATTCTTTTAGTGGCATGATCTAGTAAGGAGCTCAACTTGCTGGCACTTTCAAGTAATTCATCATAAGACAGTTCTACCTCATTGTTGTTGTCGCTGTTGTAGTCGTCGTAGGAGGTAGCGCTTTTGCTAGCAGCCATAAGACACATCCCACTAATGTCGCGCTTGGCTTTGGTTGCATCATCTTCATCGGATTCGATGTCCACATCACTCAAGCATGGTTCACCATATTCATCGATGACCGAGAAAATACTGTGTGCCACAGCTCGAGCAAAGTCACCCCTCTTCTTATTCTTGATGTTGAAAGTGTGCTTATTCTTCTTGTTCTCCTTGACAGAATTATCCCTATCCCCTTCTTTCGCCATCTTGGATAAAAACTTGGGGCAGTTTTGGCGAAAGTGGTTGGGATCACCACATTCAAAACACCTTGGAGCGTTGTTCCCACCTCTCTTCCTTGAGCGAACATTTTGTAGGGCACGTGAAAAACGAGAAGTGAGGAGTGCCAATTCTTCTTCTGGGCATTGCTCTAGCTGTTCATCAGTTAGTTGAGACAAAGAAGACAGTGCATAGCAATGCGAAGAAGTACCATCATTTGAGCTGGTAGGGTTAGTAACAAGAGAAATTGATTTAGAACCAGTTCTCCTAGCAAGAATATCTAATTCATGAGTTTTCAATTTTGAATATAAGATATCAAGTGTAAGTGTGCTCATGACAGTAGACTCTCTAATAGATGTAACTTTCATCTCCCAGATGGACATATCTAAAGCACTCAAAAGCTGCCTAGAAGTCTCAGCATCAGTATAGGTAACACCTAATGCACGTAGATTGATGAGAATCTTATTAAAGCGAGCAAAAAATTCATCCAAAGATTCACCTGTTTTCATCTCAAACCTCATGTACTCCTTTTTGTACATGTCCTGGCGCACTTCCTTAACTGAGTTTGATCCTTCATGATAGCTACAAAGTGCGTTCCATACCTCATGAGCGGATGCAAGGTGAGAGACACGGTCGAAGTCACTCCGTTGTAGACCTTGGATGATGAAGTTCCTCGCCTTGTAGTTGTTCTCCACATGAACCAAGTTTGCTGGCGTGATCGCATCGTCTGCGGGAAGCACGTAGGGCTTGGCGACTTTCTCCCAGATGGCGTAACTTTGCGCCATGATGTATGCCTTCATCTTCGCCTTCCAGAACTGAAAATCAACACCATCGAAAATACAGGGTTTGGTAGAATACCTATCCATGTCTAGCAATTCTAATCAACCGGTTAAGATAAATTAGAAAAACCTTGCTCTGATACCAATTGAGAGATCAAGATAGGCAATCAGAGGGGGGGTGAATGATTGCGCGGAAGCAAATTATAACTTTTCCAAAATTTAAAACCCTGAAACTCTAATCTGTTCGAGATGGTAAAACAGTTGTATATCAAGATCTGCTGAACCAAAAAATACGTATGAGTACTCCAATTAAAGCTACGGAAATTATCTAATCAACACAACAAGAATGAGCTTAAACGGAGTTACCAATCAAAAGTTATGATCAAAACAGTAACAGCTGACAGAAAACTGCGAAAATCAATCTAGATCTAATTTCGAGAACTAGCAAGAAAGATAGATTAATCGCACCACAAACTTCCCTTGATCTCGTGAAAAAAAAACTGCAGCCAAGTATTAGAGAGATCTAACACGGAGATTTCACCGAGATTAGAGAAGCCCAGAGATGACACCGCCAAAGATCACTTTATTGCCACGATGTCGATCGGTTACAGAAAATGCGTGTCAGCATCCAAGAACTCTCAAATAAATCTAGGCTAAAGATCTGAGTTCCTCTCCTGAGACGCACCCAAAAACCTAGCCTATGCCCCTCTATTTAAAGAGCTAAACAGCACCCTAAAAATAGAGCCCATCTCTGAAACAAAACAGACGGCAGAATCATGCGTGAGCCTGGCCGCTCACCTCGTTGCTGCATGGGCCACGCTGGGCCTGCTCCTCCGGCCTCTAGCCTATGTACGCTCAGCTGTAGACATGCAACGAGCAATGTCTGCTCTTGCGCGTGAGCCTGGCTGACCGCCTCCGTCGCGCACGCCGCCTTCCATTGATCCGCACGCCTGCCACATGGGCCGCCCACGCTGGACTGGGCCGCACCCGCTCGACTCGCCCGATCGACCTGTTGCCGCTGCCGTGCGTGCAAACACATGTACACGCCTTACACCTCGTGACGTCTTCAGTACCGTACCGTACATCTCCGGTACAAGCCATGTACGACAAACCGGTGCCCTCCCGGATCATCGTATCCTCTACTTTCATTGTTCCTTCGCACGAACGCCCCGCATGACCATGATCCCCCGGACCTCAGCTTCTCTAAGCTTCGTCCCTCGATCCTGTCATCGACCACGTTTGTCCAGCTCTGGCAACACCTGAAAGTGAACTCAACAAATAACCAGTATGAGCACAAGTCCACGACTTGACTCAGGGTAAGTTTCACACAACTCACACCATATTTTCACACAAGTAGCTAATGGATCATCACACCATTAGCAAAGTATTCAGCCCAATATAAGATACCAATAACCGCACAAGTATCCATATCATCCAGAGTATCCAAATCAATGTCTACTAAGCACTTGCCAATGTTGCACATCACACATGACTTCACAATGTCAAGAACAATAAAATATACGGGCACATAATTCTTATTTGCAACAATAATAACATCATAAATTCTTCCCATAGGTTTCTTAATAGTGGAATCTGCAAGGTGCAAGTTTAAAGAACAATCATCAAAATCACAGAAACCTAACCAATTACACAAAGTCTTTGGAATCGTGGAAACACTAGCACCCAAATCACACGAAGCATAGAATTCATGATCTTTAATTTTAATTTTGATAGTAGGTTCCCACTCGTCATAAAGTTTTCTAGGGATAGAAACTTCCAACTCAAGTTTTTCTTCATAAGATTGCATCAAAGCATCAACGATATGTTTAGTAAAAGCTTTATTTTGACTATAAGCATGAGGAGAATTTAGCACGGATTGCAACAAGGAAATACAATCTATCAAAGAGAAATTATCATAATTAAATTCCTTGAAATCCAAAATAGTGGGTTCATTAATATTTAAAGTTTTGACTTATTCAATCCCACTTTTAACAATTTTCGCATCAAGATCCAAAGATTTCGAATTCTTGGAATGCCGTCTAGGTAAAGGTGGATCATATTCAGTCCCATCATAATCAAGATTCATATTGCAAAACAAAGATTTAATAGGGGACACATCAATAACTTTTAGATCTTCATCTTTATTATCATGGAAACTAGAAGAACACGTTTTTATAAAGCAATCTTTCTTAGCACACATCCTAGCGGTTCTTTATTTGCACTCATCAATGGAAATTCTCATGGCTTTGAGAGACTCATTGATATCATGCTTAGGTGGAATAGATCTAAGTTTCAAAGAATCAACATCAAGAGAAATTCTATCAATGTTCCTAGCCAACTCATCAATCTTAAGCAATTTTTCTTCAATCGAAGCATTGAAATTATTTTGCGAAGTAATAAATTCTTTAATATTAGATTGAAAATCAGAGGGCATCTTATTATAATTTCCATAAGAATTTTGGTAGGAACTACCATAATTATTAGAGGAATTACTAGGATACGGCCTAGAATTAAAGTTTCCTCTATACGCGTTGTTAGCAAAATTATTCCTACCAACAAAATTCACATCCATAGATTCATTATTATTCTCAATCAAAGTACACAAAGGCATATCATTAGGATCACAAGAAACACTTTTATTAGCAAATAATTTCATAAGTTCATCCATCTTTCCACTCAAAACATTAATTTCTTCTATCGCATGCACTTTCTTATCAGTAGATCTTTCGGTGTGCCATTGAGAATAATTAACGATAATATTATCTAGGAGTTTAGTAGCTTCTCCTAAAGTGATTTCCATAAAAGTGCCTCCCGTGGCCGAATCTAAAAGATTTCTACAGGCAAAATTCAATCCGGCATAAAAAATTTGTATAATCATCCACAAATTCAAACCATGCATAGGGCAATTACGTATCATCAATTTCATCCTCTCCCAAGCTTGTGCAACATGTTCATGATCAAGTTGCTTAAAATTCATAATATCGTTTCTAAGAGAGATGATCTTGGTGGGAGGAAAATACTTAGAGATAAAAGCATCTTTGCACTTATTCCACGAATCAATACTATTTTTAGGCAAAGACGAAAACCAAGCTTTAGCACGATCTCTAAGCGAAAAAGGAAATAGATTCAATTTAACAATATCATTATCCACATCTTTCTTATTTTGCATATCACATAAATCAACGAAGCTATTTAGATGGGTAGCGGCATCTTCACTAGGAAGGCCGGAAAATGGATCTTTCATCACAAGATTCAGCAAGGCAGCATTAATTTCACAAGATTCAAGATCGATAAGAGGAGCAATCGAAGTGCTAATAAAATCATTGTTGTTGGTATTGGTAAAGTCACACAATTTAGTGTTATCTTGAGCCATCATGACAAGCAAGCAATCCAACACACAAGCAAACGAGGAACGGGCAAAAAGAGGCAAATAGAGAAAGAGAGTGAGGATAGAGAGAGAGAGAGGGCGAATAAAACGGCAAGGGTGAAGTGGGGGAGAGGAAAACGAGAGGAAAATGGCAAATAATGTAATGCGAGGGATAAGAGTTTGTGATGGGTACTTGGTATGTCTTGACTTGTGCGTAGATCTCCCCGGCAACGGTGCCAGAAATCCTTCTTGCTACCTCTTGAGCACTGCGTTGGTTTTCCCTTGAAGAGGAAAGGGTGGTGCAGCAAAGTAGCGTAAGTATTTCCCTCAGTTTTTGAGAACCAAGGTATCAATCCAGTAGGAGGCCACGCACGAGTCCCTCATACCTACACAAACAAATAAATCCTCGCAACCAACGCGATAAGGGGTTGTCAATCCCTACATGGTCACTTACGAGAGTGAGATCTGATAGATATGATAAGATAATTTTTTGGTATTTTTATGATAAAGATGCAAAGTAAAATAAAGGCAATAAAAATAACTAAGTATTAGAAGATTAATATGATGGAAGATAGACCCGGGGGCCATAGGTTTCACTAGTGGCTTCTCTCGAGAGCATAAGTATTCATGGCGGGTAAACAAATTATTGTTGAGCAATTGACAGATTGAGCATAATTATGAGAATATCTAGGTATGATAATGTATATAGGCATCACGTCTGAGACAAGTAGACCGACTCCTGCCTGCATCTACTACTACTACTCCACACATCGACCGTTATCCAGTATGCCTCTAGAGTATTAAGTTCAAGAGAACAGAGTAACGCTTTAAGCAAGATGACATGATGTAGAGGGACAAACTCATGCAATATGAAATAAACCCCATCTTGTTATCCTCGATGGCAGCAATACAATACGTGCCTTGCCGCCCCTACTGTCACTGGGAAAGGACACCGCAAGATTGAACCCAAAGCTAAGCACTTATCCCATTGCAAGAAAGATCAATCTAGTAGGCCAAACCAAACTGATAATTCGAAGAGACTTGCAAAGATAACCAATCATTCATAAAAGAATTCAGAGAAGATTCAAATATTGTTCATAGATAAACTTTATCATAAACCCACAATTCATCGGTCTCAATAAACACACCGCAAAAGAAGACTACATCGAATAGATCTCCACAAGAGAGGGGGAGAACTTTGTATTGAGATCCAAAAAGAGAGAAGAAGCCATCTAGCTAATAACTATGGACCCGTAGGTCTGAGGTAAACTACTCACACTTCATCGAAAGGGCTATGGTGTTGATGTAGAAGCCCTTCGTGATCGATGCTCCCTCCGGCGGAGCTCCGGAATAGGCCCCAAGATGGTATCTCGTGGATACAGAAAGTTACGACGGTGGAATTAGGGTTTTGGCTCCGTATCTGGTAGTTTGGGGGTACGTAGGTATATATATATAGGAGGAAGGAGTATGTCGGTGGAGCAACAGGGGGCCCATGAGGGTGGAGGGCGCGCCCAGGGGGGTAGGCGCGCCCCCTACCTCGTGGCCTCCTAGTTGATGTCTTGACGTAGGGTCCAAGTCCTCTGGATCATGTTCATTTCAAAAATCGCATTCCCGAAGGTTTCATTCTGTTTGGACTCTGTTTGATATTCTTTTTCTGCGAAACCCTAAAATAGGCAAAAAAACAGCAATTCTGGGCTGGGCCTCCGGTTAATAGGTTAGTCCAAAAAATAATATAAAAGTATATAATAAAGCCCAATAATGTCCAAAACCGAATATAATATAGCATGGAATAATCAAAAATTATAGATATGTTGGAGACGTATCAGGCAGCAGGCGCCCCCTCCAGTGGTTTTTTGCTCCAATATTCATCATTTTTCCAAAAAAAACCTAAAAAGTTTCGTCCAATTCCGAGAACTTTTATTTCTGCACCAAAAACAACACCACGGTAGTTCTGCTGAAAATAGCGCCAGTCGGGGTTAGTTCCATTCAAATCATTCTAAAACCATATAAAATTTTTGTAAACATGGCATGAATACTTCATAAATTATAGGTTCGTTGGAGACGTATCAACCTATTCATGGAGAAAAAAATCAGAGAGAAGGAATCATCATGTTTTACGATACAGAGCCACCGCCACCTCCCATTCTTCATCGGGAGGGGTGATCTGGAGTCCGGTACGGGCTTCGGAGGGTGGAAATCATCGTCATCGTCATAATCGACCCTTCTCCATAAAATATTCCATGATTCTCACCATTGGGAGAGAGTAATTCCTTCGTATGCTTGTTGTACGGTGATGGAGTTGGATGAAATTTGACATATAATCGAGTAAATTTGTTAGGGCTTGATCCCAAGTATCCACTATGTTCTGAGATTGATGTTGCTATGACTTTGCTATGCTTAGTGCTTGTCACTAGGGCCCGAGTGCCATGATCTCAGATCTGAACCCTTTATGTTTTCATGAATATATTTCAGTTCCTAATCCTATCTTGCAAGTTGTATGCACCTATTACATGTTATGATCTGCATACCCCAAGGTGACAATAATTGGGATTCTTTCTGGTGATTACCGTAGTTTGAGGAGTTCATGTATTCTCTGTGTGCTAATGCTTTGTTCCGGTTGTCTATTAAAAGGAGGCCTTAATATCCCTTAGATTTCCTGATGGACCCCGCTGCCACAAGAGGGTAGGACAAAAGATGGCATGCAAGTTCTT
>NC_041390.1:377464198-377464936 GCF_002162155.2 Triticum dicoccoides | reverse complement strand
ACTATATACGGAATTGATGTCTACTATGCAACTTGACTTCTTGTAGATTCGTGTTGAGCCTCCAAGCGCAAAGTTTTATAGGACAGTTGCAAATTTCCCTCAAGTGGATGACCTATGGTTTATCAATATGTGGGAAACAACCCTGCAATCAATACAAGAAATCTCTTGTTTCCCCAACACATCCAATACAATGGTAAATTGTATAGGTGCACTAGTTCGGTGAAGAGATGGTGATACAAGTGTAGTATGGATAGTAGATATAGGTGTTTGTAATCTGAAAATATAAAGACGTAGCACAAACGGTGTTGCAATGCTCGAAAACAAGGCCTAGGGTTCATACTTTCGCTAGTGCAATCTCTCAATAGTGCTAACATAATTGAATCATATGGCAATCCCTCAACGTGCGACAAAGAGTCACTCCAAAGTTCTTATCTAGTGGGGAACATAAGAAGAAATTGTTTGTAGGGTACGAAACCACCTCAAAGTATCATTTCCAATCAATCTATTGAGCTACTCATATAAGTGTCAAAAATAACCCTAGAGTTCGTACTAGAATAACACCATATGATACACATCAGCCAAGTCTAGTGTCACCTAGATACTCCAATGTTACCACAAGTATCCGTGAGTTGATTATACGACATGCATCAAACAACTTTAGATTCATAATATTCAATCCAACACAAAGAACTTCAAAGAGTGCCCCAAGATTTCTACCAGAGAAAGTAGGATGAAAAC
>NC_041390.1:377459274-377463681 GCF_002162155.2 Triticum dicoccoides | reverse complement strand
TGCATCAACCCTTGTGCATAGATTACCCCAATGTCACCTCGGGCATCCGCGAGTTGAATGCAAAAACATACATCAAGTGAATCAATAGAACACCCCATTGTCACCACGGGTATCCATATGCAAGACATACATCAAGTGTTCTTAGATCCATAAAAGTATCAATCCAATAATAGTGAAACCTCAAAGGTAAAAACTCAATTCATCACAACAAGATAGAGACGGGAAAACACCATATGATCCAACTATATTGTCATGGGAAACCATGGCCACCTATGGGGCCAAAGAGCCCCTTTGGGTTCGGCGGGGGGATGGGCACATTGCACAAAGAGTGGAGAAGCGTAACACAGCACGGTAGATATCACACGGGCAGTTTTACCCAAGTTCGGGCCGTCGCGAGGCGTAAAATCCTACTCCTGCTTTGGTGGATTGATGGTGGAAAAGTGCAGCGCTCTTGCCCGGCAAGGTTGCCTCGAGGCGAGAGTGGCCACGCGCATATGAATATGAGGGGGTCCGAATCCTTTCTACGGTTTCCATGGGCCTCCTTTTATAGATCAAGGGGTCACCACAATGGCAAATCAGTCTATGTACTGATTAGAGAGCAAACAGTGCTATCATACCTAACTCTGTAGGCTGACAGAGCGCATTAAATGCGTTGCTTAGTGTCACATCACAGCTCGTCCGGCAGGCCCTGCCGGGCCGTTTTGGCAGCTTCACGCCTGCTTGCTTCACACGCCTGAGGACGGGTGTTGCTTGGAGGTATTTTCCATAGGAAGTGGCTGCCATGTGGCAAAGAGAAGCCACTTAGTCACTTAGGAGCTTGACACCGCACTGATCGGCGACATGCGTTGCTGTGAGGTGGTGTGGTGGAGTAGTTTACCTCCATGAGCCTCGGCAAGCCTGCCAGGGTGATCATTGGAGGCTGGCTTCCGGGGCAACCCCAACCTCGCCAGGCTCGCCTGCTCAACAAGGGAGGTTCTTCTGGTAGTGGAATCTTGCCTCTCTGGCTAGTCTTGGTCCTCTTGATCTGCACAATGGTCCTTCAAAGAATTAGTCCCTTGTGTCTTGATCTAATCGTGGTTTTGTAATCTTGCTCCTTGGCCTCTGCACAATCTAGGCAACGGACCTAGGGTTTGTTGCACCGACAGGAGCCCCCGGGCCTGATCCGAACGCGCTGCCTGTAGTCGTCGGGGTAGGCCCTAACTAGTGCATGGGCAGGGGCGTAGAAGTGCCTGGCCCCTTGAGATCTTTGCTTCTTCATTAACTTGACCCCGGGCCAGTTTTCGTTTTTCCCACGCATCGTGTAACACCAATCATGGTAGGGTCACTCTTGTAATGGACCGTGAATGACTTTAACGCACGGGCAAGTAACTACCAATTCATTCTTCCCACTATCGTATTTTGGGTTCCGGCAGACCCTTGAGGCTCGAACACTGGGGTGCGCGCGGAGATTTCGCCTCCTACCTACCTGCACTCCTCCGCCTTGCTGGGATCTAAACTATGGAAAGAACAACACAAGAGACACAGGGTTTATACTGGTTCGGGCCACCATTGTGGTGTAATACCCTACTCCAGTGTGTGGTGTGGTGGATTGCCTCTTGGGCTGATGATGATGAACAATACAAGGAAGAACAACCTCGCGAGGGTCTGTTCTTGGCTGGGGCGATGAACTGTTGGGAGGAGTTTAGTCACCTTTCTCTCTCTCTCTCTCTTTCTGATCGAAACCCCTCTCTTTTCTCCCTTTGCTCTGTGGGTGGCTGGTCCTATTTATAGAAGCCCTGGTCCTCTTCCCAAATATCGAGCGGGAAGGGAGCCAACAATGGCCGGGCTAATTTGAAGGGGGACAGCTAGTATCAGCTATCCTGACAAAAGTAGTCTTCGCCTGCACAAAGCTCTGGTGATGACGCCGTCTTTGGGCTCCACGGTGACCTCCTTCTTGTAGTCCTCCTGGTCTTGGTCTCGTTGCACCGAAATGGCAACCTTTGCCTGACGCCTCGGTACTCCACGGCTGCGCTTGCCCCCTTTGCACCAAAGAGGAAGGGAGGACACTGCGCGGGCTGGCACCCGCCTAGCGCCCCCGGTCGTCATGGCTTGCGTCACGGGCACCTCGTGAGGTACCCCGCCTTGATCTCTCTGCCTCCTCGTGAGCCAGCCTGACGAGGCCGCGCCTGAGGAAGCTCCGTGTCGTCCGCCCCGCGAGGCTTGGCCCCTCGCGAGGGTCTTGGGTTTGTGTTGGTGAAGATGGGCCGCGCTGGGCCCCCCTTTGAGCCATGCCGCAGGCAGGCAAGTCTGGGGACCCCCGTTCCCAGAACGCCGACAATAGCCCCCGGGCCTAAGGCGCGCCCGGACTTGGTCGTGCAGGGAGGCGGAAGGGCAAGAGCGAAGCGCCGCGGGCCCTAACAGCCTGTGGCCTTGGGCGCCGCGTGGCGGTTGGTTGGACGTGGGCGTCTCCACTTCCCCATGGCGCCTTGGCAACTGCACGGATTGGACAAGTCCCTGCATGCAAAGTGGGTCATGATTACCTGCAATCGTGGAGGTAGGCGGTTGGCCTTCGCCGGCTATAAGTACGGACCAGCGCGCGCCCTTCCAGTTCATCCCCCTTTGCTTCTCCTTTTTCTTCATGGCCCCGTCGAGGAGGTTCTCGGCTGCAGAGAAGGGGAAGGCTCGCCAAGTTGAGCCCACCTCTCCCCCGCCCAAGCGCGGCTGAGGGCGCCCTCGCAAACATCCTGTGGCCACCATGGTGGCTCCCCGCGGCCGTGGAGGAGATCTTCAGCACAGCGACGGGCGCATTGCTGCGGTCGGGGGGCGCGCTCCGGCTGCGCGTCCCCCCAGGCCGCGCTTCCGCGTTGTTGAAGTGCTGCCGGAGTTCGTCGTGTGGTCGGCGGAGCCGACTAGCGCCCAGGTTCCACTTCCTCGCTTCCTCCTCGGCGAGCTCCCGGCCGGCGCCCCGGGCGGCCTCTGGCTCCAGGCCGACAGCTGCTGCAGCCGGGCCTCATGGGTCTCACTGGAGGTCTCCGCGGCCGGGAGCCTGTCCCTGGCCCGCGGTTGGCAGACGTTTGCCCGCGCGCGTGGCCTGAGCCGTCGGTGCACCCTACACTTCAAGTTCGACGGCGATGCCACCCTCTACGTGAGGGTGTTTGGGGAATATGGTCGCCGCGCAGGGTGTTGCCCCGAGGGTGACGACCGCGGCTGGGAACCCAGCTCCAACGATGATGGAGAGGGCAGCGCTCGCGCGGCTGGCGGCGCTCAGGGTTCCTCAAGCTTCTCCGGTTCTTCTTCAGGCGGCGACTCTTCTAGCGGTGGCCGCGGTCAACCTCCACGCCGTCGTATCTTCTTGGGAGGTGGCAACGTGTCCGCCCGCCATCGCGCCCTGGTGAAGCGCGAGAGGGAGTCCGCCTGAGCTCCGGTGGCAGCTCGGGCCTTCCCTGCGGGCCGGTGTGAGGCGAGCTGCACCAAATTTGTTCTTTCTTTTCCTTTTTCCTGCATAACAAAGATTGTAGTGTGGAGCCCCGCGGGGGCGTGTTTGGGTTATTGCTGTTAATCATCGTTTTGCTTTTGTTATCGTACCTTCCGGCTACATGCCCGAGCATGGATAGTTCCCGGCCCCGGCCATGGGGGGGCGACCGACCCAGGCCCTTTGTTTGTGTCGCGGTGCCCGTGGGGCACGGACTGCGCGAACTCTTTGAATGACTAGGATAGGAACACTCGCGAGGGCGCTCAGCTGCCCCCCTTGCGAGGCCTTGCACAAGAGAAATCGAGGCAGGAGAGTGAAAAGTCGAAGAACCACAAGCCAAAGACGGCAACAACTTCAATAAAACTTCGACCGAGAAGGAACAAGCCAACTGCGGAAAGCAAATAAAAAGCCGCGTCCGGCACCTAATCTAGTCTTCGACGTCTTCTCACCAGCGCAGAGCTAAGTGCTGCCATTGGGCATGGGAGGGAGCCCCAGGGCCTGAGGACGGTGCTCCTGAGATTTCGGGGCGTGTACAGCCCCAACTCATTATTACGTGAGAGTGTCACGGGCGGCGAGCTTCACAGGCGTTGGCCTTCTTCACAGGCTCTGGGCCTTTTCCAAAATGTGATAGCTTCACAGGCATTCACCTTTTCACAGGCTCTGGGCCTTTCCCAAAACGCGATAGCTTCACAGGCATTCGCCTTCTTCACAGGCTCTGGGCCTTTTCCAAAACGCGATAGCTTCACAGGCGTTCGCCTTCTTCACAGGCTCTGGGCCTTTTCCAAAACGCGATAGCTTCACAGGCATTCGCCTTCTTCATAGGCTCTGGGCCTTTTCCAAAACGCGATAGCTTCACAGGCATTCGCCTTCTTCACAGGCTCTGGGCCTTTTTAGGGGTAGAACCTCCGGAGGTGCTGGATGTTCCATGCATTCTGGACTGGCACCCCCTCCTGAGT
>NC_041390.1:377376057-377459105 GCF_002162155.2 Triticum dicoccoides | reverse complement strand
AGGCTCTGGGCCTTTTCCAAAACGCGATAGCTTCACAGGCGTTCGCCTTCTTCACAGGCTCTGGGCCTTTTCCAAAACGCGATAGCTTCACAGGCATTCGCCTTCTTCATAGGCTCTGGGCCTTTTCCAAAACGTGATAGCTTCACAGGCATTCGCCTTCTTCATAGGCTCTGGGCCTTTTCCAAAACGCGATAGCTTCACAGGCATTCGCCTTCTTCACAGGCTCTGGGCCTTTTTAGGGGTAGAACCTCCGGAGGTGCTGGATGTTCCATGCATTCTGGACTGGCACCCCCTCCTGAGTCTCCAAGCGCGCGGAGCCGGGCCTGGAAACATGAACAACTTTGAACAGGCCCTCCCACATGGGAGAGAGCTTGTGCAACCCCTCCCTGGAGAGAACCCGCCTGAGCACGAGGTCTCCTACCTCGAGAGTTCTAGGGCGGATGTTGCGGCAGTGATATCGCCGCAGTGCTTGTTGATACCTCGCCGCTCGTAGCGCGGCTTCTCGGCGACGTTCCTGCCCCAGCACGAGGTCCATCCCCCGCATGGCGTCCTACTACGCCTCGTCGAACGCCAGGACCCATGCGGAGCAACGTCTGACCTCGTGAGGGAGGACCGCTTCGGCTCCATAGACCAGGAAGAACGGGGTCTCTCCAGTCGGCTTGGTCGCGGTTGTGCGGATGGACCACAACACGGACTGAAGCTCGTCGTACCAACCCCTGCCGCAGGCCTCCAGCTTCTTCTTGAACGTCCTGGTCTTGAGGCCCCTCAGGACCTCCACGTTGGCTCGCTCGGCCTGGCCGTTGCTTCGGGAGTGCGCCACCGAAGCGTAGCATATCTGTGTTCCAAGGTTAGCACAGTATGTTTTGAAGAGGTTATTGGTGAACTACGAACCGTTGTCCGTGATGATGCGATTCGGCACCCCAAACCGGCTCACGATGCCCTTGATGAACTTGACCGCGGAACCCGCGGGAATGGTGCGGACAGCCTCTACTTCAACCCACTTGGTGAACTTGTCCACGGCGACGTAGAGGTAGCGGTAGCCCCCGGGCGCCCGAGGAAACGGGCCCAAGATGTCCAGCCCCCAGACCGCGAATGGCCACGAAAGGGGTATAGTCTGCAAGCCTCCTGCTGGCTGATGGATCTGCTTGGCGTGGAACTGGCAGGCCTCACAAGCTTTCACTAGTTCGACGGCGTCATTGAGCACGGTGGGCCAATAAAACCCACTGCGGAACGCCTTGCCGACGAGGGTCCGTGATGATGAGTGATGTCCACAGTCTCCACCGTGTATATCTTCCAGCAGTTCCTTCCCTTGCTCCCTGGAGATGCAGCGCAGGGATACATCGTTTGGCCGCTTCCGGTAGAGCTCTCCATCCTTGATGCAGTATGCCGTGGCCTGGCGTGCTACTTGCTCCGCTTCCTCCTCCTTCTCCGGCAGGGTCCCTTGCGTTAGGTAACTCCGGAGCTCCGCGATCCAACATCCCTCCTGAGGTTCCATCGTCAGGAGCAGGCGTGCTCCTGAGGCCGGGCCACAGGCCGGAGCCCCTGAGGCAGGTGGCTGGGGGAGCTCCTCCCGGGGCTGAGCCGTGTTCGATAATGACGGTAGGGCTGATGGCTTGAAGAGCCGTTCCTCGAAAACGCCAGGCTCCTGAGGTAACCGCCTGGATGCCCGTTTGGCGATGTCTTCGGCCTCCTGATTGGTGCCACGGGGCACATGCTGCAACTCCAACCCCCAGAACTGCTTCTCCATCCTGCGGACCTCCGCTAGGTAGGCTTCCATGTGCTCATCCTTCGGCTCGTACACATTGTTGGAGAAATTGACAAGGAGCTGCGAATCGCCCTTGATGGTGAGGCGTTTCACCCCTAGGGCAGCCACGGCCTTCAAGCCCGCTATTAAACCTTCATACTATGCTATGTTGTTGGAGACCTTTTCACCTTGCTGGAAACAGAGCTGCACGGCGTAATAGAGCTTGTCCTGAGTGGGCGATATAAGCACCACCCCAGCCCCAGCGCCATGCTTGGAGAATGCCCCATCGAAGTACATGACCCAGCCTTCTGGCGCCTCGCTTCCCAGGGACAGGGACCGATCCTCGTCGGCCTTGAGGCCTGGCGCCTCCGTCCATTCTACCACAAAATCCGCCAACGCTGCTCCCTTGATGACTCTGGTCGTGCTGAATTCGAGCTGGAATGCTTGCAGTTCTATGTTCCACTCAGCGACCCTTCCATCTGAATTAGGGCTCCTGAGCACTCTCTCCAGGGGGTATGACGAGACGGCCTTGATGGGGTGACCCTGAAAATAGTGCCGCAGCTTGCGCGAGGCCACCAGTAGCGCGAGGAGGAGTTTTTGAGGCATGGGGTACCGTGCCCATGCATCCCGCAACACCGTGCTAACGAAGTACACTGGGTGCTCAACAAGGTGGAGTGCGTCAGCGCTGGTGGTTCCCTTTGGAGACCATGGTGCCTCTTGAGGCAATGAGGCCTCCTGAGACTGGCCATCTGGAAGAGGGGCCCCTTCCGCCTCCGGTGCGCCCCTCTGCGGCGGCTGATCCTCCTCAGTCGCGGTGGCAGTTTCTGTGGGCCTTCCTTGTCCCTGTTCTGCCTTGTCCCGGGCTGCTGCCGTGGTTTTGATTCGGCGCTCCTCTCTGACTGCCACCAAGGCTGCGCTGGCGGAGTAGGGAGTGGCGGCGAGGTAAAGCACCAGGGGATCTTGAGGGCGCGGAGCCACCATGACCAGTGGGCTAGTCAGGTATCTCTTGAGATCCTGGAACACCTTGTCGGCCTCTTCAATCCACTCGAAGGGCCCCTTTTTCTTCATTAGCTGGAAGAAGGGCAGTGCTCATTCCCCCAACTTGGAGATGAAGCGCCCTAGCGCAGTCATGCGCCCCGTGAGCTTCTGCATTTCTCTGAGGGTCTTTGGCGGGCTCATGTCTTCCACCGCCTTGACCTTCTCCGGGTTAGCCTCGATGCCTCGGTGGGACACGAGGAAACCCAAGAGCTTGCCCGAGGGGACTCCGAACACACACTTCTCTGGGTTGAGCCGTAGGTTCACTGCGTTGAGGCTCGCGAAGGTTTCCTCCAAGTCTTGTATCAAGGTCCTGGCCTTCCGAGACTTTACCACGATGTCATCGACGTAAGCTTCAACATTCTTCCTGAGCTGCGGGCCCAAGGTGATGTGCATCAGCCGCTGGAAGGTCGCCCCTGCATTACGCAGCCCGAATGGCATGCATGTGTAGCAGTACACCCCACACGGGGTTAGGAAGGCTGTCTTCTCGACGTCTTCTACCGCCATCTTGATCTGGTGATACCCAGAGAAGGCATCCAAGAAGCATAACAGGTCGCATTCTGCAGTGGAATCGACGATCTGGTCGATGCGGGGGAGCGGGAACGGATCTTGCGGGCATGCTTTGTTGAGGTTGGTGAAGTCGACACACATGCGCTCCTTCCCTCCCGTCTTTGGCACAACGACAGGGTTGGCCAACCAATCCGGGTATCGGACCTCGCGAATGACCCCAGCGGCTTCTAATTTGCGGGTCTCTTGGACGATGAAGGCCTGCTTTTCTGTGGACTGCCGCCTGGCCTTCTGCTTCACAGGGCACACGTTGGGACACACGTTGAGGTGATGCTCGATTACACTCCTGGGGATCCCTGCCAACTGGTCAGGCTCCCAAGCGAATACCTTCTTGATTGCGCGCAGGAACTTGACCAGGGCCTTCTCCTGCTCGGGTTTGAGGTGGGCGCCTATGGTGAAAGTGGCGTTGGTGGACCCGTCCTCATCGACAGGTATCTGCTTGGTTTCTGCCTTGTCTTGGGTGAACAACTGTTTCTTCTTGGCGGGTGCAGCCCCCTTGGGCCCGGGGGTCTCCAAGTCGGCGGGTTGTGCCGACGCCGCCGTCTTGAAGGCGAGCTTGAGCACCCGCAGCGCGTCCCCGGTGTCCCCGTGCACAGTGAGGACACCGCTGCTCCCGGGCATCTTCATGAGGTTGTACGCCGGGTGCGCCGCAGCCATGAACTGGGCCAGTGCTGGGTAGCCGAGGATGGTGTTGTAGGGGAGGCCGATGGGGGCGATGTCAAAGTCGACCAGCTCCGTGCGGAAGTTGTCGTAGGTGCCGAAGGTTACTGGGAGCCGGATCTGTCCCAAGGAGCTGGACGACTCGCCCCCAACGCCTGAGAAGGGCCGGCTGGGTTGCAGCCGTTCCAGGGGTATGCAGAGGAGGTTGAAGGCCTCGACCGAGAGCATGCTGAGGCCCGCGCTGCCATCAATGAGGGTTCTGGTGACAGCCACCTAGCAGATGGTGGGGGTGCACAGCATGGGGAGCGCACCCGAGCACGCCGAGTTGGAGGGGTGGTCCTCCGAGCTGAAGGTCAGGCCGGTCTCGGGTGCCGCCCGGTCCAGGGGAGCCCCCTGCCGCGTGGAAGCGGCGCTGACCCGGCGGATGAACGGCTTGACGTGGTGACTTGTAGGTGGCGCCTGCGAGCCGCCCTAGAGGGCCGCGACGACCGGGAGTGTTGGTGCAGCGCGATGGACGGGGAAGAGGTCGCGGGGCTCCATGGGCGCGCGGAGCGCGCGGGACGAAGAACTAGCTGGGGTGAGCGAGGGACTTGCAGTGCGGCCGTCTTGCCGCACAGACAGATGCTGGGATGATGCTTGCTGCTCGTCCCCCGCCGGGCTGGTGGCGGTGTTGACAGCAGGTGACGGGGAACGGCGAGGACGCCCGCCGACAGGGGCCGTCTGGGCGACGCGGGAAGCGAGTGCGGCCCGGCGCTCGGCACGGGCCCGACGAGCATCAGACATGGGCGTGATGGTCGGAGGAGAACGGGGTGGTGGAAGACGAATCCCGATGCACCCCTACCTGGCGCGCCAAATGTCGGATTTCGGGTTCCGGCAGACCCTTGAGGTTCGAACACTGGGGTGCGCGTGGAGATTTCGCCTCCTACCTACCTGCACTCCTCCGCCTTGCTGGGATCTAAACTATGGAAAGAACAACACAAGAGACACCGGGTTTCTACTGGTTCGGGGCACCGTTGTGGTGTAATACCCTACTCCAGTGTGTGGTGTGGTGGATTGCCTCTTGGGATGATGATGATGAACAATACAAGGAAGAACAGCCTCGTGAGGGTCTGTTCTTGGCTGGGGCGATGAACTGCTGGGAGGAGTTCAGTCACCTTTCTCTCTCTCTCTCTTTCTGATCGAAACCCCTCTCTTTTCTCCCTTTGCTCTGTGGGTGGCTGGTCCTACTTATAGAAGCCCTGGTCCTCTTCCCAAATATCGAGCGGGAAGGGAGCCAACAATGGCGGGCTAATTTGAAGGGGGACAGCTAGTATCAGCTATCCTGACAAAAGTAGTCTTCGCCTGCTCAATGCTCTGGTGATGATGCCGTCTTTGGGCCCCACGGTGACCTCCGTCTCGTAGTCCTCCTGGTCTTGGTCTCATTGCACCGAAGTGGAAACCTTTGCCTAACGCCTCGGTACTCCGCGGCTGCGCTTGCCCCCTTTGCACCAAAGAGGAAGGGAGGAAACTGCACGGGCTGGCACCCGCCTGGCGCCCCCGGTCGTCATGGCTTGCGTCACGGGCACCTCGTGTGGTACCCCGCCTTGATCTCTCCGCCTTCTCGTGAGCCAGCCTGACGAGGCCGCGCCTGAGGAAGCTCCGCGTCATCCGCCCCGCGAGGGTCTTGGGTTTGTGTTGGTGAAGATGGGCCGCGCTGGGCCCCCCTTTGAGCCACGCCGCAGGCAGGAAAGTCTGGGGACCCCCGTTCCCAGAACGCCGACACCCACCACGCCCTTATCCTTAGTCATGTATGTTGCATGCATAGAGTGGGGTAGGTAACAGGGGCACGTGGTGCGGGAGGGAACCAAGGCAGGGGCCCAATCTTCTCAGATTGGTGGAGGAGGGCGGCGGTTACTCGTCGCGGGGTTGGCTCCCTGCCCCGGCCCGCCTATAAACGGAGGGGCGGGGAGGAGCAGAGGCCTTCATCCTCACATCCCTTCACCTCCATCCTCACCTTTCTGCTGTCCATGCCGAAGGGGAGAGCCCGGGGCCTGGCCCCCAGACATAGCTTGAATTTGGGAATGCCGAGTGCTCATGCTGATTCTTGGGGAGTGAGCCTGGTCCAGGTCCGGAGGAGGTGCGGCAGACGAGCCGTCCGTGGTGTGGGAGATATCAAGATTTCCCATTGTCATCAAATGCTTGTCTCTTTTGCCTCAATCGTCTGCCTGTCGGAGAGTGTGGAATCTCGCCGTGAGCCTCTGTGGCTCGTGGGCCTGGCGACCAAGTTCTTGGAACCTTCGACGCCCGTCCCGGATGCAGGGCTAGGGGTTGTTGGTAATCCCAACACTGCTCCCTCCAGCGGAACCGGGGTCGACGCTGAAGAGAGGGGCGCCTTCCTGCCTACCAAGGTGGGGAGTGGTGTGCCCCGAGCCCCCTGGTCGTCTTGGCCCTTGGCCGCTTCTCCGGGGAAGGTGTCGGGCTGGAGGTCCGGCGTTTCCCTGGAGAGGTGTTGATGAAGACAAAGCCAGGGAAGACGCAGAAGGCGGGAGGCAGGCCGTCGGGGCGGAGTACGATAGCACCTACGTGTTCATCTCGTCCTGGCGACATGCCGCCTCATCTTTCTGTCCTTCCCCTCCCTTCCGGTCGCCGGGTAGGGGGTCACTCTCCTAGTGCCTTTGCCTCCTCCAGCAGTCTTCCATCTGAGCTCTGATGGCCCTCCATGCTGATGCATGTGCTGGGGCTTCTGACTGGCCCTGGAGGTGGTGATCAGGGCACCACTGAGCTGCTCCTTCTGCCCTCCTCCTTTGCAGCCTTTCCACTCCTGATCCTGTTAGGCTACGCCCGACAGACCCTGACGAGATTGGGGTGGTGTCTGCTTAGCCACCCCTTTTGCCCCCTTCTCTTCCCACCGCAATACCTGGGATAAGAGGGACATGGAGAGGAGTTTAGGGGAACTTATCTTTTTTTAATATGTAGGCAGTTGCCAAATTTTAGTTCAAATAATGTAATCTCTTGAATCCAAGTTTGTGTTCTATAAGGTCTGTACTTGTTTGATCAGCATATTAATGAAAAAGATAAACCTTGCCGGGGACTCGTGCATGTATACGTCCATGTAGAGGTGGGGTGCCTCCATACTTTTAAGTAAACAATTTGCCCCCGACAGGCTATCCCGTCGGTACACTCTGTTTTGTTGCCAGGGAGTTAGGCCTACTGGGCACAAATCATGAAGAGGGACCAGCTCGCCGCCACTCTTCTTTTCACCAAAGGCCACTATGACCATCCTGACCGAAGCAACGTTCGAGTCAAGGGATGGGAGCACCTGAGTTTCCAAAAGCGGCGAGGTTTTCTTATGCACAAGTCTTTACTTACCGAAACACATATGGATAAGAGAAAGAACTTATCTGTTTGGCTTGCCGCAGATCACAGTGTAGGCTCATCTTTCCATCTCCTCTTAGAGACCAAGTCCATACCAGGAGCCTGCAATTTATGCAGACGAAATTGATGCCAGATGCGATCATATCTACATGAACATGCGATGCTCATGAAATGCTTATGCATGCATGCAACTTGTCGGGGGGGCTCAGCGCTTTGTTTATTTCTCTGTTGCTCAAGGTCTGCGCCTGGCTTTGTACAAGGGGTTACATGCAACTGAGGCAAGGCATGTACAAAAGGGTGGTTGTCAGGTAGGGCCCGACAGCCGTGCCTTACGGGTAGAACTTGCGGAGATGCTCAATATTCCATGAGTGTTGCAATTGAATGACATTTCTGGTCTCCATACGGACTACGCCGGGTCTGGTAACTCATACTACCCAGTAAGGGCCTTCCCACTTTGGCGTCAACTTGTTTGCACCCTTGGCGGAATGAACGCGCCTAAGCACAAGGTTGCCTTCCGCAAAACACCGGGTATGAACCTTGTGGCTATGATGACGACGCAGGGCTTGCTGGTAGCGTGCAGCACGCGTAGCAGCCCGAAGACGGTTCTCCTTTAGAAGCATAGCGTCATCACGTCGTTGCTGAACCTGCACTACTTCATCGTAGGCAAGCAGTCGAGGTGACCCATAAATGAGTTCCGTGGGGATAACTGCTTCTGCCCCATAGACCAGGGAGAAGGGAGTCTACCTGGTAGCTCGATTTGGTGCCATTCTGAGGGACCAAAGAACCACTGGCAGCTCGTCGATCCATCACCTGCCGCACTTCTGAACCATGCGGCTGTTCTCGTCTTGTGTCCTCACAACACTTTAGCATTCGCCCTCTCAGCTTGTCCATTGCTTCTGGGATGTGCAACAGAGGCAAATGAGGTCTTGCTTCCGACGGCATGAACATATTGTATGAAGGCGCGGCTCGTGAACTGGGTGCTGTTGTCGGTGATGATCCGGGCAGGGACCCCGAAGCGGCACACCAATCCTTTCAAAAACTTGATAGCTGACTGAGCAGTCACCTTTCTCCTGGCTTCTACTTCAGGGCACTTTGTAAACTTGTCAATGGCAACGATCAAGAATTCAAAGCCCCGGCAGTTCGGGGGAAAGGGCCGAGGATATCAAGCCCCAGACCAAAAACAACCATGACAAAGGGATTGCCTAAAGAGCTTGGGCGGGAAGATGGGTGTTTTTGGAATGGAACTAGCAGGCTTCACATTTGGTAACGAGCTCGACTGCATCTTTGAGAGCTGTGGGCCAATAGAATCCTTGCGGGAATGCTTTCCCAACCAACGCCCTTGATCCAATGAGGGAGCCGCACATGCCTTTGTGTAGTTCTATCAACAGTTCCTTCCTTCTTCCCCGCAAATGCACTTCAATTTCAAACCATTGGGCCACCTTCTGTATAGTGTGTCATCGAAAAACTGATACATACTAGCCCTCGGGGTAACTCTTTCAGCTTCTTCTTGCTCTTCGGGAAGTTCTCCGGTTTGGAGGAAGTGGATAATGTGCCTGGCCCAAGTTGGAGCCTGAGGTTCGGCAACAAGGACTAGCGGCACCTCCTCATTCGCGGGGGCATGTTCCTCGACTGTGGGGACCAGTGTCCCGGCAAGAGGGTGTAGCCCGGCAATCGAAGGGGAGTTGTTTCCGGCAGGGTCCATGTCAGGAGCCCCGATGGGCTTTACCGGGAGAGGCTTACCGGAGTACAATTTCCTCCTCTTTCGGGCCATTGTTGCTGGGGATATGGAGGAATGAGTAAGATGGAGAACAGAAGTTCCTAGTTCCACAAGAAGCTTCTGCGCAGCACACTTTGACAGATGATTGGCAATGTTGTTTTTCGCATGGGGTAAGTGCTCTGTTTGCAATCCGTCAAAGTGCTCCTATAATCTCCTCACTTGCTTGATGAATGCCTCCATCAATGGACTATGGTAATCCTTGTTGACTTGTATCACCACAACTGGTGAATCTCTTCGAATGATCACCTTCTTGATTCCCAATTCAGTGGCAATCCTGAGCCTGTGAATGAGATCTTCATGCTCTGATGTATTGTTGGTTCCCTCCTCCCAGGGAAAATGCATCAGGACAACGTACTTCAGCTGATCTCTAGTGGGCGCAATGAAAAGCACGCCAGCCCCTGCACCTTGTAGGGAGAAGGCACCGTCGAAATACATAATCCATTCTTGGGGCGCTTCCTTGTCGGGAATAACTGTTTCCAGCACTTCATCACGGGTTGGCGTCCATTCTGCAATAAACTCTGCCAGTGCCCTGCTCTCGTTGTTGATGTGCTTTCAAACCTCAAGCCAAAGCTGGGTAACTCCAATGCCCACTCCACTATTCTCCCAGTAGCCTCTGGGTTTTAGAGTATCCTTTGCAAAGGAAAATGGGTGACCACCGTGATCTCATGGGCCTGGAAGTACTGGTGCAGTTTCCTTGAGGCCATGATGAGGCCAAGAATCAACTTTTGCACGCCAGAGTACCTGGATCTAGCCCCCTACAATAGGGAGATGACGAAGTACACTGGACGTTGCACCACTTTCTTCCTTGCCGCATCCTTGGGGTGGCCTCCGCTGTTGTGCTCTTCTTTGTCCAGATCCACATCTGGGCTTGTCGGGCTGTTCTCACTCTCTATCTCTTCTACTTCCTACTGCGCCACTAGGGCTACGCTAACCACTTGATTAGTCGCCGCTAAGTATAAAAGCAATGGCTCTCGTGGATTGGGAGCAACGAAAGTGGACACAAAGGACAAGTAGGTCTTCAAATCTTGCAATGTTGTGTCTGCTTCTGGATCCACTTCATGGGCCCTGTCTTCTTCGAAATTTTGAAGAATGGCAAGGCGCGCTCGGCAGACTTGGAGATGAATCTGCTAAGCGCGGCAATGCACCCTATCAGATGCCTCACATCTTTAACTATCATCGATGCCTGAATCTGCTCGATAGCCTTGATCTTGTCGGGATTGGCTTCTATCCCACGATGGGATAAAAGAACCAAGTAGCTTGCCGGAGGGAACGCCAAACACACACTTCTCCGGGTTCAGCTTCAAGTTGATCTTGCGCAGATTAGCAAACGTCTCCTCCAAATCTTGGATGAGGGTTGATCTATCCTTGGTCCTGACCACAATATCATCCATATATGCTTCAACGTTTTTTGCGGAAACCACGGCCACCTATGGGACCAAGGGTACCTTGCTGGTTTGGCGGGGGGACGGCACATTGCACAAAGAGCAGAGGAGCGTCGGGCAGCATGGCAGAGAGCACACAGGCAGTTTTTACCCAGGTTCGGGCTGCCATGAGGCGTAAAACCCTACTCCTGCTTTGGTGGATTGATGGTGGAAAAATGGTGGTGGTCGCAGGGTTGCCTCAAGGCGAACGGGCTACGTGCGTATGAAATTTCAGGGGGTGGATTCGCTAACACAAGGTCCAACCCTTTCTAAGGTTGCTTTGGGCCTCCTTTTATAAGGGGTCACCACAGTGGAAAATTAGACATTATGCACGGATAAGATAGCAAATAGTGCTATCATACCTAACTCTGCAGGCTGACAGAGCGCATTAAATGTGTCGCTCAATGTCACATCGTCGCTTGCCTGGCAAGCCTTGCCGGGCTATTTTGCCAGCTTCGCGCCTGCTCACAGGACGGGTGTCGTCTGTAGGTATTTCCTGTAGAAAGAGGCTGCCATGTAGCAAATGGCTACCACTTAGTCACTTTGCGGCTTGACACGGCACTGATCGACGACGTGCGTCCTGGTGAAGTGGTTTGGTGAGGTGGCTCCACCTCCGCGAGTCCCAGCAAGCCCTGTTGGGGCGTCTTGGTAGTTTTCTTTCGGGGGGTGTCCTCACCAGGCTCGCCTGCCCGGCAAGGGAGGCTTTTCTTCTGGTGGTTTCTTACTTCTCTAGCTTGGTCTTGGTCCTCTTGATCTGCACGTTGGTCCTTTGAAGATCTTGAGCTCTTGTACTTTGGCCTGATCTTGTTGATGTAATCTTGCTCCCGTGCATGTGCACAGTTTGGGAAACAGACCCAGGGTTTGTTGCACCGACATAAGCCCTCGGGCCAGCCCCGAACACGCTGTCGAGCGTCGTCGGGGTAGGCCCTAATAAGTGCATAGGCAGGGGTCCGGAAGAGGCTGGCCCTTTGAGGTCTTCTTTGCTTCTTCATTAATCTTGAGCACGGGCCAGTTTCCAGTTTTCCCGCTCGTCGTGTAAAGCCAATCGTGGTGGGGACATTCTTGTAATGGCCCATGAATGACTTTAACGCACGGGGTAGAAACTGCCAATTCACTCTTCCCACCACGCCCTTATCCTTAGCCACGTATGTTGCATGCATCGTGCAGGGTAGGTAGTGGGGGCGCGTGCTGTCAGAGAGCATCAAGGCGAGGGCCTGGTCTTCTTGAATTGGCAGAGGAGGGCGGTGGTCGCTCGTTGAGGGAGCGGCTCCCCTCCTCGGCCCGCCTATAAAAGGAGGGGCGAGGGGAGAGCAGAGTCATCCATCTTTGCATCCCTTCTCCTCCATTTTCTGCCTCTTGTTGGTTATGTTGAAGAGAAGAACCTGGGGCCAGGCCCCGAGCTCTAGTTTAGAGCTTCACACGGACCCAAGGGGGGCACTCGGGTGGCGCGGTGATAACACCGGAGGTGGTGACTTCGGAGCTCTCATCGTCGGGTCGTCCGTAGCTCTGCTTCTAGTGAGAGGGGACGCGAACGACACCATGCCGAGGCATGTAGTAGGAACTAGGCGTGGTAGTCGGTCGCTCCCCAGTCTTTCTTCCTTCGTGGCGCTGGGGAGGGGTCACGGAAAGGGTTTGCCACCAGCAAAGGTGAACCTAACTCCCTCTGGGTGCCATCCTCTTGCCGTGCAGGAGGGCCATTTGCTCCCATACATGTCTTCGAAACGTGTGGTGGTTTCTGATGTCTGGGTCGTTGGGGACGACCATGCTCTTTGTGGGATAAACCGAAGAGCATGGTGTCCAGCGCGGCTGTCGTGCTGAGGTCTTCGGGTGGCAGTTATGCGAACGGCGGCGGCAACCCACGACGCGTCAAGAAAGGGGACGATCGTTTCGACGAGTCGTGTTTGCCGGTGACTCCGTGTCCCCCATCTGGTCCTCCACCAGTGTCACCATCCGCGCCTGACCTTCGGTTTCTTCATCCTTGCTAAGAAGCGGCGCCATCCTGATCCTCAGGAGGCGCCGAATCCCAGCTGGGTCCGCCTCCAGTCTCCTCGATCCCTTCCTGAAGGAGATGGACAAGGGAAAAGGCATCACGGGTCACTTATCTTTTTTCAATCTTAAATTTGTAGGCACCTGCCAAATTTTAGTTCAGATAATGTAATCTCTCGAGTCTATGTATGTGTTGTGTAAGGTTTGTACTTGTATAATCAGCATATTAATGAAAAAGATGAACCTTGCCGGGAACTCGTGCATGTATATGTCCATGCAGAGGTGGAATGCCTCTTTGCTATAAATAAATGAGTTCTCCCTGGCAGGCTATCCTGCCGGTACCCTTTTATTTTATTGCCGGAGAACTGAGCCTACTGAGCATAAACAAAGGGACCACCCCCCCCCCCCGCCAATATCATTTCACCAAAGGCCACTGCGACCATCCTTGCCAAAGCAATGTTCGAGTCAAGGGATGGGCGCACCTATGTTTCAAAGAGCAGTGAGGTTTTCTCATGCACAAGTTTCAACTTAGAGGACATTTATGGACAAGAGGTAGAACTTATCTATTTGGCTTGCCGGAGATCACAGTGCTGGTTCATCTTCCCAATTCCCGGTAGAGGCCAAGCTCACGGCAGGAACCTGCAGCCTTATGCAGATGGGAATGATGCAAGATGCGACCTTATCTACATGCAATTGCAATGCTCATGAAATGCTTATGCAATTCTCTTGAAATGCTCATGCATGCATGCAAATTGTAGGGGGGCCCCAACGCTTCATTTTATTTCTCTGTTTCCCAGGGTCTGTGCCTGGCTTTGTACAAGGGGTTACATGCAACTGAGGCAAGGCATGTAGAAAAGGTGGCTGCCCGACAGCCACGCCTTATGGGTAGAACTTGCGGAGATGCTCAATATTTCTTGAGTTTTGCAATTGAATGCCATCTCTGGTCTCTAGACGGACTGCGCCAGGTTTGCTGACTCGAACTACCTGGTAAGGGCCTTCTCACTTTGGAGTCAACTTGTTTGTACCCTTGGCGAACTGAACGTGCCTAAGGACAAGGCCACCTTCCTCAAAACACCGGGCATGAACCTTATGGCTGTGGTCGCGACACAGGGCTTGCTAATAGCGTGCAGCACGCGTAGCAGCCCGGAGACAGTTCTCCTCAAGTAGCACAGCGTCGTCACACTGGTGCTGATCTTGCACTACTTCATTGTAGGCAAGCACTCCAGGTGACCCATAAATGAGTTCCGTGGGCATAACTGCTTCTGTCCCATAGAGTAGGGAGAAGGGAGTTTGCCCGGTAGCTCGATTTGGTGTCGTTCTGAGGGACCATAGAACTACCAGCAGCTCATCGATCCACCGCCTGCCGTGCTTCTACAGCGTATCAAAGGTTCTTGTCTTGAGTCCTCGCAGCACTTCAGCATTCGCCCTCTCAGCTTGCCCATTGCTTCTGGGATGCGCGATAGAGGCAAATGATATCTTGCTTCTGAGGGCATGAACATATTGCACGAAGGCGCGGCTCGTGAACTGGGTGCCGTTATCAGTAATGATCCTTGCTGGGACTCCAAAACGGAACACCAATTCTTTCATGAACTTGATAGCTGACTGTAGTCACCTTTCTCATGGCAGCTACTTCCGGCCACTTTGTAAACCTATCGATAGCAACAAACAAGAATTCAAAGCCCCCGGTAGCTCGCGTGAAAGGGCCGAGGATATCGAGCCCCCAGACCGAAAACAGCCATGACAAAGGGATTGTTTGAAGAGCTCGTGCAGGCAGGTGGATGTTATTGGAATGGAACTCATAGGCTTCACATTTGGTGACTAGCTCAACCACATCTTAGAGGGTTGGGCCAATAGAATCCTTGCCGGAATGCTTTCCCAACTAATGCCCTTGATCCAATGTGGGAGTCACACATGCCTTTGTGTACCTCAGCCAGCAGTTCCTTTCCTTCTTCCCGGCAGATGCACTTCAATTTCACACCATTTGGCCTCCTTCTATATAGAGTGGCATCGACAAACTGATACATACTAGCCCTCCGGGCTACTCTTTCAACTTCATCTTGGTCATCGGGAAGTTCTTCGGTTTGGATGAAATGGACGGTGTGCCTTGCCCAAGTTGGAGCCTGGGTATCGGCACAAGGACTAGCGGCACCTCCTCAGCTGCGGGGGCACATTCCTCGTTCGCAAACCATAGGCCCGGCTGGAGGGTGCGGTCCGGCAAGTGATGGGGAGTTGTTTCTGGCAGTGTCCCTACCAGGAGCGCCGGGAGGCTCTACCGGGAGAGGCTTGCTGGAGTCCATATTTCTCCTTTTATGGGCCATTTTTGCTAGGGATACGAAGGGCTGAGTAAGATGGAGAGCAAAAGTTCCTGGTTCCACAGGAAGCTTCTGTGTAGCACACTTTGACAAATGATCAGCTATGCTGTTTTCCGCACGGGGTACGTGCTCTGTTTGCAATCCGTCAAAGCGCTCCTCCAATCTTCTCACTTCCTCAACGTATGCCTCCATCAATGGACTTTGGTAATCCTTGTTAACTTGTCTCACCACAAGCTATGAATCTCCACGAATGATCGGCTTCTTGATTCCCAATTCTGCGGCAATCCTGAGCCCGGCAAGGAGCCCTTCATACTTTGTTGTATTGTTGGTCGCCTCTTCCCGGGCAAAGTGCATCTGGATGACATATTTCAAGTGCTTCCCAGAGGGGGCAACGAGAAGCACGCCATCCCCTGCACCTTGTATGGAAGAGGCACCACCGAAATATATGATCCACTCTTAGGGTGCTGAGGGAGTCCTGGATTAAGGGGTCCTTGGACAGCCGGACTATATACGTTGGTCGGACTGTTGGACTATGAAGATACAATATTGAAGGCTTCATCCCGTGTCCAGGTGGGACTCTCCTTTGCGTGGAAGGCAAGCTTGGCAATTCGGATATGTAGATCTCCTTCTCTGTAACCGACTCTGTGTAACCCTAGCCCCCTCCGGTGTCTATATAAACCGGATGGTTTAGTTCGTAGGACAACAACAATCATAATCATAGGCTAGCTTCTAGGGTCTAGCCTCTACGATCTCGTGGTATATCAACTCTTGTAATACTCATGTCATCAAGATCAATCAAGCAGGAAGTAGGGTATTACCTCCATCGAGAGGGCCCGAACTTGGGTAAACATTGTGTCCCCCGCCTCCTGTTACCATCAGCCTTAGACACACAGTTTGGGACCCCCTACCCGAGATCCACCGGTTTTGACACCAACATTGGTGCTTTCATTGAGAGTTCCACTGTGCCATCACGTAAAGGCTTGATGGCTCCTTCGATCATCGGCAACGATGCGATCCAGGGTGAGGTTTTTCTCCCCAGACAAATCTTCGTATTCGGTGGCTTCGTACTGCGGGCCAACTCGCTTGGACATCTGAAGAAGATCGAGAGCTACGCCCCTGGCCATCAGGTGAGGTTTGGAAGCTTGAACTATACTGTCGACATCCATGGAGACTTGATCTTTGACGGATTCGAGCCCATGTCAGGTGCGCTGCACAGTCACGACGAGCATGACTTAGCTCTGTCGTCGGACAGTGTTCGGGAGATCACACCTGTGGCTACTCTGACCCTCAATCCGGAGCAGATCATGCCATCCGAGGACGGGTGGATGGACCCCGCCACGGAGGCCGCACACTCAGCGGCGATAGAGCCGAATACTAACTTCACCTCCTATGAGACCTGTGTTACCGGACCCTTGGATTCATCCCCGGCCACAGGCTCCGAACCGCCTGCGTCCGTGCCTATCCAAATCTGATTGGGCACCGATCATGGAGTTTACCTCCACAGATATTTTTCAGCACTCGCCCTTGGGCGATGTGCTAGATTCATTGAGGTCTCTCTCCTTGTCAGGAGACCCTTGGCCGAACTATGTCCGTCTTGAGTGGGAAGCGGACGACAAAGAAATTCATTCCCCACGCACCACCCACTTAATAGCCACTGTCGACGACTTAACCGACATGCTTGATTTTGGCTCCGAAGACATCAACGGTATGGACGACGATGCAGGAGAAGAACAGGAACCACCACCCATAGGGCGCTGGACAACCACCTCATCATATGATATATATATATGGTGGACACCCCTAAAGAAAGCGATGGCAATAAGGCAACGGAGATAATCCCCTCGAGAAGCAATCTAAGCACCGGCGTCATCGGCGCCGCTCAAAGCCCCGCCATAGCAAAAGTAGCGATACAGGCACAAAAGACAATAACGCTGCGGATAGTGCCGAAGACGAAGACAATCCCCACCAGCCAGGCTTCGAGCGGGAGGATGGGCAAGCTAGCCCTAAGGAACAGGCGACAGACGGAGAATCAGAGGATGACAATTACATGCCCCTCTCCGAAGACGAGGTGAGCCTCGGCGACGAAGAATTCATCGTGCCTGAGGATCCCGTCGAGCAGGAGCGCTTCAAGCGCCGGCTTATAGCCACAACAAAAATCCTGAAGAAAAAGCAGCAGCAGCTTCAAGCTGATCAAGATCTGCTAGCAGATAGATGGACTGAGGTCCTAGCAGCCGAGGAATATGAACCCAAGCACCCAATCAAAAGTTACCCAAAGCGCAGGTTGCTACCCCAACTCAAGGAGGAAGCATTAAAGCCTACACTACCAGCGTATGATGCGGCTGACCGGCCACCTCGTGGCCGAGACAAAGCGGCATATAAGCCCGAAGTCCAGCCCGCACCCCATCGCCAGTCAAACAAAAACACCAAGGCCCGGGGCTACACGCAGGCCTGTGAGACGTATTGGAAAACAGAGCAGGACATACAAGATCGATCTACGGATCACGGGGGCGCGCCCCAACGCGTGACGACGACCGTCATGCCGGATATACTAAAAGCAAATACGGCCGGGCCGAATACAGCAGACAATACTCGTATGAACTGTGTCGTGATATAGCCCGGCACAGAGGCACCACACACCCCCTATGCTTCACCGACGAAGGAATGGATCACGAATTCCCAGAAGGATTTAAACTCGTGAACATTGAATCATATGATGGTACAATAGACCCTGTGGTATGGATTGAAGATTTCCTCCTCCACATCCACATGGCCCGCGCTGACGATCTACATGCCATCAAGTACCTCCCACTAAAATTAAAAGGGCCGGATCGGCATTGGCTGAATAGCCTGCCGACAAACTCCATTGGCAGTTGGGAGAACTTGGAAGACGCATTCCTTGACAACTTCCAGGGCACTTATGTGCGACCACCAAATGCTGATGACTTGAGTCACATAACCCAACAGCCTAGGGAGTCAGCCAGGAAATTCTGGACTCGGTTCCTAACTAAAAAGAACCAAATTTTCGACTGTCCGGATGCCAAGGCCTTAGCGGCATTTAAGCATAACATCTGTGACGAGTGGCTCGTCCGACACCTTAGCCAAGAGAAGCCGAAGTCCATGGCAGACCTCATGACACTCAGGACCCGCTTTTGTGCGGGCGAGGACAGCTGGCTGGCTCGCAGCAACAATACATCAAGAAATCCTGGCAAGTGAGATGCCAGATATAGCAACGGCAAGCCACGTTGCAACAGACACAAGCGCCGCAACAACGGCGACAACACCGAAGACACGGTAGTCAATGCCAGATTCAGTGGCTCTAAATCCGGTCAGCAGAAAAAGCCGTTCAAAAGAAGCAACCCGGGCCCGTCCAGCTTGGACCGCATACTCGATCGCTCGTGTCAAATTCACGGCACCCCCGATAAACCAGCCAACCACACCAACAGAGAATGTTGGGTGCTCAAACAGGCCGGCAAGTTCAATGCTGAAAACAAGGAAAAGGGGTTGCATAGCGATGATGAGGAGGAGCCCCGGCCGCCGAACACAGGAGGACAGAATAAATTTCCTCCCCAAGTGAAAACGATGAACACGATATACGCAACCCATATTCCCAAGAGGGAACGGAAGCGTGCACTAAGGGACGTCTATGCGATGGAGCCAGTCGCCCCAAAGTTCAACCCATGGTCTTCTTGTCTGGTCACTTTCGATCGCAGGGACCACCCTACCAGTATCCGTTATGGCGGTTCTGCAGCATTGGTCCTTGACCCCATCATTGACGGATTTCACCTTACTTGAGTCCTTATGGACGGTGGCAGCAGCCTGAACCTGGTCTATCAGGATACAGTGCGCAAAATGGGTATCGACCCCTCGAGGATCAAACCCACAAAGACCACCTTTAAAGGTGTCATACCAGGTGTAGAGGCCTGTTGCACGGGCTCAATCACACTGGAAGTGGTCTTCGGATCTCCGGACAACTTCTGAAGCGAGGAGTTGATCTTCGATATCGTTCCCTTCCGCAATGGCTATCACGCACTACTCGGACGAACCGCATTTGCCAGATTCAATGTGGTACCGCATTATGCATACCTCAAGCTCAAAATGCCAGGACCTCGCGGGGTTATAATAGTTAATGGAAACACAGAACGCTCTCTCCGTATGGAGGAGCACACTGTGGCCCTCGCGACAAAAGTACAAAGCAGCCTTCTGAGGCAACCCACCAATTCGGCGATTATGCCCCCAGACACCTTCAAGCGAGTCCGGAGTACCCTGCAACAGGATCGCCCGGCATGTTTAGAGCTCGCCTAGCAATTCGGCCTCCGTCCTAGTCCCAGTCAAGCGGCGAAATTTTCGCCGCGCGTATAATTACGCACTCAAATTACCATGGGCATAGGCGGAGGCACGGCTATGGCACGGCCCACAATGCGGCTCAACCGCCTCAGGACCCGTATATCTTTACCATTTTTTTCCTTTCAGGACCCTATTCTCTGAAGGCCCTCTCTGATAGACTGATTATCGGACCCATCACGGGAAGGAAACACCAAGGAAGCAAGAAGCTTTGATGTACAAGGGAATACCCAGGTGGTCTCTGATAATGATCGCTATACCTGTTTTACATACCCACATGCAGCTTGCCCTTTGATAGGACATGTCAAATAGTCCTATTTTTGCTTATTGCACTACTTGTATACATATGCTTTGATGTATCATTTAAATAACAATGTACAGCGTTAGCTTATTATTGCATTTCTTCATCTTTTTTCCCTGTCTGCTTATTTACGACAAATTTCAACCGTACATTCTGGTACGTCCAGTGCGCCAGGGGCTTCAGTGTACCCCAAAACACGGCAAGAAAAGTCTGAACACTTTCGACAGTGCGGCACCCCGAACTTATAGCATTATATGCATCAGCTCCGAATCATGTCTTGGGTCAATAGTTGGGTTTGCCCGGCTCCCATGTTTTGGTACCTTACATTCCGCTATATCGGCTAAGGTAGCACTGGGAGAACTACTGCGATTGTGTCCCGGTTCTTCCGGACAAGCACCTCAGTAGAGAAAGCCAAAAACTAATTGTCATGATGCGGCGAGAGCTGGTCGCTATTCGAGAGGTCTCAAATCCTTCAAGATTGTTTCCGCTTCAGGCGAGGAATCAGCCTTGTTCGATTTAGGCGTATATAGTGCCCCAAGTTCGGCCTTCCGAATACTAGGGGCTTCGCCAAAATTTAAAATTGTAGACTTCTATGGCTAAGTGAGAGTGATAAAGCTGTATAGTCTGATTGCTTGTTCACTGCGCTAAACACCTCCTTAAAGGACCAAAAAATTGGATAAAGAGTGTTTTAGATTTATCCCAAACACCTCAGTACTAGTTACATGGGGGCAGAAGCCGAAGACTGGCCAACTCTCAGATTTTATAAACGACCGCACAGAAGGTAATCTTTTAAATCGACAAGCGTTATATAGCGCACATGAACTCGTTTTCATATTACACGATCACATGAGTACATTCATTCAAATACTACATCCTTAGCACATTCCTCCTCCACAAGGCGGGCACCCTTCAGGACACTATCATAATACTTTTTGGGGTGGCGATGCTCCTTGCCCTCCCATGGCCCCTCCTTCACCAGCTTTTTGGCGTCCATCTTCGCCCAGTGCACTTTCGCACGGGCAAAGACCCTACGCGCACCATCAATGCAGACGGACCACTTTATGACTTCAAACCATGGGGGGGCATTCACAAGCCGCTTTACCAGGCCGAAGTAGCTGCCAGGCAGGGGCTCGCCAGGCCACATCCGGACTATGAGACCCTTCATGGCCAGTTCGGCCGCCTTGTGAAGCTCGACCAGTTGCTTTAGCTGGTCGCTCTAGGGCATCAGATGTTCGGTCCCAGTATATTGAGACCAGAACAACTTTTCCATCAAGCTCCCTTCCTTGGCCCGGTAGAACTCCGCGGCATCCGATACGCTGCTTGGTAGATCTGCGAACGCTCCTAGAGAGCTCCGAATTCGGGTAAGTAAAAGGAAAGTCTCCTTCACATGCTTGCTTTGCATAATGAATGCCTTACCCGCCGCTATCTTCTTGACCGCCTAAATCTCCTGGAGGGCCTTTTGGGCTTTGGCCTTGGCATTTTGTGCGTTCTCAAGGGCCTTCGCAAGCTCGGACCCCTGCGTCTTAGAGTCACGCTCCAAGGACTCGTATTTCTTGACAAAATCCTGGAGCTCTTGTTGAACCTCGCCGACTCGGGCATCTTGCTTCTCGCGCTCGATGCGCTCCTTGGCCGCTCTGTCTTCAGCCTCAGACACCGCCTTCTTCAGGGACGCTACTTCGGTCGTGGCCCCTAGCAAAATTCATGATGATCCTATGATCTAATAACCACTTTTTTCTTTATCAATATAAGGACGGGGTATCACTTACCTTTGTTCTCTTCGAGCTGCCTCTTGGTAAGACCGAGCTCTTCCTTGGACCGCTCAAGGTCCCGCTTCAGTCCGGAGACCTCCACAGTACGAGCAGCAGCAGCCAGCAGTGAAGCATGCTTACTCACATAGACATATTCTGATTAGACTCCTGTGATTGTTATTTGATCCTCTGTTCGGCCATTCTTTGCGAACACCAAACAGAGCATCAGGGGCTACTGTCTATGCTGTGATATTTTCTCATAATTTGATTACTTACCTCAAAGCCTGTTAGGAGGCTGGCACAGGCTTCGGTCAATCCGCTTTTGGCGGACCGAACCTTCTCGACCACCGCACTCATGATGGTGCGGTGCTCTTCATCAATGGAAGCGCCGCGAAGCGCTTCCAGCAAGTTGTCGATGCCTCTGGATGGACAAAGGCCATCGACATAGATGGCTCACCCCCCTTAGCGAGGGGTCGCCTGAGAGAATCCGGAACCACTGGAGGTTCCGGTGCAGTATCCGGCTGGGGGCCAAACTTGCTGTGGCCCCCGTCATTAGAACCCATGGGAGTCTTACCCCCCATGCGCCCGGCATCTGGGATGTCGCCTTGAGGTGCCTCCAGAATTATCTCCCCTTGGTTCGGTGCCCTTTGAGACAACACATCGATGCCGTCCATGGGCCAGGGGGAGGTGGCTGTCGGGAGTGAATTGTTGTTCATCGCCGACTGGCCCAAAGACTCATCCGAAGGGGATACGTCGATATGGGCTTTGGATGGACTACATGATCATGTTTAACATGATAAGAAGCAATAAAATGAAACATACCAGAACTATTATAGTATCCGAATACTTACGACTTCGCCAGGGGCTTGTCCCTGGGCAACCAATCCTCGTCGCTGTAAGCGGTTGTTGTGGAGTGGTCCGGAAGGAGGGTCCTTCCCTTCTTGGGCCCTTCGGCCTCCCTAGATGGGGCGGCCTTCCTTTTCTTGTCCCCTCCCCCCCCCCCCCGGTTGGGGGGAGAACTTTCCTCTTCCGCCTCCTCGTTTTTGTGGGAGGAGTGCGCCTTGGTGTTTTCGGACGATGAGTCCGATACAACCTTATGCCGGAGACCATTCTTGGTCCCCGCGGCCTTCTTCTTGGACTTCTTCTCCGGCGCCTCATAGGGCGCCAGAACAAGCATCTCCATTAAGAGAGCCTTCGCTAGATCTTCAGGCAGTGGGGCCGGACAATCGATCCACTTCACTGTTGCTACCCAGTCCTGTTAAAATGGCATGGAGGCTCAGATCCCTCACATGATTATACTGGGGAAAGGAACATCTTGTCAGATATAAAGAGCTTACCGGATTGGTAGGGCGCTTTGCGCTGAGTCCGCGATCCTTGGTAAGGGGAGGAGGAACCTCGGCAGCCTTGAACAGCAACTTCCATACGTCTTTGTGCGTCGTGTCGAAAAGCTCTCGCAGTGTTTGGTGCTCGGTCGGGTCAAACTCCCACATATTGAATGCCCATCTTTGAAACGGAAGGATCCGGCGGAAGAGCATGACCTGGACCACGTTGACAAGCTTCATTTTCTTGCTTATCATATTTTTAACACAGCTCTGGAGCCCGGTCAGCTCCACCGATGAACCCCAAGGTAGGCCCTTCCCTTTCCAGGAGGTGAGCCGCGTGGGGATGCCAGATCGAAATTCGGGGGCCGCCACCCAGTTGGTGTCGTGTGGCTCGGTGATGTAGAACCACCCTGATTGCCACCCCTTCACGGTCTCCACATATATATAGGAGCCTTCGAGCCAGGTGACGTTGGGCATTTTGCCCACCATGGCGCCTCGGCACTCCGCTTGCTGGCCTACCACCACATTCGGTTTCACGGTGAAGGTCTTCAGCCACAGGCCGAAGTGGGGCTTGATGCAGAGGAAGGCCTCGCACACGACGATAAACGTCGAGATATTGAGGATGAATTTGGGGGCCATGTCATCAAAGTCCAGCCCGTAGTAGAACATGAGCCCACGGACAAATGGGTGGAGGGGAAATCCCAGTCCTCGGACGAAGTGGGTGAGGAATACAACCCTCTCATGGGGTTCTGGAGTAGGGACGATCTGCCCCGCGTCTGGGAGCTGGTGTGCAATGTCTGCGGCCAGGTATCCGGCTTCTCGGAGCTTCGTAATGTTCTCCTCCGTAACGGAGGAGACCATCCACTTGCCTCCCGCTCCGGACATGTTCGGAATGGCTTCGCGGAGAAGATGAGAACTTGGGCGCTGGAGCTCCAGTGCACGAGAATGGATGGGCAGGGGAAGAAGAAGGCGTGGGTGAAAAAGAGGAATCCTTGTCCCTTTATAAAGGTGGTAGAAACTGTGCACCTCCCTACTTGCCCCATAAAATCGCTTATTCCCCAAGCGCCACGATTGATGGCATGATTGGGTTACCCACACCCGTATTGATGAGAATCCTGTGATAAGGGGAACACGATCTCTGCTTCAACAAGACGTGCCAATAAAACTGCCTCGCAACACGTGTAGTGGCAGGCTGGGAAAAATGGTTCGTAATGACTAGACCACGGCAGGATGTCACATTATGAAAGGTTGTCAGCAATTAGATTTGTGGAATATTATACTCTCTATGGTGGTATGTGGAATTTGTTTTATAGAGCCGGACATAATACTTGTGTTCAAAATCTTCTATGGAGTATTCGGAGAAGGAACCCGCCTTACAATGTCGAAGACAATCTGCGTGCCGGACTCATCGTCATTGAAGCCTGGTTCAGGGGCTACTGAGGGAGTCCTGGATTAAGGGGTCCTTGGACAGCCGGACTATATGCTCTGGCCGGACTGTTGGACTATGAAGATACAATATTGAAGGCTTCGTCCCGTGTCTGGGTGGGACTCTCCTTTGCATGGAAGGAAAGCTTGGTGATTCGGATATGTAGATCTCCTTCTCTGTAACCGACTCTGTGTAACCCTAGCCCCCTCCGATGTCTATATAAATCGGAGGGTTTAGTCCATAGGACAACAACAATCATAATCATAGGCTAGCTTCTAAGGTCTAGCCTCTACGATCTCATGGTAGATCAACTCTCGTAATACTCATATCATCAAGATCAATCAAGAAGTAAGTAGGGTATTACCTCCACCGAGAGGGCCCGAACCTGGGTAAACATTGTGTCCCCCGCCTCCTATTACCATCAGCCTTAGACACACAGTTTGGGACCCGCTACCCGAGATTCGCCGGTTTTGACACCGACAGGCGCTTCCTTGCCGGGGATAACTGTTTCCGGCACTTCCTCGTTAGGAGTTGGCGTCCATTCTACAATAAACTCTGTCAATGCCCTGCTCAGAATTGTTGATGTGCTCTCAAACTTCTAGCCAAAGTTGGATAACTCCAAAGCCCACTCCACTATTCTA
Organism: Triticum dicoccoides; assembly: GCF_002162155.2. NCBI lineage: Eukaryota > Viridiplantae > Streptophyta > Magnoliopsida > Poales > Poaceae > Triticum > Triticum dicoccoides. The sequence goes on along the minus strand of NC_041390.1, from coordinate 377,434,470 downwards.
CCAGTAACCTCAGGGTTTCGGAGTATTCTTTGCAACGGGAAGGGAGTGACAACCGTGATCTCATGGGCTTGGAAGTAGTGGTGCAGTTTCCTTGAGGCCATGATGAGACCAAAGATAAATTTTTCCACAGCAGAGTACCTCGAACTAGCTCCTTGTAGCAGGGAACTGACGAAGTACATTGGGTGTTGCACCACTTTATTCTTTGTCATGTCCTTGGGGTCACCCTCGCTGCCGTGCTCATTTCTGTCCTGACCCTTATCTGGCTCTGTCGGGCGTTGCTTACTTTCTGCTTCTTCCACTTCTCGCTGTGCCACTAAGGATGCACTAACCACTTGATTGGTTGCCGCCAAGTATAGCAGCAATGGCTCTTACGGTTTGGGGGCAACCAAGGTGGTACAGAGGATAAGTAGGCCTTCAACTCGTGCAAAGCTGCATCTACTTCTAGGGTCCACTTCATGGGACCTGCCTTCTTCAGGATTTTGAAGAACGGAAGGGCGCGCTCGGCAGACATGGAAAAGAATCTGCTTAGCGCGGCAATGCACCCTATCAGACACCTCACATCCTTGACTGTCCTGGGCACTTGGATCTGCTCGATAGTTTTGATCTTGTCAGGGTTGGCTTCGATCCCCCGATGGGATACAAAGAACCCAAGTAGCTTGCCAGAGGGAATGCCAAACACACACTTCTCCGGGTTGAGCTTCAAGTTGATCTTGCACAAATTAGCAAATGTCTCCTCCAAATCCTGGATGAGGGTTGCTCTGTCCTTGGTCTTGACCATAATATCATCCATATAAGCCTCAATGTTTTTGTGCAGCTGTGGCTCAAAACCAATCTAGACTGCCCTTGCAAAAGTAGACCCGGCACTCTTTAATCTGAATGGCATGCGGACAAAGTAGTACATACCACATGGGGTGATGAACGAGGTCTTCTCTTCGTCTTCTTTGGACATGAAGATTTGATGATATCCAGAATATGCGTCCAAAAAGGAGAGCAAATCGCAGTCTGAAGTGGAATTCACAATCTGATCGATGTGCGGCAAGGGAAATGAGTCCTTCGGGCAAGCCTTGTTTAGATCTGTGAAATCTATGCAATGCCTCCATTTCCCGTTGGCCTTGAGAACGACCACTGGATTTGCCAACCATGTTGGATGTAGCACTCCTCTGACCAAACCAGCTACCTCAAGCTTCTTAATCTCCTCTGCAATAAACTGCTGCCTCTCCAAGGCCGGCTTCTAAAGTTTCTGCTTGACAGGTCGGGCATGTGGACAGACAGCAAGGTGGTGCTCGATTACCTCCCTCAGAACACCAGGGATATCAGCTGGTTGGCAGGCAAACACGTTGATATTCCCCCGCAGGAAGGCAATGACTGTGTTTCCTATTTGTCATTAAGGGTGGCCCTAATAGTGAAGGTACCATCAACGCCAGCCGGCCCTGTGATACGTCTCCAACATATCTATAATTTTTGATTGTTCCATGCTATTATATTATCTGTTTTGGATGTTTAATGGGCTTATTTATACACTTTTATATTATTTTTGGGGCTAACCTACTAACCCAAGGCCCAGTGCAAATTGCTGTTTTTTGGCCATTTCAGTGTTTCACAGAAAAGGAATATCAAACGGAATCCAAATGGAATGAAACCTTCGGGGAGTTATTTTTGGAACAAACGTGATCCAGCGGACTTGGAGTAGACGTCAAGAAAGAAGCGAGGCGGCCATGAGGAAGGGAGGCGCGCCTGCCCCCCTGGGCGTGCCCCCCACCCTCGTGGGCCCCTCGCAACTCCACCGACCTACTTCTTCCTCCTATATATATCCATATACCCCAAAAAACATCCAGCAGCACCACGAAACCCTATTTCCACCACCGCAACCTTCTGTACCCAAGAGATCCCATCTTGGGGCCTTTTCTGGAGCTCCGCCGTAGGGGGAATCGATCACGGAGGGCTTCTACATCAACACCATAGCCTCTCCGATGATGTGTGAGTAGTTTACCATAGACCTTCGGGTCCATAGTTATTAGCTAGATGGCTTCTTCTCTCTCTTTGGATCTCAATACAAAGTTCTCCTCGATCTTCTTGGAGATCTATTCGATGTAATTCTTTTTGTGGTGTGTTTGTCGAGATCCAATGAATTGTGGGTTTATGATCAAGTTTATCTATGAACAATATTTGATTCTTCTCTGAAATCTTTTATGTATGATTGGTTATCTTTGCAAGTCTCTTCGAATTATCAGTTTGGTTTGGCCTACAAGATTGATCTTTCTTGCAATGGGAGAAGTGCTTAGCTTTGGGTTCAATCTTGTGGTGTCCTTTCCTAGTGACAGCAGGGGCAGCAAGGCACATATTGTATTGTTGCCATCGAGGAACAAAAAGATGGGGTTTATATCATATTGGTTGAGTTTATCCCTCTACATCATGTCATCTTGCCTAATGCGTTACTCTGTTCTTATGAACTTAATACTCTACATGCATGCTGGATAGCGGTCGATGTGTGGAGTAATAGTAGTAGATGCAGAATCTTTTCGGTCTACTTGTCGCGGACGTGATGCCTATATACATGATCATGCCTAGATATTCTCATAATTATGCACTTTTCTATCAATTGCTCGACAGTAATTTGTTCACCCACCGTAATACTTATGCTATCTTGAGATAAGCCACTAGTGAAACCTATGGACCTCGGGTCTATCTTTTATCATATAAGTTTCCAATCTATTTTACTTTGCAATCTTTACTTTCAATCTATATCATAAAAATACCAAAAATATTTATCTTATTATCTCTATCAGATCTCACTCTCGTAAGTGACCGTGAAGGGATTGACAACCCCTTTATCGCATTGGTTGTGAGGTTCTTATTTGTTTGTGTAGGTATGAGGGCCTTGCGTGTAGTCTCCTACGGGATTGATACCTTGGTTCTCAAAACTGAGGGAAATACGTACGCAGTGCTCAAGAGGTAGCAAGAAGGATTTCTGGCACCGTTGTCGGGGAGATCTATGCACAAGTTAAGTCATACCAAGTACCCATCACAAACTCTTATCCCTCGCATTACATTATTTGCCATTTTCCTCTCATTTCCTCTCCCCCACTTCACCCTTGCCGTTTTATTCGCCCTCTTTTTGCATTCACCTCTTTTTCATTCGCTTCTTGTGTGCTTGTGTGTTGGATTGTTTGTCACGATGGCTCAAGATAATACTAAATTGTGTGATTTTTCCAATACCAACAATAATGACTTTATTAGCACTCCGATTGCTCCCCTTACCGATGTTGAATCTTGTGAAATTAATACTGCCTTGTTGAATCTTGTCATGAAAGATCCATTTTCCGGCCTTCCTTATGAAGATGCTGCTACCCATCTAAACAGCTTTGTTGATTTGTGTGATATGCAAAAGAAGAAAGATGTGGATAATGATATTGTTAAATTGAAGCTATTTCCGTTTTCGCTTAGAGATCGTGCTAAAACTTGGTTTTTGTCCTTGCCTAAAAATAGTATTTATTCTTGGAACAAGTGCAAAGATGCTTTTATATCTAAGTATTTTCCTCCTGCTAAGATCATCTCTCTTAGAAACGATATTATGAATTTTAAGCAACTTGATCATGAGCATGTTGCACAAGCATGGGAGAGGATGAAATTAATGATACCTAATTACCCTACACATGGTTTAAATTTGTGGATGATCATACAAAAATTTTATGCTGGATTGAATTTTTCTTCTAGAAATATTTTAGATTCGGCCGTGGGAGGCACTTTTATGGAAATCACTTTAGGAGAAGCTACCAGACTCCTAGATAATATTGTGGTTAATTACTCTCAATGGCACACCGAAAGATCTACTATTAAAAAGGTTCATGCTATAGAAGAAATTAATGTTTTGAGTGGAAAGATGGATGAACTTATGAAATTGTTTGCTAATAAGAGTGTTTCTTCTGATCCTAATGATATGGCTTTGTCTACTTTGATTGAGAATAATAATGAATCTATGGATGTGAATTTTGTTGGTAGGAACAATTTTGGTAACAACGCGTATAGAGGAAACTTTAATCCTAGGCAGTATCCTAGTAATTCCTCTTATAATTATGGTAATTCCAACAACAATTCTTATGGAAATAATAATAAGATGCCCTCTGATTTTGAATCTAGTATTAAAGAATTTATTAGTTCGCAAAAGAGTTTCAATGCTTTGATTGAAGAAAAATTGTCTAAGATTGATGAGTTGGCTAGGAATGTGGATATAACTTCTCTTGATGTTGGTTCTTTGAAACTTAGATCTATTCCGCCTAAGCATGATATCAATGAGTCTCTCAAAGCAATGAGAATTTCCATTGATGAGTGCAAAGAAAGAACCGCTAGGATGTGTGCTAAAAAAGATCACTTTATAAAAGTGTGTTCTTCTAGTTTTGATGATAATAAGGATGAAGATCTAAAAGTGATTGATGTGTATCCTATTAAATCTTTGTTTTGCAATATGAATCTTGATAATGATGGGAGTGGAGATGAGTCAACTTTAGTTAAAAGGTGTCCCAATGATTCGGACTATTCAGATCTTGATGCAAAAATCGGTAAAAGTGGGATTGGAGAGGTCAAAACTTTACATAGCAATGAACCGACTATTTTGGATTTAAAGGAATTTAATTATGATAGTTGCTCTTTGATAGATTGTATATCCTTGTTGCAATCCGCGCTAAATTCTCTGCATGCTTATAGTCAAAATAAAGCTTTTACCAAACATAGCGTTGATGCTTTAATGCAATCTTATGACGAAAAGCTTGAATTAGAAGTTTCTATCCCTAGAAAACTTCATGATGAGTGGGAACCTACTATTAAAATTAAAATTAAAGATCATGAATTCTATGCTTTATGTGATTTGGGTGCTAGCGTTTCCACGATTCCAAAAACTTTGTGTGATGTGTTAGGTTTCTGTGAATTTGATGATTGTTCTTTAGATTTGCACCTCGCGGATTCCAATATTAAGAAACCTATGGGAAGGATTAATGATGTTCTTATTGTTGCAAATAGGAATTATGTGTCCGTAGATTTCATTCTTCTTGACATTGATTGCAATCCTACATGTCCTATTATTCTTGGTAGACCTTTCCTTAGAACGATTGGTGCAATTATTGATATGAAAGAAGGGAATATTAGAATCCAATTTCCGTTAAGGAAAGGCATGGAACACTTCCCTAGAAAGAAAATTAAATTACCTTATGAATCTATTATGAGATCCACTTATGGATTGCATACCAAAGATGATAATACCTAGATATATCCTTGCTTTTATGCCTAGCTAGGGGAGTTAAGCGATAGCGCTTGTTGGGAGGCAACCCAATTTTATTTTTGTTTCTAACTTTTTGGTTTTGCTTAGTAATAAATAATTCATGTAGCCTCTGTTTAGATGTGGTTTTATGCTTTTAATTAGTGTTTGTGCCAAGTAGAACCTTTGGGAAGACTTGGGGGTAGTTTTTGCGATCTTGCTGTAAAAAACAGAAACTTTAGCACTCACGAGATTTGCAGACATTTTTTATGGAGAGTGAGATTAGGTTGATTCTTTTCGCAGATGATTAATAGACAAATTACTCACATCCAAAAATTTATTTCAGAATTTTGGGGGTTACAGAAGTATTTGAAACCTACAGATTACTTCAGACTGTTCTGTTTTTGACAGATTCTATTTTTCGTGTGTTACTTGCTTATTTTTATGAATCTATGGCTAGTATCGGAGGTTATGAACCATATAGAAGTTGGAATATAGTAGGTTTAACACCAATATAAATAAAGAATGAGATAATTACAGTACCTTAAGTGTGGTTTGTTTTTTATACTAATGGAGCTCATGAGATTTTATGTTGAGTTTTGTGTTGTGAAGTTTTCAAGTTTTGGGTAAAGATTTGATGGATTATGGAATAAGGAGTGGCAAGAACATAAGCTTGGGGATTCCCAAGGAACACCAAGGTAAAATTCAAGGACAACCAAAAGCCTAAGCTTGGGGATGCCTCGGAAGGCATCCCCTCTTTTGTCTTCGTTCATCGGTAACTTTACTTGAGGCTATATTTTTATTCACCACATGATATGTGTTTTGCTTGGAGCATCTTTTATGATTTGAGTCTTTGATTTTTAGTTTACCACAATCATACTTGCTGTACACACCTTTTGGGAGAGACACACATGAATTGGAGTTTATTAGAATACTCTATGTGCTTCACTTATATCTTTTGAGCTAGATAATTTTGCTCTAGTGCTTCACTTATATCTTTTAGAGCACGGTGGTGGTTTTATTTATAGAAATTATTGATCTCTCATGCTTCACTTATATTATTTTGAGATTCCCTTAGAACATCATGGTAGTTTGCTTTGGCTATAAAATTGGTCCTAATATGATAGGCATCCAAGATGGGTATAATAAAAACTATCATAAAAAGTGCATTGAATACTATGACAAGTTTGATACTTGATAATTGTTTTGAGATATAAAGGTGGTGATATTAGAGTTGTGCTAGTTGAGTAGTTGTGAATTTGAGAAATACTTGAGATTGCAAGTCCCGTAGAATGCACGTATGGTAATCGTTGTGTAACAAATTTGAAACATGAGGTGTTCTTTGATTGTCTTGCTTATGATGGCGGTCAGGGACAAGCGATGGTCCTTTCCTACCAATCTATCCCCCTAGGAGCATGCGCGTAATGCTTGGTTTTTGATTACTTGTAGATTTTTGCAATATGTATGTGAGTTCTTTATGACTAATGTTGAGTCTATGTATTATACGCACTCTCACCTTTCCATCATTGCTAGCCTCTTCGGTACCGTACATTTCCCTTTCTCACCTTGAGAGTTGGTGCAAACTTCGCCAGTGCATCCAAACCCCGTGATATGATACACTCTATCACACATAAACCTCCTTATATCTTCCTCAAAACAGCCACCATACCTATCTATTATGGCATTTCCATAGCCATTCCGAGATATATTGCCATGCAACTTCCCACCATTTCATTTATGACACGCTTCATCATTGTCATATTGCCTTGCATGATCATGTAGTTGACATTGTATTTGTGGCAAAGCCACCATGCATAATTTATCATACATGTCACTCCTTATACATTGCCCTTCCCGGTACACTGCCGGAGGCATTCATATAGAGTCATATTTTGTTCTAGTATCGAGTTGTATTCATTGAGTTGTAAATAAATAGAAGTGTGGTGATCATCATTAATAGAGCATTGTCCCAATTAAAAAAAGAAAAGTCCAAATAAAAAAAGAAAGGCCCCAAAAAAAGGGACAATGCTACTATCCTTTTTTCCACACTTGTGCTTCAAAGTAGCACCATGATCTTTATGATAGAGAGTCTCTTGTTTTGTCACTTCCATATACTAGTGGGAATTTTTCATTATAGAACTTGGCTTGTATATTCCAACAATGTTCTTCCTCAAATGCCCTAGGTCTTCGTGAGCAAGCAAGTTGGATGCACACCCACTTAGTTTCTTTTGTTGAGCTTTCATACATTTATAGCTCTAGTGCATCCGTTGCATGGCAATACCTACTCCTTGCATTGACATCAATTGATGGGCATCTCCCTAGCCCGTTTCTTAGCCGTGTCGATGTGAGACTTTCTCCTTTTTTGTCTTCTCCACATAACCCCCATCATCATATTTCTCTCTCTTTGGATCTCAATACAAACTTCTCCTCGATCTTCTTGGGGATCTATTCGATGTAATTCTTTTTGCGGTGTGTTTGTCGAGATCCAATGAATTGTGGGTTTATGATCAAGTTTATCTATGAACAATATTTGATTCTTCTTTGAAATCTTTTATGTATGATTGGTTATCTTTGCAAGTCTCTTCAAATTATCAGTTTGGTTTGGCCTACAAGATTGATCTTTCTTGCAATGGGAGAAGTGCTTAGCTTTGGGTTCAATCTTGTGGTGTCCTTTCCTAGTGACAGCAGGGGCAGCAAGGCACGTATTGTATTGTTGCCATCGAGGAACAAAAAGATGGGGTTTATATCATATTGCTTGAGTTTATCCCTCTACATCATGTCATCTTGCCTAATGCGTTACTCTGTTCTTATGAACTTAATACTCTACATGCATGCTGGATAGCGGTCGATGTGTGGAGTAATAATAGTAGATGCAGAATATTTTCGGTCTACTTGTCGCGGACGTGATGCCTATATACATGATCATGCCTAGATATTCTCATAATTATGCACTTTTCTATCAATTGCTCGACAGTAATTTGTTCACCCACCGTAATACTTATGCTATCTTGAGAGAAGCCACTAGTGAAACCTATGGACCTCGGGTCTATCTTTTATCATATAAGTTTCCAATCTATTTTACTTTGCAATCTTTACTTTCAATCTATATCATAAAAACACCAAAAATATTTATCTTATTATCTCTATCAGATCTCACTCTCGTAAGTGACCGTGAAGGGATTGACAACCCCTTTATCGCATTGGTTGTGAGGTTCTTATTTGTTTGTGTAGGTATGAGGACCTTGCGTGTAGTCTCCCACGGGATTGATACCTTGGTTCTCAAAAACTGAGGGAAATACGTATGCAGTGCTCAAGAGGTAGCAAGAAGGATTTCTGGCACCGTTGTCGGGGATATCTATGCACAAGTTAAGTCATACCAAGTACCCATCACAAACTCTTATCCCTCGCATTACATTATTTGCCATTTTCCTCTCGTTTCCTCTCCCCCACTTCACCCTTGCCGTTTTATTCGCCCTCTTTTTCCGTTCACCTCTTTTTCATTCGCTTCTTGTGTGCTTGTGTGTTGGATTGTTTGTCACGATGGCTCAAGATAATACTAAATTGTGTGATTTTTCCAATACCAACAATAATGACTTTATTAGCACTCCGATTGCTCCCCTTACCGATGCTGAATCTTGTGAAATTAATACTGCCTTGCTGAATCTTGTCATGAAAGATCCGTTTTCCGGCCTTCCTTATGAAGATGATGCTACCCATCTAAACAGCTTTGTTGATTTGTGTGATATGCAAAAGAAGAAAGATGTGGATAATGATATTGTTAAATTGAAGCTATTTCCGTTTTCGCTTAGAGATCGTGCTAAAACTTGGTTTTTGTCCTTGCCTAAAAATAGTATTTATTCTTGGAACAAGTGCAAAGATGCTTTTATCTCTAAGTATTTTCCTCCCGCTAAGATCATCTCTCTTAGAAACGATATTATGAATTTTAAGCAACTTGATCATGAGCATGTTGCACAAGCATGGGAGAGGATGAAATTAATGATACCTAATTACCCTACACATGGTTTAAATTTGTGGATGATCATACAAAAATTTTGTGCTGGATTGAATTTTTCTTCTAGAAATATTTTAGATTCGGCCGTGGGAGGCACTTTTATGGAAATCACTTTAGGAGAAGCTACCAGACTCCTAGATAATATTGTGGTTAATTATTCTCAATGTCACACCGAAAGATCTACTAGTAAAAAGGTTCATGCTATAGAAGAAATTAATGTTTTGAGTGGAAAGATGGATGAACTTATGAAATTGTTTGCTAATAAGAGTGTTTCTTCTGATCCTAATGATATAGCTTTGTCTACTTTGATTGAGAATAATAATGAATCTATGGATGTGAATTTCGTTGGTAGGAACAATTTTGGTAACAACGCATATAGAGGAAACTTTAATCCTAGGCAGTATCCTAGTAATTCCTCTTATAATTATGGTAATTCCAACAACAATTCTTATGGAAATAATAATAAGATGCCCTCTTATTTTTAATCTAGTATTAAAGAATTTATTAGTTCGCAAAAGAGTTTCAATGCTTTGATTGAAGAAAAATTGTCTAAGATTGATGAGTTGGCTAGGAATGTGGATATAACTTCTCTTGATGTTGGTTCTTTGAAACTTAGATCTATTCCGCCTAAGCATGATATCAATGAGTCTCTCAAAGCAATGAGAATTTCCATTGATGAGTGCAAAGAAAGAACCGCTAGGATGTGTGCTAAAAAAGATCACTTTATAAAAGTGTGTTCTTCTAGTTTTGATGATAATAAGGATGAAGATCTAAAAGTGATTGATGTGTATCCTATTAAATCTTTGTTTTGCAATATGAATCTTGATAATGATGGGAGTGGAGATGAGTCAACTTTAGTTAAAAGGCGTCCCAATGATTCGGAGTATTCAGATCTTGATGCAAAAATCGGTAAAAGTGGGATTGGAGAGGTCAAAACTTTACATAGCAATGAACCGACTATTTTGGATTTAAAGGAATTTAATTATGATAGTTGCTCTTTGATAGATTGTATTTCCTTGTTGCAATCCGCGCTAAATTCTCTGCATGCTTATAGTCAAAATAAAGCTTTTACCAAACATATCGTTGATGCTTTAATGCAATCTTATGACGAAAAGCTTGAATTAGAAGTTTCTATCCCTAGAAAACTTCATGATGAGTGGGAACCTACTATTAAAATTAAAATTAAAGATCATGAATTCTATGCTTTATGTGATTTGGGTGCTAGCGTTTCCACGATTCCAAAAACTTTGTGTGATGTGTTAGGTTTCTGTGAATTTGATGATTGTTCTTTAGATTTGCACCTCGCAGATTCCACTATTAAGAAACCTATGGGAAGTATTAATGATGTTCTTATTGTTGCAAATAGGAATTATGTGTCCGTAGATTTCATTCTTCTTGACATTAATTGCAATCCTACATGTCCTATTATTCTTGGTAGACCTTTCCTTAGAACGATTGGTGCAATTATTGATATGAAAGAAGGGAATATTAGAATCCAATTTCCGTTAAGGAAAGGCATGGAACACTTTCCTAGAAAGAAAATTAAATTACCTTATGAATCTATTATGAGAGCCACTTATGGATTGCATACCAAAGATGATAATACCTAGATATATCCTTGCTTTTATGCCTAGCTAGGGGCGTTAAGCGATAGCGCTTGTTGGGAGGCAACCCAATTTTATTTTTGTTTCTAGCTTTTTGGTTTTGCTTAGTAATAAATAATTCATGTAGCCTCTGTTTAGATGTGGTTTTATGCTTTTAATTAGTGTTTGTGCCAAGTAGAACCTTTGGGAAGACTTGGGGGTAGTTTTTGCGATCTTGCTGTAAAAAACAGAAACTTTAGCGCTCACGAGATTTGCAGCCATTTTTTATGGAGAGTGAGATTAGGTTGATTATTTTCGCAGATGATTAATAGACAAATTACTCACATCCAAAAATTTCAGAATTTTGGGGGTTACAGAAGTATTTGAAACCTACAGATTACTTCAGATTGTTCTGTTTTTGACAGATACTGTTTTTCGTGTGTTGTTTGCTTATTTTTATGAATCTATGGCTAGTATCGGAGGTTATGAACCATATAGAAGTTGGAATACAGTAGGTTTAACACCAATATAAATAAAGAATGAGATAATTACAGTACCTTAAGTGTGGTTTGTTTTCTTATACTAACGGAGCTCATGAGATTTTATGTTGAGTTTTGTGTTGTGAAGTTTTCATGTTTTGGGTAAAGATTTGATGGATTATGGAATAAGGAGTGGCAAGAACATAAGCTTGGGGATGCCCAAGGAACACCAAGGTAAAATTCAAGGACAACCAAAAGCCTAAGCTTGGGGATGCCTCGGAAGGCATCCCCTCTTTTGTCTTCGTTCATCGGTAACTTTACTTGAGGCTATATTTTTATTCACCACATGATATGTGTTTTGCTTGGAGCATCTTGTATGATTTGAGTCTTTGATTTTTAGTTTACCACAATCATACTTGCTGTACACACCTTTTGGGAGAGACACACATGAATTGGAGTTTATTAGAATACTCTATGTGCTTCACTTATATCTTTTGAGCTAGATAATTTTGCTCTAGTGCTTCACTTATATCTTTTAGAGCACGGTGGTGGTTTTATTTTATAGAAATTATTGATCTCTCATGCTTCACTTATATTATTTTGAGATTCCCTTAGAACATCATGGTAGTTTGCTTTGGCTATAAAATTGGTCCTAATATGATAGGCATCCAAGATGGGTATAATAAAAACTATCATAAAAAGTGCATTGAATACTATGACAAGTTTTATACTTGATAATTATTTTGAGATATAAAGGTGGTGATATTAGAGTTGTGCTAGTTGAGTAGTTGTGAATTTGAGAAATACTTGTGTTGAAGATTGCAAGTCCCATAGCATGCACGTATGGTAATCGTTGTGTAACAAATTTGAAACATGAGGTGTTCTTTGATTGTCTTCCTTATGAGTGGCGGTCGCGGACGAGCGATGGTCCTTTCCTACCAATCTATCCCCATAGGAGCATGCGCGTAATGCTTGGTTTTTGATTACTTGTAGATTTTTGCAATAAGTATGTGAGTTCTTTATGACTAATGTTGACTCTATGGATTATACGCACTCTCACCTTTCCATCATTGCTAGCCTCTTTGGTACCGTGCATTTCCCTTTCTCACCTTGAGAGTTGGTGCAAACTTCGCCGGTGCATCCAAACCCCGTGATATGATACACTCTATCACACATAAACCTCCTTATATCTTCCTCAAAACAGCCACCATGCCTATCTATTATGGCATTTCCATAGCCATTCCGAGATATATTGCCATGCAACTTTCCACCATTTCATTTATGACACGCTTCATCATTGTCATATTGCCTTGCATGATTATGTAGTTGACATCGTATTTGTGGCAAAGCCACCATGTATAATTTATCATACATGTCACTCTTGATTCATTGCCCTTCCCGGTACACCGCCGGAGGCATTCATATAGAGTCATATTTTGCTCTAGTATCGAGTTGTATTCATTGAGTTGTAAATAAATAGAAGTGTTATGATCATCATTAATAGAGCATTGTCCCAAATAAAATAAGAAAAGTCCAAATAAAAAAGAAAGGCCCCAAAAAAAGGGACAATGCTACTATCCTTTTTTTCCACACTTGTGCTTCAAAGTAGCACCATGATCTTTATGATAGAGAGTCTCTTGTTTTGTCACTTCCATATACTAGTGGGAATTTTTCATTATAGAACTTGGCTTGTATATTCCAACAATGTTCTTCCTCAAATGCCCTAGGTCTTCGTGAGCAAGCAAGTTGGATGCACACCCACTTAGTTTCTTTTGTTGAGCTTTCATACATTTATAGCTCTAGTGCATCCGTTGCATGGCAATCCCTACTCCTTGCATTGACATCAATTGATGGGCATCTCCCTAGCCCATTTCTTAGCCGTGTCGATGTGAGACTTTCTCCTTTTTTGTCTTCTCCACATAACCCCCATCATCATATTCTATTCCACCCATAGTGTTATATCCATGGCTCACGCTCATGTATTGCATGAAAATTGAAAAAAGTTTGAGATTACTAAAGTATGAAACAATTGCTTGGCTTGTCATCGGGGTTGCGCATGATGAGAGCATTCTTGTGTGATGAAAATGGAGCATGACCAAACTATTTGATTTTGTAGGGATGAAATTTCTTTTGCCATATTATTTTGAGAAGACATGATTGCTTAGTTAGTATGCTTGAAGTACTATTATTTTTTTGTCAATATTAAACTTTTCTCTTGAATCTTTCAGATCTGAACATTCATGCCACAATAAAGAAAATTACATTGAGAATCATACTAGGTAGCATTCCACATCAAAAATTCTGTTTTTATCATTTACCTACTCGAGGACGAGCAGGAATTAAGCTTGGGTATGCTTGATACGTCTCCAACGTATCTATAATTTTTTATTGTTCCATGCTATTATATTATATGTTTTGGATGTTTAATGGGCTTATTTATACACTTTTATTTTATTTTTGGGACTAACCAACTAACCCAAGGCCTAGTGCAAATTGTTGTTTTTTGCCTATTTCGGTGTTTCGTAGAAAAGGAATATCAAACGGAATCCAAACGGAATGAAACCTTTAGGAGAGTTATTTTTGGAACAAACGTGATCCGAGGGACTTGGAGTAGACATCAAGAAAGAAGTGAGGCGGCCACGAGGCAGGGAGGCGCCCCCCACCCTCGTGGACCCCTCGCAGCTCCACCGACCTACTTCTTCCTCCTATATATATATATCCATATACCCCGAAAACATCCAGGAGCACCACGAAACCCTATTTCCACCGCCGCAACCTTCTATACCCAAGAGATCCCATCTTGGGGCCTTTTTCGGAGCTCCGCCGGAGGGGGAATCGATCATGGAGGGCTTCTACATCAACACCATAGCCTCTCCGATGATGTGTGAGTAGTTTACCACAGACCTTCGGGTCCATAGTTATTAGCTAGATGGCTTCTTCTCTCTCTTTGGATCTCAATACAAATTTCTCCTCGATCTTCTTGGAGATCTATTCAATGTAATTCTTTTTGCGGTGTGTCTGTCGAGATCCGATGAATTGTGGGTTTATGATCAAGTTTATCTATGAACAATATTTGATTCTTCTCTGAAATCTTTTATGTATGATTGGTTATCTTTGCAAGTCTCTTCGAATTATCAGTTTGGTTTGGCCTACTAGATTGATCTTTCTTGCAATGGGAGAAGTGCTTAGCTTTGGGTTCAATCTTGCGGTGTCCTTTCCCAGTGACAGCAGGGGCAGCAAGGCACGTATTGTATTGTCGCCATCGAGGATAAAAAGATGGGGTTTATATCATATTACTTGAGTTTATCCCTCTACATCATGTCATCTTGCCTAATGCGTTACTCTGTTCTTATGAACTTAATACTCTAGATGCATGCTGGATAGCGGTCAATGTGTGGAGTAATAGTAGTAGATGCAGAATCTTTTCGGTCTACTTGTCACGGACGTGATGCCTATATACATGATCATGCCTAGATATTCTCATAATTATGCACTTTTCTATCAATTGCTCGACAGTAATTTGTTCACCCACCGTAATACTTATGTTATCTTGAGAGAAGCCACTAGTGAAACCTATGGCCCCGGGTCTATCTTTTATCATATAAGTTTCCAATCTATTTTACTTTGCAATCTTTACTTTCAATCTATATCATAAAAATACCAAAAATATTTATCTTATTATCTCTATCAGATCTCACTCTCGTAAGTGACCGTGAAGGGATTGACAACCCCTTTATCGCGTTGGTTGCGAGTTTCTTATTTGTTTGTGTAGGTACGAGGGACTTGCGTGTAGTCTCCTACGGGATTGATACCTTGGTTCTCAAAAACTGAGGGAAATACTTACGCTACTTTGTTGCATCACCCTTTCCTCTTCAAGGGAAAACCAACATAGTACTCAAGAGGTAGCACCATGTCGGGACCTTCTTCACTTGTGGTGCAGCAACCTTGGATCTCTTGCTGTTGGAACTCTCCGGCAAGTCATCAACAGGCGCAGCGCACTCCGAAGAGGTACGCTTTCCGGATTCCTTGCTAGAATCCCTATTATCCTTCTTCTTTCCTATCTTCTCCTTGGCGGGAACTACTGCTGCCACTGCCTCTATCGCGACTGCGTCTCGATACATCTTATCCACGCAAAATGATTGTGTCCTTCTCATCTGATGGGATGGAAATGACTCCTACCGGCCCAGGCATCTTCAAGGTGTTGTAGGCATAGTGGGATGCCGCCATGAATTTAGCCAGGGCTGGACGTCCGAGGATCCCATTGTACGGCAGGGGGAGGTCGACCACATCAAACACAATCTCCTCGGTCCGATAGTTCATTTCTCCCCCAAATGTCACTGGCAACGTGATCTTTCCCTTAGGATGACTCCTACTGGGATTAACTCCTTGAAACGTGCCCGTGACCTTTAGCTCTTCCTCTGCTATCTGAAGCTTGCTGATGAACTTTGGGGAAATCAGATTCAACCCAGCCCCGTCGTCAACCAACATATTCATGACCTTGAGGTTGTGACTTGTTGGAGAGACCAACAGTCGCAAACATCCTACCGCAGTGGTACGGTCAGGATGGTCCTCTTTGTCAAAGATGATGGGTGTGCATGACCATTTGAGCGGCTTCCGAGCCTCTGCCCCTGGATCCACGGCATTGACCTCACGTGCCCACAGTTTGAGTTGGCAGTGAGAGGAGTGCAGTGATGCACCCCTGTCAATGCATAGGGCGCCAGTGGCCTTCTTGAACTCCTGCTCACTGGTTTCCTCTTCATCCCCTCCATCACTCTCATCATTGCAAGCTTCCTTATCTCGACCCTTGGCGGGTTTTCCATTGTTCTGGAAGGGTTTGCCGAGGCGATTTGCTTCACCACCTCAGCCCTTCCCACCAGCGGCATTCTGACCTTTTTCCTTATCATGATTCTCATATTCTACTCTGCCTCTTGACAAGCTACTCAACCTGATGACACTCTTGAAGATCATGGCCCTTGGTCCGATGAATCTTGTAGTACGGCCCATCGCCATTCCCAGCCTTCTCGGCAACCGCAGCCTCCCGGCAGTCAGCGCACACGGCAGCTTCCTTGTCGGGGGCTTCAGCTCTAGCCTTCTTGCCGTTACTAAGTGTGCCCGATCCTTCGACAGTCATCACTGCCTTATCCTTGCGCCTCTTGCTGCGCTTCTTGCTCTTCTTTTGACTAGTGGATTCGTCGTCATCCTCTGAGTCGACGTTGATGCAATCCTCTTCTCTGAGGAGTTTCCTTCCCTCCTCCATCCGAGCACACTTGTCCACCAAGGTGTAAAGCTCCTTCACAGTCTTGGGAAACCGCATGCTCATCATGGAATGAATCCCGCGGTTGCGCACATTGGATTGGAAGGCAGCTATCACAGCTGTTGGATGGATATTTGGGAAGTTCGTGTGGATTCTACTGAATCTCTGTAAGTACTTCTGGAGAGTCTCTCCTTCTTTTACTGGAGAAGCTGCAAGTCGCTGGGCCGCCCTGGTTCTTGATGGCGGCCAGTGAAAACGCCAATGAACTCATGGCACAGGTTAGCCCATGATGAAATGGAGTTCTCCGACAGGTGCATCAGCCAAGACCTCACATTGGACTTGAGTGCTAAAGGGAAGTAGTTGGCAAACACCTTCTCATCTCTTCCCTCGGCATCTTGAACAGCGATGGTGTAGATGCTCAAAAAATCTGCTGGGTTTAGCCTCCCATCATACTTCTCGGATATCTCTGGCTTGAACGTGCGAACGGACGGCCAACAGACTTGCAGCAGCTCACAAGTAAAGGCAGGGCACCCAGCCTCGAAAGGTAGGCACCCACCAACCTCGAGCGCAGGCTCGTCAACGTCGGGACCATCGCACCCATTGGTCCAACGGTGGTCGTCGCAGCGTCGCTCAATGACGACGCGCGCGTCTCCCCTCCGCATGTCCTCTAGGGATCACCGTTGGCCTGGACATGCTCGAGGGTCAGAAGAGGCCATCGAGACGTCATCAGGTTCTATATTCTACCGCGCTCGTGCCGGTTGTCGTGGTGGGGATTGTACTGTGGGGGGCCCCTTCCGTATGACCAGCACCACGAGCCATTGTTGTCGCTTGGGGAGGCCATGGCGGGCCAGCTCGCTGTGAGCCCCCAGCCTCGACGAAACTGAGCAGACTCTGGATGGTGGCACACCAATCGTCCAGTTGCTCGGCTGCCGGCGGAAACCTTAATTAGTAGCAGTTGAGCCCGCGCCATGGCCTCCATAGCAGTGGTTGGCATGGGTGATGATGATGTGTACCGCACCGTTGCTCAGCTCCTAACGGTGACAGCGGCGACAACAACACATCCTCGTTGTTGCGAGACGGCCATTTGGATGGTATGGTGACGTGGCGCAGGAGCTTGAGGGCCAGCGGCTCCATTGGGCACAGCGACCTGGTCGACTCGCTGCGGGGGAGGTGCATGCGCTAAGGTCGCGCCCGTGGCGGGGCGGCCAGAGGGCGGCGATTCGCCCCGGACCGGGCGCCATCACTGTGGTTGTGCTCGTTGATGAGAGGAAGGGGCACGGATGGGATAATCCCTTCATCCATACCTCGTGGAGCATGGCCACTTGGATGTTACTGATGTTGCTCTCCTCCGGTGTCTCCTACTCCTGCTTCGACCATGGGGGAGGTGGTGATGGCGCCGCCTGCTCCGACCACATCCCCAGCAGTGTCCACTGTCGGATTCGGGGTTTCGCGGACCCTTGTGAGGTTCGAACACTGGGGTGCGTGCGAAGAACTCCCTCTTCCCAACCTACCGGCTCAACGATTCCACAACCTAGCTCGACGAACCCAAGGGACAGAGGACACAGTAGTTTATCCTGGTTCAGGCCACCTTGCGGTGTAATACCCTACTCCAGCTTTGTGGTGGATTGCCTCGAGGGGCTGAGGATGAACTAGTACAGTCGACGAACAGCCTCAGGAGCTGAGGTGTCCTTGAGCTTAATGAGCTAGTGAGGTGGTCAGGGTGGAATGGATTCTCCCCTCTATGGTGGTGGCTAGGTCCTATATATAGTGTCCTTGGTCCTCTTCCCAAATGGCAGGAAGGGATACCACAAGGGCCAAATTCAAAGGGAGACAACTAGTACAAGCTATCCTGACAAAAGTAGTCTTCGCCTGCAAAAGGCTCTGGTGGTGACACTGCAGTGGGATCCGCGATGACCTCCGTCCTGGCGTCCTGGCGGTCCTGGTATCCTTGCACCAATATGGAAACCTTTGCTTGATTCCTCGGGACTCCGCGCCTGCGCTTGCATCCTTGGCACCAAAGGGGAAACTGGTACACTGCACCCACTGGTGCCCGCCTGGCCTTGCTCATGATGGCTCACGTCATGTGAACCTCGCGAGGTGCACATTGCATTGATATCTTCGTTCCTCGAGAGCCAGCCTAGTGAGGCCACCCCTGAGGGAGGTCTTGGTGTCGTCCGCCTCGCGAGGCTTGGCCCCTCACGAGGGTCTTGGGTTGTTGTTGCTGAAATTAGGCCGTACCGGGCCGTCGATGGACCTATGCCGTGGGCCGCAGGCAGGCGAGTCTGGGTACCCCCGTTCCCAGGACGTCGATAGTAGACCCTGGGCCCAAGGCACGGGCGAACTTGGCTTCGAGGCGAAGCCAAAGGGAAAGTGCGGAGCACCACGGGCCCTAACCGCCTGCGGCCTCGGTTGACGCGTGGCGACGTGGGCGCCCCCACTTCCCCATACAGCCTTGATATTTGCCGGGCTCAGCGGCCGCCGCCACCGGCTCAGCTCCATCTTCGTTGCTTTCTGCGTGCTTCCTTGGCTCCTCCACCTTCTCAGCTCTCCCATGTCGGCATGGCACCGAGGTTGGCGAAGAAGAAGAAGGTGAAGAGCCACGCTCCGGCCAAATCTTCGCCGGCCTTCGAGCCCGTCCTCGAGTGGTCGACAGTGGTCAACTGGGAGATGCTGGACAAGGTACGTCCGGCACTCGCCGCCAATTCCAACGAGTGGAATGCGACGATGGCTTGGCCTGCTTCTCGTGCCATGGTCGACATGGTGGCCACTGAGATCCCCATTCATCTCCACGCCCTCTTGGCAGGATTGATTCCCCCTTTTTTCGATTTCTTCAACGCCATAATCTCGCATTACCAAGTCCACGCACTGCACCTGGATCCCTAATCCATCCTTCTCCTCGCCGTCTTTGCCTTTGTCTGCGAGGCCATGGTGGGCATTGTTCCCTTTGTGGCCTTGTTCCACCATTTCTTCTCGCTTCACTTGACCGACGCCCGCTAGTGCTCAGGGTGCGTGACCTTCTAGGCTGAGGTGGTGATGGGCGGCTCAGGGATCAACTTCGAGCTCTCGCCAGTCATACATGGATTCCAGAAGCGGTGGGTGTTCGTGGATGTCGGCGTGCTCAACTCCCTGCTCTTGCTCCCCCGGGCGCCGGCTGAACTCAGCTTCGCCTGGGGGCACGCGAAGCTCGGCGATCCTCGACTTTCCCATGTTGGGTGCCGGCTGGCCAGGTTGAAGGAGCTTGGGGTGACGGCGCCCATGGTGGTGAAGGAGTTCCTCCAGTGCCGCATTGCTCCGCTCCGGCGCCATTCTCAATGGATGTGGACCTTCGCCGGCAGCAGGGACCCCACGAGGCTTCATGTGCCTGCACTTCCTCCCGAGACTATGCGCACGCTGCTTGAGCTCCTGACTTGCGACCCTGCGCCATCCATGCTTCCGAAGGAGGGCTGCCTCCTGAGTGGCGAGGCCGCGCCACCCAGCACCTCTGTCGAAGCCCGCAAGGTGGCAGGAAAGGCACAGGCCTCGAGCCCCCTGCCAGGGGCAGGCGGGCCACCTCAAGCTTCCCCAACAACCCTTGGCGCAGAGGACGGGCTTGGCCGTGCACTGGAGTTTGCACGCGGGCGTGGCACCATACGCCACGAGCTCTTCTGGGAGGTGATGGGTGCGCTGAGCCGCCTCGGAGAAGAGCTTGTCGAAGTCGACGCTCGCCTTTAGACAGAGGACCTTCGCCTGGCTCAGGAGTGGCACCAATTAAAGGTTGCCATCAACCTTGGGCAGCTTCAGCATGAGTGCGACAAGGCAAAGGCCACGGTGTCCCTTGCGACCTCACGCGAGGACCGCGCCCGGGCCTTGGAGGAGGCCAGGGAGGCCGACCATCGTCGCGAGGCCGCCGAGGAGCATGAATAGGAGCTCCAGGCCTCGAATGCTACCCTCGAGTAGCAGATCGAGGTGCACATGGCCGTCTTGGCATCGATGAAGGGAGCACCTACCGAATAGAAGGAGATCCTGAAGCGCGAGGAGGCACTAGCGTTGGAGGCATTGGAGCACAGCCTGGAGCTTGAGCGGCTGGAGGTGAGGGAGCACCAGGTGGCCACGGCTGAGGATGTCGTTACCACGCGGGAAGCCAAGGTCTAGGAGGAGGTCACTCGAATGGTGGCGAAGGTTCACGCGGATCTTGCCGATAAGTACCACCTGAAGCTGGAGTTCCTGGAGGCCGAAGCCGAGGGTAGGACCGCCGCCCTCAGGACAAAGGTGAACAAGGAGGAGCAGCGCGAGAAGGCCGCCAAGACGGCTGAGGCTTCGGCCCTGGCTGACTTGGCCTCAACACACGCCGACTTGCTCTCGCTCTAGTGGCAGATTGATGGCGCCATGTCCCTCACGAAGAAGATTACGGACGAGGCATGTCGTCGGCAGACGCTCCAGCATGAGCATGCCCCCATGCTTCAGGCCCTCAGGGTGAAGGACAACCGAACCCTGGGTGCCATCTGTGAGGAGAGAGCCCCTCATCCCCGCATGGAATATTACGCCAGCCACCTTTGCTTCTTTACTGAGGTCGTGACGCGCCTGGAGGACCAGGCTGCAAGGGCCTGCAAGCTTGTCGAGGAGAGGAGTTGGGGCCTCCTTGGGTGCGCATTCTCACGCGTCTTCAGTCATCTTCAGAACCTCGACCCCCACTTTGATTTTGACACCGCCATAGCCCCAGTGCCCGGGCTATCCGGGATAACCTGTCATACTGGGTGGATGATCGTGTGGACGCTCTGGTTAGAGAGTTCGCCCCCGAGGACGATGTGGCAGTGATCCTGGCGGACGAAGATGGCGTGGACGACGACGATGAAGAGGACGTCAGTGACAGTGCAAGTAGCGCAGATGAGAGCGACCAGGATGGCGCCGGGGACAGCACGTCCAGTTAGGCCCGCATTCCTTCGCTTGAACATGCATGCAAAGACTCGGACACGGCCCCATGGGGCTTGAGAGCATTTGATAGGGGGAGCCCCTTGTAATGTGTAAATTAATGTTCTGTCTTTTTAAAGCTAGAGTTGAAATGTGCTATCACGAGCTCACGGGTGTCCTGAGCTCGGTAAATGTCGCGCCTTACCTTGACTCCGCAGGTCTTGACATCTCGGCCAGACCTTCTTCCCTAGGCGAGCCCATAGAGGCTCGCGAGACTCTGGGCCTCCTGAGAAGCCTGCGGATCCATTCAAGAGGGCCGCGCTAGGAGCATACGTCGGACCATGGTAGGAAGCGCACGTGGCAATCTTGCGGCGCGTGCACTCTCGCCCTGAGGGGGTCCTATCCAGGTTACCCAGACGCATCCAGCGCTATCTTCTGACCAACGCCCAGCCCGCGAGGCACTCGCAACGAGGGTGTCGGAGGCATGAGCCTCAAACGGGGGTGTCGGAGAACGAGTTGGGGCCTTCCACAGGCGTGTACTCCAGGTCTATCATGCGGGGCACGTAGGCATCTGGGACGGCTGCACCGGAGACTTCGCTTGGGTGTCCCACACCTTGGACTTCCGGGACCTGCGCCTGGCCCTGGTGGCCGCGGGGTGACGCCCAAGCGCGGCCCCGCACGGGACCGCCAGAGCTCACCCCGGCCACAGGCATTGCGTTTGCGGCGAGAAGAACTGCGCCGAGGGCCGTGTTGTTGCGGTCAAATCCTTCGGGTGCTCCATGGGCGGCACGGGGGCATTGGGGCCTGGCACACATGCCACAACCTGAGGGGTCGACAGGGAGCAGAAAGGCACCACACCCATGCAGGCGGCATCGAGCAGTTCGGTGACCCGCTCCAGCAGGGCATCGCAGCCGCCCTCTGCCAACCTGCAGCACAGTAGCTCTCGCGTCATGATGATCGCAGCCCGCTGCTACCTCTTTTAGCACTGCGTTGGTTTTCCCCGAAGAAGAAGGGATGATGCAGCAAAGTAGCATAAGTATTTCCCTCAGTTTTTTAGAACTAAGGTATCAATCCAGGAGGAGGCTACGCGCGAGTCCCTCGCACCTCCACAAAACAAATAAATCCTCGCAACCAACGCAAATAGGGGTTGTCAATCCCTATAGGTCCACTTATGAGATATGATAAGATAATATTTTTGGTATTTTTATGATAAAGATGCAAAGTAAAATAAAGGCAAAGTAAATAACTAAGTAGTAGGAGATTGATATGATAAAGATAGACCCGGTGGCCATAGGTTTCACTAGTGGCTTCTTTCAAGAGCATAAGTATTCTACAGTGGGTGAATAAATTACTGTTGAGCAATTGACAGAATTGAGAATAGTTATGAGAATATCTAGGTATGATCATGTATATAGGCATCACGTCCGAGACAAGTAGACCGACTCCTGCCTGCATCTACTACTATTACTCCACTCATCGACCCATATCCAGCATGCATCTAGAGTATTAAGTTAAAAACAGAGTAACACCTTAAGCAAGATGACATGATGTAGAGGGATAGACTCATGCAATATGAAGAAAACCCCATCTTGTTATCCTCGATGGCAACAATACAATACGTGCCTTGCTTCCCTTACTGTCACCGAGAAAGGACACCGCAAGATTGAACCCAAAGCTAAGCACTTCTCCCATTGCAAGAAAGATCAATCTAGTAGGCCAAACCAAACTGATAATTTGAAGAGACGTGCAAAGATAACCAATCATACATAAAAGAATTCAGAGAAGATTCAAATATTATTCATAGATAGACTTGATCATAAACCCACAATTCATCGATCTCAACAAACACACCGCAAAAAGAAGATTACATCAAATAGATCTCCACAAGAGAGGGGGGAACATTGTATTGAGATCCAAAAAGAGAGAAGAAGCCATCTAGCTACTAACTATGGACCCCTAGGTCTGAAGTAAACTACTCACACTTCATCGGAGAGGCTATGGTGTTGATGTAGAATCCCTCCATGATCGATGCCCCCTCCGGCGGAGCTCCGGAACAGGCCCCAAGATGGGATCTCATGGATACAGAAAGTTGCGGCAGTGGAATTAGGTTTTCGGCTCCGTATCTGATCGTTTGGGGTACGTGGGTATATATAGGAGGAAGAAGTACGTCGGTGGAGCAACAGGGGGCCCACGAGGGTGGAGGGCGCGCCTGGGGGGTAGGCGCGCCCCCTACCTCGTGGCCTCCTGTTACGTGGCTTGACATAGGGTCCAAGTATCATGAGTTGTATTCTATGAGAAAATCATGTTCCCGAAGGTTTCATTCCGTTGGACTCCGTTTTATATTCCTTTTCTTTGAAACCCTAAAATAGGCAAAAAAAACAGCAATTCTGGGCTAGGCCTCCGGTTAATAGGTTAGTCCCAAAAATAATATAAAAGTGGATAATAAATCTCAATAATGTCCAAAACAGTAGATAATATAGCATGGAGCAATCAAAAATTATAGATACGTTGGAGACGTATCAAGCATCCCCAAGCTTAATTCCTGCTCGTCCTCGAGTAGGTAAATGATAAAAACAGAAATTTTGATGCGGAGTGCTACTTGGCATAATTTTAATGTAATTCTTCTTAATTGTGGTATGAATATTCAGATCCGAAAGATTCAAGACAAAAGTTCATATTGACGTAGAACATAATAATACTTCAAGCATACTCCCTCCGTAAACTAATATAAGAGCGTTTAGGATACTAAAATAGTGATCTAAACGCTCTTATATTAGTTTACAGAGGGAGTACTAACAAAGCAATTATGTCTTCTCAAAATAACATGGCTAAAGAAAGTTATCCCTACAAAATCATATAGTCTGGCTATGCTCTATCTTCACCACACAAAATATTTAAATCATGCACAACCCCGATGACAAGCCAAGCAATTGTTTCATACTTTGACATTCTCAAAACTTTTTCAATCTTCACGCAATACATGAGCGTGAGCCATGGATATAGCACTATAGGTGGAATAGAGTGGTGGTTGTGGAGAAGATAAAAAGGGAGAAGATAGTCTCACATCAACCAGGCGTATCAACGGGCTATGGAGATGTCCATCAATAGATATCAATGTGAGTGAGTAGGGATTGCCATGCAACGGATGCACTAGAGCTATAAGTATATAAAGCTCAAAAAGAAACTAAGTGGGTGTGCATCCAACTTGCTTGCTCATGAAGACCTAGGGAAATTTGAGGAAACCCATCATTGGAATATACAAACCAAGTTCTATAATGAAAGATTCCCACTAATATATGAAAGTGATAATATGAGAGACTCTCTACTATGAAGATCATGGCGCTACTTTGGAGCACAAGTGTGGTAAAATGATAGTAACATTGTCCCTTCTCTCTTTTTCTCTCATTTTTTATTCGGGCCTTTTGTATTTTTTTATGGCCTCTTTTCTTTTCTTTTTTTTATTTTTTTTGTTTTTCGTCCAGAGTCTCATCCCGACTTGTGGGGGAATCATAGTCTTCATCATCCTTTCCTCACTGGGACAATGCTCTAATAATGATGATCATCACACTTTTATTTTTCTTACAACTCAACAATTACAACTCGATACTTAGAACAAAATATGACTCTATATGAATGCCTCCGGCGGTATACCGAGATATGCAATGATGCATGAGTGACATGTATGAAAGAATTACGAATGGTGGCTTTGCCACAAATACGATGTCAACTACATGATAATGCTAAGCAATATGATAATGATGGAGTGTGTCATAAACGGAACGGTGGAAAGTTGCATGGCAATATATCTCGGAATGGCTATGGAAATGCCATAATAGGTAGGTATGGTGGCTGTTTTGAGCAAGGTATATGGTGGGTGTATGATACCGGCGAAAGGTGCGCGGTATTAGAGAGGCTAGGAAAGGTGGAAGGGTGAGAGTGCGTATAATCCATGGACTCAATATTAGTCATAAAGAACTCATATACTTATTGCAAAAATCTACAAGTTATCAAAGCAAAGTATTACGCGCATGCTCCTAGGGGATAGATTGGTAGGAAAAGACCATCGCTCGTCCCCGACCGCCACTCATAAGGAAGACAATCAATAAATAAATCATGCTCCGACTTCATCACATAACGGTTCACCATACGTGCATGCTATAGGAATCACAAGCTTCAACACAAGTATTTCTCAAATTCACAACTACTCAACTAGCATGACTTTAATATCACTATCTCCATATCTCAAAACAATTATCAAGTATCAAACTTATCATAGTATTCAACACACTCATAAGAGAGTTTTATTATTAATCTTGCATGCCAAGCATATTAGGATTTTAAGCAAATTACCATGCTATTAAGACTCTCAAAATAATCTAAGTGAAGCATGAGAGATCAATAGTTTCTATAAAACAAATCCACCACCGTGCTCTAAAAGATATAAGTGAAGCACTAGAGCAAAATTATATAACTCAAAAGATATAAGCGAAGCACATAGAGTATTCTAACAAATTCCAAATCATGTATGGCTCTATCAAAAGGTGTGTACAGCAAGGATGATTGTGGTAAACTAACAAGAAAAGACTCAAATAATACAAGACGCTCCAAGCAAAACACATATCATGTGGTAAATAAAAATATAGCTCCAAGTAAAGTTACCGATAGAAATAGACGAAAGAGGGGATGCCTTCCGGGGCATCCCCAAGCTTTGGCTTTTAGGTGTCCTTAGATTATCTTGTGGGTGCCATGGGCATCCCCAAGATTAGTCTCTTACCACTCCTTGTTCCATAATCCATCAAATCTTTACCCAAAACTTGAAAACTTCACAACACAAAACTTAAAGTAGAAAATCTCGTGAGCTCCGTTAGTGAAAGAAAACAAAAGACCACTTCAAGGTACTGTAATGAAATCATTCTTCATTTATATGGGTGTTATACCTACTGTATTCCAACTTCTCTATGGTTTATAAACTATTTTACTAGCCATAGATTCATCAAAATAAGTAAACAACACACGAAAAACAGAATCTGTCAAAAACAGAACAGTCTGTAGTAATCTGTAGCTAGCGCAACATCTGGAACCCCAAGAATTATAAAATAAATTGCTGGACGTGAGGAATTTATCTATTAATCATCTGCAAAAAGAATTAACTAAATATCACTTTCCAAATAAAAATGACAGCAGTTCTCGTGAGCGCTAAAGTTTCTGTTTTTTACAGCAAGTTCAACAAGACTTTCCCCAAGTCTTCCCAACGGTTCTACTTGGCACAAACACTAATTAAACACAAAAAACACAACCAAAACAGAGGCTAGATAATTTATTTATTAAATAACAGCAAGGAAAAATATTGGGTTATCTCCCAATAAGCGCTTTTCTTTAAAGCCTTTTTAGCTAGGCATTGATAATTTCAATGATGCTCACATGAAAGACAAGAATTGAAGCACAAAGAGAGCATCATAAAACACGTGACAAACACATCTAAGTCTAACATACTTCCTATGCATAGGCATCTTATAGGCAAACAAATTATCAAGGCAAGCAAAAACTAGCATATGCAAGGAAGCGGAAAGAAACTATAGCAATCTCAACATAACGAGAGGTAATTTAGTAACATGAAAATTTTTATCATCATATTTTCCTCTCTCATAATAATTATATGTAGGATCATAAGAAAATTCAACAAAATAGCTAACACATAAAATATTTTCAACACGATCCACATGCATGCGAAGTTGACACTCTTCCAAAATAGTGGGATTAACATTAACTAAAGTCATGACCTCTCCAAACCCACTTTTAATAATATTGCAAACACTATTATCAATTTCATATTCATCATGGGGCTTAAATAGATTTTCAAGATCAAAAGAAGAATCACCCCAATCATGATCATTGCAACAAATAGTAATCATAGAAAAACTAGCATCCCCAAGCTTAGGGTTTTGCATATCATTAACACAATTGACATTAAGAGAATTTATAATAACATCATTGCAATCATGCTTTCCATCAAAGGAACTATCAAGTATGGGTGCAATAGCAATGATCTCATGTTTAACATAAGAAACTATAGCAAATTCATCTTCATAAATATTGGCATCATGGCCACAAGAATAAAAAGCATCATGTTCATCAAGGGATATTTCAACCAAATCATCGGAATCATCATTATCTATAGATTCATGCATATCATTGTTTTCTTCCAAATCAGCGGTCATTCTTTCAATAAATTCTTGGACATAGACATTATGAGCAAAGTTTTCATTGCAATATTTAAGTATGACGGAATTTCAGATTTATTGAGAGTAAAATCATACTTTCAATCAAAGAAGTAACTTCATGAGTACCCTTAAAAACGACAAATTCTTCAATTTGTTCGATATCATAAAACTATAAACACCCTTTGCATAAGAAGATAAGATTTCATTATCATTGAACTCACATAGGTAGGGAAGGTGTTTTTTAGGGTTCTTAGAGCAACAAGTAAAATCAAAAATTTCACAAAGATTCCAAGCATAGCATAGAAAACTATTTATATGATACCATAAGAGCTTCCCTTTTTCAGACAAACGGTGACACACAAAATGAGCATGCTCATCTAAAGATTTCCCATCAACTAGGCTAGTTGGGGTTTCAGCACGAGCGCATAAGGATCAAAGATGATCCAAGTAGAACACTTTAAGTGGATCCATATCAATATATTATTAGCAAGCAAAGATGCAAGCAAATGGAAGGCACATGGTAACACAAGCAAACAAGTGGGCAAAAAGAGGCAAATAGAGAAAGAGAGGGAGGATAGAGAGAGAGGGCAAATAAAACGGCAAGGGTGAAGTGGGGAGAGGAAAACGAGAGGCAAATGATAAATAATGTAATGCAGGAGATAAGGGTATGTGATGGGTACTTGGTATGTTGACTTTTGCGTAGACCTCCCCGGCAACGGCGCCAGAAATCCTTCTTGCTACCTCTTTTAGCACTGCGTTGGTTTTCCCCGAAGAGGAAGGGATGATGCAGCAAAGTAGCGTAAGTATTTCCCTCAGTTTTTGAGAACCAAGGTATCAATCCAGTAGGAGGCTACGCGCGAGTCCCTCGCACCTGCACAAAACAAATAAATCCTCGCAACCAACGCAAATAGGGGTTGTCAATCCCTATAGGGCCACTTACGAGAGTGAGATCTGATAGATATGATAAGGTAATATTTTTGGTATTTTTATGATAAAGATGCAAAGTAAAATAAAGGCAAAGTAAATAACTAAGTAGTAGGATATTGATATGATAAAGATAGACCCGGGGGCCATAGGTTTCACTAGTGGCTTCTCTCGAGAGCATAAGTATTCTACGGTGGGTGAACAAATTACTGTTGAGCAATTGATAGAATTGAGCATAGTTATGAGAATATCTAGGTATGATCATGCATATAGGCATCACGTCCGAGACAAGTAGACCGACTCCTGCCTGCATCTACTACTATTACTCCACTCATCGACCGCTATCCAGCATGCATCTAGAATATTAAGTTATAAACAGAGTAACGCCTTAAGCAATATGACATGATGTAGAGGGATAGACTCATGCAATATGAAGAAAACCCCATCTTGTTATCCTCGATGGCAACAATACAATACGTGCCTTGCTTCCCTTACTGTCACCGGGAAAGGACACCGCAAGATTGAACCCAAAGATAAGCACTTCTCCCATTGCAAGAAAGATCAATCTAGTAGGCCAAACCAAACTGATAATTTGAAGAGACTTGCAAAGATAACCAATCATACATAAAAAAATTCAGAGAAGATTCAAATATTATTCATAGATAGACTTGATCATAAACCCACAATTCATCGGTCTCAACAAACACACCGCAAAAAGAAGATTACATTGAATAGATCTCCACAAGAGAGGGGGAGAACATTGTATTGAGATCCAAAAAGAGAGAACAAGCCATCTAGCTACTAACTATGGACCCATAGGTGTTGATGTAGAAGCCCTCCATGATCGATGCCCCCTCCGGTGGAGCTCCAGAACAGGCCCCAAGATGGGATCTCGTGGATACAGAAAGTTGTGACGGTGGAATTAGGTTTTCGGCTCCGTATCTGATCGTTTGGGCGTGCGTGGGTATATATAGGAGGAAGAAGTATGTCGGTGGAGCGACAGGGGGCCCACGAGGGTGGAGGGCGCGCTTGGGGGGTAGGCGCGCCCCCTACCTCGTGGCCTCCTGTTACATGGCTTGACGTAGGGTCCAAGTATCCTGAGTTGTATTCGATGAGAAAATCACGTTCCCGAAGGTTTCATTCCGTTTGGACTCCGTTTGATATTCCTTTTCTTTGAAACCCTAAAACAGGCAAAAAATAGCAATTCTGGGTTGGGCCTCCGGTTAATAGGTTAGTATCAAAAATAATATAAAAGTGGGTAATAAAGCCCAATAATGTCCAAAACAGTAGATAATATAGCATGGAGCAATCAAAAATTATAGATGCGTTGGAGATGTATCACCCGCATGTTCTCCTGCTCCCGTCAAGTGTGCGGCGTCGTTGCCGCGGCGTAGCTCTAAGACCGCGTGGTGGTGCGCATACACCGAGGGGTGAGAGCGGGCGGTGTCGGCCCGCGCCGCCCATGTCCGTTGGAGTTGGGCGGTGTACGAGCCGCCTGGAGCGTGGAGTGGAGGTCTTCGTGGTCGGATGACATCGCCCGGGCGGGCCAAGTGGCCCAGTGCTCGCCATGAGACCTCTGATCGTAGACCATCAGGGCTGTCAGATGGCTGGAAGAAGAAAGGCCCCGACGCCCCCCTACCTGGCGTGCAAAATGTCGGATTTGGGGTTCCGTAGACATTTGTGAGGTTCGAACACTAGGGTGCATGCGAAGCAGTCCCTCTTACCAACCTGCCGAATTAATGATTCCACAACCTAACTCGACGAACCCGAGGGACAAAGGTCACAGTAGTTTATCCTGGTTTGGGCCACCTTGCGGTGTAATACCCTACTCCAACTTTGTGGTGGATTGCCTCGAGGGTCTGAGGATGAACTAGTACAGTCGACAAACTGCCTCAGGAGGTGAGGTGTTCTTGAGCTCAATGAGCTAGTGGGGTGGTCAGGGTGGAATGGATGCTCCCCTCTATGGTGGTGGCTAGGTCCTATATATAGTGGCCTTGGTCCTCTTCCCAAATGTAAGGCGGGAAGGGATCCCACAACAGCCAAATTCAAAGGGATCCTGACAAAAGTAGTCTTCGCCTGCAAAAGGCTATGGTAGTGACGCTGCAATGGGCTCTACGATTACCTCCGTCCTGGCGTACTGGCGGTCCTGGTCTCCTTGCACCAATATGGAAACTGTCGGTGTCAAAACCGGCGGATCTCGGGTAGGGGGTCCCGAACTGTGCGTCTAGGATCGATGGTAATAGGAGGCAAGGGACACGATATTTACCCAGGTTCGGGCCCTCTTGATGGAGGTAATACCCTACGTCCTGCTTGATTGATATTGATGATATGAGTGTTACAAGAGTTGATCTACCACGAGATCATAGAGGCTAAAACCCTAGAAGCTAGCCTATGGTATGATTGTTGTATATCTCTATCGACTAGCCTGGCCTCGGTTTATATAATGCACCAGAGGCCTAGGATAACAAGAGTCCTAGCCGAATACGCCGGTGGGGTGGAGTCCTTGTCTTGATCGCCAAGTCTTGTGGAATCTTCCTTGTATGCGGCAGCTGTTCGAACTGGCCCATGAGTATGCGGCCATGGGGTCCTCGGCCCAACCCAACTGATCGGGAGACGATGTGATGAGTACCCCCTAGTCCAGGACACCGTCAGTAGCCCCCTGAACCGGTCTTCAAGTTACGGACGCTCCTCGATTCTTCCGAACTGTTCTTCATCTTTGGTTGACGGTCTTGAAAACTGGTTTAACAAATCTTGTCATCTTCGATCTTGAGGATCGCCGAAATGCATTCGGCGAGTTTACACGTCGGGTATCCGAGGAGCCCCTTTAAGTTTCCGGCTTTTATCAATGCCTTGTTATTTTTATGCCACACCTCGGGTTTGAAGTTGTTCCCGGGAGGCAGTGTCCTCTTGCGTCCGAGCTCTAACGCCGGACTGCATTCGAGGTATCTTTTGCGGCCGAGCACCAATGCTGGACCGCTTCCGAGCTCCAACGCCGGAATGTATCCGAGCTCCAACGACGGACTATGTTGAAGGAGTTTAGCCGAGCTTAATGCCGGAGATGCCCTCTATGGAGCCAGCCACTAGCGCCCGAGCTTTATGCCAAACTGCTTCCGAGGTGGTGCACCACCCCGACTGTGGGCCGATTTTTTGTCAATATTTTTTATTATTGCAATTTATTCTCTGCCGAGATATATGGCCAGTAGCCCTCAAGGTGTGTATCGGTCTAAAACCCGAGATGCACCTGAAGGATGACGTAAGACTGCTGATCCCAGTAGCCGCTGAGACTCGGGTTGATTTGCACAATCGGCCTGAGGATCAAGTCCTAGCTCGGCAGAATACTTCGGGACAAAAAAAGCGGCGTGCTTAGTCCTCGAGACTCAGGTTGGGTGCGGCCGACCAACCTGAGGATCAAAATCTCCTCGGCAACTGTATTGCACTTAATTTTTTTTGCATTGAATAGGCAATGCAGTAGCCCCCAAGACACTGGTCGGGTGGCAACACCAGATCAGGGGATCGATGTGCCCCTTTAATATTTGTAAATAATAAGGCTGAAGCCCAGTAGCCCCCGAGCCTTAATGCGGGCATGGGTGACCGAATTAAGGATCGATATCCATAGTAAAATCACAAATTATGTGTAATGACTCTATGTATCCAAGTACTTTACATCATTAATGCTCGGATCCGCATGTTACAAAACTTTGTTGGCCGACCATCGGCTTCCACCTCCTTGACCATTAGCCGAGGAGTGTTTGTCCTACTTTATAAAGCCTTTATGAGGGCAAAGATTTACGACAAACAAGGCAATCTGGCCATATGGTTTTATAAACAAAGGTACGTAGAGAGATATGTTATATTTACTGTTTAACATAAGAAATGTCTTCCAAAGAAAATAGTCCCGCTATCGGTTCCTTCCTTTGGGTTGTCATGCTAAGCATGATCATGAAACCTCATCTCTAATGTAAGAGAAAAATATTGAGGATTTAGTTTGGGAGGCCAGTTAATAGCCCTCGACAGTGTTCGGCGACAGTCAAGGTCAAGCCGTAAACACTTCGGCCATTGTTATGAATGGCCCGTCATTTAACACAGTCATCGGATCGCTGACTAGTTTACGCTTATTGTGACAGTCAGTTTTTGGCTTTCTCCACTGAGGTGCTTAACCATGTGAGCTGGAAGCATAATCGCAGTGGTTCTCCCTTTGCACGCCTAGCCGAACAAAGCGGAACGTAGGAAGCAAGTGCAGGAGCCGGGCAACCCAACTATTGACCAAAGACACAATTCGAAACCGATGCATATATAGCAATATCCGAGGATGTTTTTGCCGAATCTCTAAAGGTGTCTGGCGTTGCACTACGAGACTTGTGCTGAAAACACACAAATAGTTTAAAAGTGCCATAATCTTGGAAAACCAAAGAACGTCAGTAAAAACATGACGTCCGAACAAGATCAAGTGTTCGGTGCCAATCCGAAAATTGGCCTTAGAGAAAAAAAAGTGCTTCTGTCGTGCTTTAACATGACACATCCTATCTCAAGACTTCAAGCGGGTCAGCCTACGGCTTCAACCTCCTGTCCTGAGGGCGGAGTACTTCTCATTAGGTCAGTTTAGCAAACTAAACTCTAGCGGCTTTGAGAGAGAAATTAGGCTCCCCGGCTAGTGACCACACACTCGTGTCGAAAAAAGCAGTGATAAATAAAGACTTTGCGACGACCAAGAAGAAAACACATTTACTATAAAATAGCTCGTATAAATTTAAGAGCCCCCAAGTGACTTGGGTAAAAGTATTTTATGTATAATGATTGTATGTACCGAAGTACTAATATCATTTCTTTGTTCAACAGAACTTTAAACGCGTCTTAACCGACCGTCGGCTTCTCCCTCTTCGGCCAAGGACCGAAAAGTGTTATGTACTCCACCTGTCGTTAATATCGATAGTGTTTCCGATAACCAGGAAACCGGGACATAAGGCTGTAACAGACAAAGCGCGCTCAGGGAACTTATGCTATATTACAGACAAAGTGTAAGAAGCATCTTCAGAGAAAATAGTACCCCCACCGATACCTTTCTTCGGTGCTCATTGTTATTATGAGACTTGTGCAATAGATTTTTTGTACTCATGAGTTCCGTTGTGTGCCGACCATCATTGAAAACTATAAGAGCGCTAGCTTTCGGCTTCACCCAGTCTGAGGTCCGGCTCGGATGATCCGATCATGACAATCGCAGAGGTGCTCCCTTTACTCCCTAGCCGAACAATCGGGAACGTAGGGGTAAACACAGGAGCAAGGCAACCTAGCTTGCAAATCGTTTAAGTCAATATGGTGCATATTGTGGCGTAATACACGAACAAGGAACGAAGCCGTACAAGTATAATCATATGCAAGAGGAAAAGCTTCATAAAGGAAGCCCCCAAATAAACAGGGTATTTGAATATGTGTGTCACAAACAAAGTTTGGACAAGGAAATTTTTTACAAGCAACTTTTTCCCAAAAAATTATAATGCTTGGTCGAACCGAACACAAGTTAAAAATTAAAACTTTGAGCATGAAAGCGACTTAGCTGGTTAATGTGTTCGGCATTGATGACGCGGTCCGAGCTTCATGCGGGACAAGGCTCCATCCCCCAAGCCGGTCCCGAGGTGGCGGAGCGGAGAGCTCGACACGCCGAAGTGGTGACATAGCACAGTCAATGCAGACCGGCAGAGTGATGCCGAAGTCCCCGGATCATTTTCCTGCGCACAAAAAGTAGTGCAAACCAGAGATAATAGTAATAATAATAATTAAAAAATCGTTGCATAATAAATAATTTATGCAAAGTGAGTAATAAAAGAAATATGGCCTGGCGCCGAAGTCAATGTCGATGCAGGGCGTCGGCGTGATGCGGTAAAGGCGTGGCAAAGCCTGAATTCATAGGTCGGTCCGAGTTCCGGATGCGGCGTTCGCCGGACTATGTACGAAAACTGACCGAACCACCACGCGACCGTCGTTAATGCGGTCATCATTTGATAGACCTGTGTATAGATGATGGACAAACCAGAGTAATAATTCCTTGGGAAAAATAAACCCAAACAAGCAAAAAATACTAGGATTAATAGCACCTGGTTTATTTGTTGTAGCAATCCGAAGAAAGGTGATTCCCAAAATTGGGACTCGATCCACACACCCATTGCCTGAATGGTGATAAAGCGACGGCATGGCGATGCTGGCAAAGGTTGGCTCGCCGAGGCAAAGCCCTCGGTCCAGCTAACATGACGGAGCTGGTCGGCTAGAGACGCCGAAGTCTCCGGAGTAGGTTGATGAAGAGATGGCGAAGCCCCCGGTCCAGCCGAGATGTCGAAGCCTCGATGTCAGCCGATGAGTCGAAGTAGGTCGGCGTGATGGACACCAGCTTGAAGAAGCAATAGTGCGGCCCTGCCGATGCAGGTCGTAACGTGGTCGATGCCGGCTTGATGAAGTGACCGTGCGGCGATGTCGGTATGCCCGCTTCGTGTAATCCGTGGGGCGGCGATGTTGGTGATGATTTATCCTTCGCGATGCGGAACTCTTGTTCGGCTTGCCGAGATGATGATCGAAGAAATTGAGCTTGGCTCAATAAAGCGGCGACATGTGTAGCGCAGGTCGGCAGCTGTGGAGCAATACCGCCGGACTGGTTTGACACCAGCGTGATGGTGAAGATTACGTTGAAGGAGGCTTAAAATTTTATGGGTACGTGTTTAAAAACAACGCACAATACCATAGAAGAAAATTCCTTAAAAAAGGTTGTCCAATATCACGTTCATAAAGAAAATGAATTCGGGTCGGATCTGTATTCGCGCAGAAAACATATCCGAAAATTGGTCCACTCATCGGAAGTTTCCCGGAGTTTGAACCGTTGGATCGAGCTGAAATTTGGAGGGGTGGTATATATGGGATTTCCCCAGTAGATGAATGGTTGGATATTCCAAAGGAACTCCGAGCTAGGCTCTGGAGACCACGCCCTACATTTGTCCAGATTCCCGTCCAGATTTGACAGGGCTCCAGTATATCGTAGATTGTCGGAGATTCCTCCATGGGAACTCGACGAAATTTTCCAGGGTTGTGTTAGACTCAATTCCGCACAATTCCACCAAAGGGATCGTCAAAGCGATGCTCTAAGAGGTGGTGGCAGCGGATACAAGTTTGCTGTTCGGAAAAACAGCACGGTCGCCCGAGGGCAATGTTGACGTTGAGCCCCCAAGCTCCATGGATGATTCCTACGTGATCTTGATAGAGATCGGAGTTGATGTTGATGAAGGCCCTCGTCCGAACATGACGATCGGAGATGGAGCATGGTCCTTGGTCGAGCCAAGGTGACCAGTCGAGCCGGCGACGAAGATGCCGGCATCGCAGTTGACCTGCAGACGAGCCATGGATCCTTTTGCCGATCACACAGCGGAACTCTCAATGAAAGCACCAATGTCGGTGTCAAAAACAGTGAATCTCGGGTAGGGGGTCCCGAACTATGCGTCTAGGATCGATGGTAACAGGAGGCAGGGGACACGATGTTTACCAAGGTTCGGGCCCTCTTGATGGAGGTAATACCCTACGTCCTGCTTGATTGATATTGATGATATGAGTGTTACAAGAGTTGATCTACCATGAGATCGTAGAGGCTAAAACCTTAGAAGCTAGCCTATGGTATGATTGTTGTAAATCTCTATCGACTAGCCTGGCCTCGGTTTATATAATGCACCAGAGGCCTAGGATAACAAGAGTCCTAGCCGAATACGCCGGTGGGGTGGAGTCCTTGTCTTGATCGCCAAGTCTTGTGGAATCTTCCTTGTATGCGGCAGCTGTCCGAACTGGCCCATGAGTATGCGGCCATGGGGTCCTCGGCCCAACCCAACTGATCGAGAGACGATGTGATGAGTACCCCCTAGTCCAGGACACCGTCAGAAACCTTTGCTTGATTCCTTGGGACTCCGCGCCTGCGCTTGCCTCCTTGGCACGAAAGGGGAAACTGGTACACTGCGCCCGCTGGGGCCCGCCTGGCCTTGGTCGCCATGGCTCATGTCATGTGAACCTCGCGAGGTGCACCTTGCATTGATATCTCCGCTCCTCGGGAGCCAGCCTAGTGAGGCAGCCCCTCAGGGAGGCCTTGGTGTCGTCCGCCTCCTGAGGCTTGGCCCCTCGCGAGGGTCTTGGGTTGTTGTTGCTGAAATTGGGCCGTACCAGGCCGTCGATGGAGCCACATCATGGGCCGCAGGCAGGCGAGTCTGGGTAACCCCATTCCGAGGACGCCGACATCCACATCCTTGTGCGCCTCCGCATCCCTCGTGGCATTGGAGGCTGCGAGCGGCGGAGCCTTCGAGGTGGACGGGTGAGCTGAAGCATCGAGTTTCTTCTTGGGCACCATGGTAGATGGCGCCGTCGAAGATGAAGACGACGCACTGCTGACGCTTTCAGGTTTGCGCAAGTGTTCCCCCTACCTGGCGCGCCAAAGATGTCGCGGGAAACCACGGCCACCTATGGTACCAAGGGTCCCTTGCTGGTTCAGCGGGGGGATGGCACGTTGCACAAATAGTAGAGGAGCGTGGGGCAGCACGACAGAGATCACACAGGCAATTTTTACCCTGGTTCGGGCCGCCGTAAGGCGTAAAACCCTACTCCTGCTTTGGTGGATTGATGGTGGAAAAATGGTGGTGGTAGCAGCACGTTTTCCAGGCAGGGTTGCCTTAGGGAAAAACGGCTATGTGTGTATGAAATGTCAGGTTGTGGATTCGCTAACACAAGGCCAACCCTTTCTAAGGTTGCCTTGGGCCTCCTTTTATAGACTAAGGGGTCACCAAAGTGGCAAATTAGTCATTATGCACTGATAAGATAGCAAATAGTGCTATCATCCCTAACTCTATAGGCTGACAGAGCACATTAAATGCGCCGCTCAACATCACATCGTCGCTTGCCCGGCAAGCCTTGCCGGGCTGTTTTGCCAGCTTCGCGCCTGCTCGCTCGACACGTCGCAGGACGGGTGTCATCTATAGGTATTTCCTGTAGAAAGAGGTTGTCATGTGGAAAATGGCTGCCACTTAGTCACTTTGCGGCTTGACACGGCCCTAATCGACGATGTGCGTCATGGTGAAGTGGTTTGGTGAGGTGGCTCCACCTTCGTGAGTCCTGGCAGGCCCTGCCAGGGCGTCTTGTAGGTTTTCTTTCGGGGGACCCCATCCTCACCAAGCACTCCTGCCCTACAAGGGAGGCTTTTCTCCTGGTGGTTTCTTACTTCTCTAGCTTGGTCTTAGTCCTCTTGATCTGCACGTTGGTCTTTTGAAGATCTTGATCTCTTTTACTTTGGCCTGATGTTGGTGTTGTAATCTTGCTCCCGTGCATGTGCACAGTCTGGGCAACGGACTCAAGGTTTGTTGCATCGACAATGTTCCTATGCAACTGTGATTCAAAACCAATCTAAACTGCTCTTGCAAAAGTGGAACCGGCGCTCTTCAACCCGAAAGGCATGGGTATGAAGCAGTATGTGCCACATGGGGTGATGAATGAAGTCTTCTCTTCATCTTCCTTAGACATAAAAATCTGATGATATCCAGAGTATGGATCCAGAAAAGAGAGCAACTCACATCCTGAGGTGGAATCCACAATCTGGTCGATGTGCGGCAAGGGAAATGGATCTTTCAGGTAGGCCTTGTTAAGATTTGTGAAATCTATGCATGGCCTCCATTTTCCGTTAGCCTTGCATACGACCACTGGATTTGCCAACCATGTTGGATGCAGTACTCCTCTGACCAGACCAGCTACCTCAAGTTTCTTGATCTCTTCTACAATGAATTGTTGCCGCTCCAAGGCTTGCTTTCAGACCTTCTGCTTGATGGGTCGGGCATGTGGGCACACAACAAGGTGGTGCTCGATTACCTCCCTAGAAACACCGGGGATATCAGATGGTTGCCAAGCAAACGCATCGATATTCGCCCGCAGGAAGGAAACGAGCGCGCTTTTCTATTTGTCATCAAGGGTGGCACTAATAGTAAAACTACCATCAGATCCAGCCCGCCCTGCCAAGAACTTTTCATAGAAGGTGCGGTGGCCTTGGATCTCTTCCTGTTGAAACTCTCTGGCAAGTCATCAACAGGCGCAGCATACTCTGAAGAGGTACGCTTCCCGGATTCCTTGCTGGTGCCCCTTTGACTTCCTTGGCGGGAGCTGTGGCTTCCGTAGCCTCTGCCGCGACTGCGTCCCGGTACATCTTGTCCATGCAAATAATTGTGTCCTTCTCGTTTGATGGAATGGAAATGACCCCCACTGGTCCTGGCATCTTCAAGGTGTTGTAGGCATAGTGGGATGCCGCCATGAATTTTGCCAGAGTTGGGCGTCCAAGGATTCGATTATGAGGCCGGGGGAGGTCGACCACATTGAACACAACCTTCTTAGTCCAGTAGTTCAACTCTCCTCCGAATGTCATTGACAACATGATCTTTCCCTTAGGATGACTCCTACCGGGGTTGATTCCTTGAAACGTGCCTGTGACCTTGAGTTCTTCCTCTGCTATCTGAAGTTTGTTGATGACCTTTGGGGAAATCAGATTCAACCCGGCCCCGCCCTCAACAAACATCTTTGTGACTTTGATGTTGCAGATCGTTGGTGAGACCAACAACGGCAAGCATCCAACCGCAGTGGTGTGATTAGGATGGTCCTCTTCGTCAAAGATGATGGGCGTGCGTGACCATTTGAGCGGCTTCCAAGACTCTACCACTGGCTCGACGGCATTGACCTCACGCGCTCACCGTTTAAGTTGGTGGTGAGAGGAGTGTAGAGATGCACCTTCGTCAATGCACAAGGCGTTAGTGGCCTTCTGGAATTCCTACTCGCTAGTTTCCTCTTCATCCCCTCCATCACTGCCATCATCGCAATCTTCCTTCTCTTTGCCCCTGGTGGGTTTTCCTTGGTTCCGAAGGGCCTTGCCGGGGCGATTTGCTTCACCCCCTCGGCCCTTCCCACCAGCGCCATTCTGACCTTTTTCCTTATCACGCTTCTTATATTCAGCCCTCTGCTTCTTGACGAGCTACTCAACCTGATGATATTCCTGGAGATCGTGGCCCTTGGTCCGTTGAATCTTTTAATACGGACTGTCACCTTTCCCAGCTTTCTCAGTAGCCGCAGCCTCCCGGCAGTCAGTGCACGCGGAAACTTCCTTTCCCAGGGCTTCGTCCTTAGCCTTCTTGTCGGTACTAGGCGTGCCCGATCCCTCAACTGTCAATACTGCTTTATCTTTGCGCTTCTTGTTGCACTTCTTGTTGCACTTCTTGTTCTTCTTCTTCTGACTGGTGGCCTTGTCGTCATCTTCTGAGTCGACGTCGACGCCATCCTCTTCTCCAGGGAGCTTCCTCCCTTGCTCCACCCGAGCACACTTGTCCACCAAAGTGTAAAGTTCCATCACAGTCTTGGCCAACCAGACGTTCATCTTGGACCGTATCCAATGGTTGCGTACGTTGGACTGGAACGCAGCTATCACAGCTGCCGGGTGGATATCTAGAATATTCCTGTGGACTCGGCTGAACCTCTGCATGTAATTACACAGAGTCTCTCCTTCCTTCTGCGAGAGAAGTTGCAAATTGTTGAGCCTCCCAGGACCCAGCCTCGAAGGGCAAGTACCCTCCTCTACCGAGCGCGGGGTCGTCGATGTTGGGGCCATCGCGCCCGTTGGACTGGTGGTGGTCGCCGTAGCGTCACTTGATGGTGACGTGCGCGCCCTTCATGTGACTGTCCTCCGGGGCTCGCCGCCGGCTTTGACATGCTCGAGGATCGGACGAAGCCATCGAGATGTCATCAAGCTCTTGGTTGTGTGGCCCTCGCGTTGGTTGCCGCGGTGGGGATTGTACCGTGGGGGTGGCCCCTTCCGCACGGCCAGCAGCGTGGGCTGCCATTGTCATTTGGGGAGGCCATGGCAGGCCAGGTCGTTGTGAGCCTCTAGCCTAAAAAAAGCCAATTAGACTCTGAATGCTAGCTCTCCACTCATCCATCGGATCGACTGCCGGTGGAAACCTCAGTAGCAGCTAGGCCTGTGCCATGTCCTCCGAAGTTATGCTTGGCATCGGTGATGATGATGTAGACCGCAGCGTCGCCTGGCTCTTGATGGTGCCAGCGGTGGCTCGTCAGGCTCCCATCGTCAGGAGCTAGACGCTGGGATGGCGTGGTGACGAGGTGATGGCACGCGTGGGCCAACGACTCCATTCGGAGCATTGGATGTGCCAGTTTGCTCTCGAGGCGGTGCATGTCCTGCGACCGCACTGTAATGCCCCGAGACCGATGTGCCAGGTGTCTTTCAGTTATTCGTTATTGTTGCCTTGTCATTTGCTTGCGTGTCATGCACTTCATATCATGTCATCATGTGCATTGCATTTGCATACATGTTCGTCTCATGCATCCGAGCATTTTCCCCGTTGTCCGTTTTGCATTCCGGCGCTCCTATGTCATCCGGTGTCCCCTTTTGCCTCTTTTCGTGTGCTGGTGCTAAATGTTCTCGGATTGGACCGAGACTTGCCAAGCGGCCTTGGTATACTACCGGTAGACCATCTGTCAAGTTTAATGCCATTTGGACTTCGTTTGATACTCCAACGGTTAACCGAGGAACCGTAAAGGCCTCGTGTGTGTTGCAGCCCAACACCCTTCCAAAGTGGCCCAAAAACCCACCTAAACCCCCTCCATCATCTCAGTCGTTCGATCATGATCGCTGGCCGAAAATTGCACTCATTTGGACTCTCCTAGCTCCCTCTACCTATATATATATGCCTCTCCCCGAAATTCGCGGTCTAACCCTAGATCCCACCTCCCTCCACGCTGCCGGAATGTCCACTCGCCGGCAGACGCGTCCACCCCGCTGCCATGTCGTCCCGGCCAACCGCGAGGTGGCACGTCAGCTCCGCCGCTCCCTCGTCCAACCGGCGCCCACCACATCAGCCGGATCGCAGCGCACGCCGCACCAGGCCCGCCCGGGCCTGGGGCCGGCCCGCGCGGGCCCATCCCGTCGCCGCCGCCTGCCCGCGGCCTCCCGAGGCACGCGCCGCCTGCCGAGGCATGCTGCCCGGTCGCCACATCGCCGCCCGCCATGGCTGAGCTTGCCGAGCTCCGCCGCGCCGCTTCGCCGTCTCCGGCGACCTCCTCCTCCACCCGTTCCCGTCTCCTCCTGCGTTCGGTGAAGATCCGACGAGATCCGGCATGTCCAGCGACCCCGAGCACTGTTACGGCGAAGCCACCGTTGATTCTCATTTCGCGCGTCGCCTCAGATCCAGATCTGGAATCTCAGAGGTTGACCTAATTTTGCCCTAGTCCCAGTAATTTTGAGCATACTTCAGCGCATCATAACTTTGCACCCGTGGCTCCGTTTTGGGCATGTAGCATATCAAATTGTTCGTCTCGACGAGTACTTCATTTCATTCCATTCCACCATGTTCATTTGAGTTCATCTTGATTCCCTAAATGTTGTTGCAAGAGTGCTATGTGATGTTAGTTTCAGATTCTTATCAGTAATTGGACATTTGTCATTTTTGACATGATTAATGTGTGCCTCCTATGATCTTGAGCCCTACATGTGTTTTGTAGTATGCCATGCCATATTTACAGGGGTGTATGCCATGTATTTTTGTGATCTTTGTGGTGACTAGCACAAGCATGCAAAGTAGCTCTCGTGATGTTGCTGATTTCAGGGACTTAGAATTTCACTAAGTCCTTTTCCTGTTGTTATTTTTATGCCATGAATTCATGTTGCTACAGAGTGATCCATGCCTCTTTTGAGCATGTTCAGTAAGGATGATTTTGAGATATTGTGGTGCTCTATCCATCCATGTCTTTGTTTGCAATTATGGAGCACCCTAGCTTGACTCAATCGAGCTCTACTTTTGCTATAAAATGTTCCTGGCAGAATGTTTACTTGTTAAGCGATTTTGTCGAGTTTGTTGCAGTTGATCCATGCATGCTATGATGTTGTTCTTGTCATGTTTAGCTTATATGCCATGTCTACTTGCTGGGTGTATGTTTAGTTTGTCATGCAATGCCTTGTGGTGAGTGCATCGAGCTCGTAAACATGCCTACTTAATATTTGTTTTGTCATGTTCCAGTTTTCTGCTAAGTCTGAATCTGTTAACGAAACTTGCTATGTTCACATGGTTGCCATTGTATTTTCTGATCCCTTTTGGCTTATGGTCAGTAAGGGACTTTTGTTGTATGCTTTGAGTAGCTTCATGCCATGCCTTTCTTTGCCATTATATGTTCCTGTAACATGTTGTTATCTTTCTCTAAACATTGCTTCTTGATGTTAAAATATTGCCATGTTGTTATTTTCACTAAGTGTGTGAACCTGTTATCTTTTGCACTTTTGACATGCTTGTTTGAACCTGCTATTGAGTGAATTAGTCGTGGCTCAGTGTTCATCTTTTGTCAAGCATCTTGAGTGGATCCCTGCCATGTGCTTTGTTGTGATGTTAGAGTGCGGTAGCTTGTTGTTCTTGATGCATCTAGATGGCCTCGTGCTGTTAATCGCAGCCTTGTGCATATTTGTTTTGCTTGCCATTTGCAAACCGTGCATCCGATTTCGGTGATCTTTATATCGATTTCGACCGAAATCAACTCCTATTTCCAGTGGCACTCTTGGTCTTCCAAGTTGAGTCCAGGTCCAATCATTCCTTTCCGAATCATGCATATGCATTGCATATCACATCCCGCATATCATGCCATGTTTTGCATCATGTTGCTTGCGCATTGCACCATGGTTGATCGTGGTTCCCTTTGCTTGTGTTCTTGCTTTGGGTAGAGCCGGGAGACGAGTTCGTGTTTGAGGTACCCGTTGAGTACGTTTACGAGGATCAAGCTTTCGTCTTCTCGGAGAACTTTGCAGGCAAGATGACCATACCCTCGAAATCACTTCTATCTTTGCTTGCTAGTTGCTCGCTCTTTTTCTATGCCTATGCTGCGATACCCACTACTTGCTATATCATGCCTCCCATATTGCTAAGCCAAGCCTCTAACCCACCTTGTCCTAGCAAACCGTTGTTTGGCTATGTTACCGCTTTGCTCAGCCCCTCTTATAGCGTTGTTAGTTGCAGGTGAAGGTTGGAGTTTGTTCCTTGTTGGAACATGGATATTTGTTGGGATATCACAATATCTCTTATTTAATTAATGCATCTATATACTTGGTAAAGGGTGGAAGGCTCGGCCTTATGCTTGGTGTTTTGTTCCACTCTTGCCGCCATAGTTTCCGTCATACCGATGTTATGTTCCTTGATTTTGTGTTCCTTACGCGGTTGGGTTATAATGGGAACCCCTTGACAGTTCGCCTTGAATAAAACTCCTCCAGCAAGGCCCAACCTTGGTTTTACCATTTGCCACCTAGATTTTTTCCCTTGGGTCGGCCAACCCGAGGGTCATCTTTATTTAACCCCCCCCCCCTGGGCCAGTGCTCCTCTGAGTGTTGGTCCAAACTGGGCGATGTCCGGTGCCACCAGGGGCAACTCTGGGCTGGCCTACCCGACGTCTGGCTCATCTAAGTGTGCCCTGAGAACGACATATGTGCAGCTCCTATGGAG
Organism: Triticum dicoccoides; assembly: GCF_002162155.2. Lineage (NCBI taxonomy): Eukaryota > Viridiplantae > Streptophyta > Magnoliopsida > Poales > Poaceae > Triticum > Triticum dicoccoides. The sequence continues at coordinate 377,390,329 of NC_041390.1, read as the reverse complement.
ATTTGTCGGCACATTTGGGCGGCTTTGCTGGTTTAGTTTTACCATTGACGAGATGTCTTGTAACCGGGATTCCGAGTCTGATCGGGTTGTCTTGGGAGAGGGAATATCCTTCGTTGACAGTGAGAGCTTGTGATGGGCTAAGTTGGGACACCCCTGCAGGGTTTTGAACTTTCGAAAGCCGTGCCCGCGGTTATGGGCAGATGGGAATTTGTTAATGTTCGGTTGTAGAAAACCTGAAAGTTATCTTAATTAAAATGCATCAACCGCGTGTGTAGCCGTGATGGTCTCTTTCCGACGGAGTCCGGGAAGTGAACACGGTGTTGGAGTTATGCTTGAACGTAAGTAGTTTTAGGATCACTTCTTGATCACTTCTAGTCCACGACCGTGCTTTGCCTCCTCTTCTCGCTCTCATTTGCGTAAGTTAGCCACCATATATGCTAGTGCTCGCTGCAGCTCCACCTCATACCTTTTCCCTACCTATAAGCTTAAATAGTCTTGATCGCGAGGGTGTGAGATTGCTGAGTCCCCGTGACTCACAGATTACTTCCAAACCAGTTTGCAGGTGCCGAGGAAACCGTGCAGGTGATGCAACCGAGCTCAAGGAGGAGCTCAATGAAGATTGTGTTCCTTACGTTGTTTCCGTTTCCAGTTGTTCGGTAGTGGAGCCTAGTTGGGGCGATCGGGGATCTGTAGCATTAGGGGTTGTCTTCTTTTATTTTGGTTCTGTAGTCAGACCTTGCTTGTATCTGGATGTTGTAATGCTTTATTCATGTATTGTGTGAAGTGGCGATTGTAAGCCAACTATGTGCCTCTTTCCTTATTCAGTACATGGGATGTGTAAAGATTACCCCTCTTGCGACATTGCCTTCCATTCGGTTATACCTCTAAGTCGTGCTTCGACACATGGGAGATATAGCCGCATCGAGGGTGTTACACGCACCCACTATGGGGGCGGCCATAGGATTGCAATTGGCCTTGGGATGAACATCACCCTCGTGGCTATGCCCCTCGGCCAAGCCGGGAAGGACAGAAGGAATAATCTCTCTACCCATACCTTGCGGAGCGTGGTCACTCGTACTGTCCTTCTCCGGTGCCTCCCGCTCCTACTTCAGCCGCGGGGAAGTGGTAACAATGCCGCCTGCGCTGACCACGTCCCCCGCAGCACCTACATCCTCCTATGTCCCTGCATTCCCCGCTACATCGGCGGTCGCGGGCGGGGGGCCTTCGAGGTGGATAGGTGAGCGGCGGCACCGGGCTTCTTCTTGGGTGCCATAGTCGATGGAGCCGTCGATGATGAAAATGGCGATGAAGATGACGCGCTGCTTACGCTCTTGGGTTCACGCAGGTGATCCCCCTACCTGGCACGCTAAAGATCTCGTGGGAAACCATGGCCACCTATGGGGCCAAAGAGCCCCTTTTGGTTCGGCGGGGGGATGGGCATGTTGCACAAAGAGCGAAGGAGCGTAACACGGCATGACAGAGATCACACGGGCAGTTTTACCCAGGTTTGGTCCGCCGCGAGGCGTAAAACCCTACTCCTGCTTTGGTGGATTGATGGTGGAAAAGTGCAGCGCTCTTGCCCAGCAAAGTTGCCTCGAGGCGTGAGTGGCCACGTGCATATGAGTATGAGGGGTCTGAATCTTTTCTACGGTTGCCATGGGCCTCCTTTTATAGATCAAGGGGTTACCACAATGGCAAATCAGTCTTTATGTACTGATTAGATAGCAAACAGTGCTATCATACCTAACTCTGCAGGCTGACAGCGCGCATTAAATGCGCCTCTCAGTGTCACATCACAGCTCGCCCGGTTGGCCCTACCGGGCCGTTTTGCCAGCTTCATGCCTGCTTGCTTGACATGTCTCAGGACGGGTGTCGCTTGGAGGTATTTTCCGTAGGAAGTGGCTGCCATGTGGCAGAAAGCAGGCACTTAGTCACTTAGGAGCTTGGCACCGCACTGATCGGCGACGTGCGTTGCTGTGAGGTGGTGTGGTGGAGTAGTTTGCCTCCGTGAGCCTCGACAAGCCTGCCGGGGCGATCTTTGGAGGCTCGCTTCCGGGGCAACCCAACCTCGCTGGGCTCGCCTGCCTAGCAAGGGAGGTTCTTCTCGTAGTGGAATATTGCCTCTCTGGCTAGTCTTGGTCTTCTTGATCTACACGATGGTCCTTCAAAGAATTGGTCCCTCGTGTCTTGATCTGATCTTGGTTTTGTAATCTTGCTCCTTGGCATGTGCATAGTCTGGGCAATGGACCCAGGGTTTTTTGCACCAACATATATTAAGAAAGCTCGCGGTACATCAAGATCGTGCCAAATCAAGAACACAAGAGACATATCAAACACATAGCTACTTGTACATACCCCTGGCCTCGAGGGTGAACTACTCCCTCCTCGTCATGGAGGCTGTCGGGATGATGAAGATGGCCCCTGGTGATGACCCCCCCCCTGGAAGGGTGCTGGACAAGGCTCCAGTTGGTATTTCGAAGATACAGAGGCTTGCGGTGGTGGAGTCGATGTTCTAGGGTTATTTCTAGTGATTTCTTTTGGTCAAGGATCTTAAATCAGTTCTTCAGAGCTCCAAATGTCCTCTCAGCCATAACTCTAAGTGTGTGGTGTATGAGATTGAAAAATTCTTGTACAGTCCTAAGGTAGTTCCTAGAAGAGGACTCATTCAGATGGTACCTAGTTTTCCTGAAGGGTGGAAGAACATCAAGCCGACATGCATAGCCATCATCTCCTAGGTAGGGCCATCGGGGATATTGACGGTATCAGGCCTTGCGATGTTGTCATCAAGAATGTTAGCATTATAGGCTAATCCTTCCTAGCCAGCCAACACATATATGAACTTCATATCAAAGTTAATAGCAGCAAGCACATTTTGGCTTGTGTAGTGATTTCTACCACTGTATGCTGCAGCTTGTGCCCTCAGCACTCTAGCGGTGGTATGAGTACCACCTATGGCATCAATACAATCATCTGATGGCATGAAATTGTATAGTTATATGGTTGTATGACAACATCGCAAGCATGTTATTGCATGAAATACGAGTAATGCTCACCTTGAAATATGGATACCATCTTGGGCTTATGCGAATCTTGCTAGGAGTTTGCCCGGTTAGTGCCTTGAGCATATCTCCCCTCAGCTCCCCAATGGCATCGAATACTTGCTTGAAATACCAGGAAATTGTCTCATTGGATCTCCTAAAGGTGTTGTGAATAACCCTGAATTATGACCGACGAATGAAGGAACATGGCAAGTTGCTCTTCCATGTAGGTGTGGTTATTATCTTCTAGTAACCCCCTATTCCTAAAGGTCTTCACAAGCATGGAAAGTGGTGCTCTTCACATTTGAAGCATGTTCACGGCCTCTATGTCGTTGTGACCATCCTCTCCATATCTCGGATGAACAGCGGGACCATACCTAATGATAGGCTTTTCATATGACGAGTTGATCTCTCGTAAATGGACATGAGCTAGGCCTGAATCATAGCTATGAGTGATGCTGACTGAATTACTAGCTTTTTCTGTTCATCCATATTGACCTAGACATTGATCTATCAGTAAGCAATGGCTAAATCTATCGAACGAACATATGAGGGGGATGTATATGTTGTTTACTATCTTCGAAGACAATGACATGGATGGGGGGCCATGAAGAAGGGAAGAAGCAGCTCCTGTTGTCGAAGAGTGATGTCGCCGCCGCTTGCGCAGATCTAAGTCACCGCCGCCGTCGGTGCCAAGAACTGAAGATGGGGTAGTCCTAGAGTAAGAGGTGACCGAGTGAAAGGAGGGAGTGAGGCTAGATTTTGCGCCATCCCATGCCAGCACATCGACCTCCCGCCATCTCTACGCTCGGTCGCCCCTACAGCGCCGCGCATGACGTTAACCTTTTTGTGCTCAACTCAGCCTGGCTCGCTAGAAAGGGACAATTCGAGCGTTCCATGCAATGGGATGCTTTAATGTCCGTGCGTATGAGAGCCGTGCCCCATTGTATGGTACCGAAGGCATTTTTTGCACCCACTTTGCCTATTTGGGGGCTATGCAGGTAACCAAACACACCATAAAGCATCTCTAGGCATGACTTTGGAGGAACTCTCGAATAGATTGTTTTCCAGAGCCACGCCCGATTGATGCAACTCAAGCTCATGTGGTGGTTGTGGTGGTGCGACCATGGGGTTCGCATTTGTTTTGTTTCACTCACGTCCCTCAATCCATTTCACATGATCCCTTCTAATCTACACCAACGATGCTTAGTTAGAAATAAGCTCTGCACGGAAAAGATGCGCACCAACATTGTGGTTTCATTCCATTCAGACAATCGGTTAGTAGTTTTATGGACTATAAATCTTCAATTTTGTGCTAATGTTTGGAGGTTTTTAGACGAATTTTGGTAACATCTTTGCACCAGGTCGACCGTTTGAAATTGCGTTTGACCACTAGTTTCATCTCATTATTTCACATGACTTTCATGTTGTACATTTTCTATTTCCATGATTATAGACGAGTGGATCTACATCTTCTACTGGATCACATAAATGTGTTCATGTGTGCATGGTCGTCCTCCATACATAGCACAACCGTAGACGACATGGAGGGTAGGAATTAGGAAAGCACTCACGAATAGGATGCTGGGACGGAGGCCGGAGCGGACGTGCGTCGAGGTGGATCTCAGAGCCGTCGATAGACCTGTTTCCAGAGCAGCGGATGGGGAAGGGCGGCAACGAGAGGCAAGGTAGTGGTTGGAAACACGATCACGGTCGTTCCTTCGGGATCAGAAAGCAAGTTGTGTGGGTGAACGAGAGGGCTGAGAAATAGTTTCGGGAGTAGTGGCCCTTTTGGACATTCGGCCCATGAGTGGCCCACGTACGAGGAGAGGTGCATCAGACAGCCGGAAGCTCCTATTTGCCGCGTGCGGGCGGCAAATGGTCGAGCCTTCGCCGAAGGAAGAGCGCATGGGCCGGCCCATTAGGAGGAAACGAGCTCACAAGTAAAAAAAGAAACAAAAATTCATGTGCCCGCAAGAGAGTTCGAACTCAGGACTTCCTAAAAATAGCTAGCGTTGCTAACCGACGGAAACAATGAACTTCTATGCTAATTTGAGGCGCGAAAGTTTAAGTACCATACGCTGTTGAATCTTTTTTTTTAAGTACACATAAAATATTTTGTAATATCCATTGAACATTTTGCGATACCCGTTGAACATTCTATTAAAATAAGTTGAGTATTTGAAACAATATACGATGAACATTTTTGAAAAAAATATGAATATACACGCTGAACAATTTTCGGACAAGTGCTGAACATTTGTGAAAATAAGTCGAACAATTTACAAATACACATTGAACATTGTGTAATATACACTGAACAAAATTAAGAAACATAGTGAACATTTGTATACTCGTTGAAAAACCAAAACCAAAATAGAAAAATTGCAAAATATATTTACTGAACATTTTTATATCCATTGAAAATTTTAAATAATACTTTATGATTTTTTTTTGAAACAATATGAATATATGTGTTGAACAATTTTTGAATACACATTCAACATTTAGTAAAAAAACGTTGAACAATTTCATAATACACGATGAACATTTTTGTAATACACGATGAACATGTTTATACGCAAAGGTGAACAATTTTCAAAATATACAACGAACATTTTTCTTAGTACAATGAAATTTCTTGTAATACACGGTGAACATTTTATATAATACGCAAATTAAAAGAAGAAAACAGAAAAAGAAACAGAACGAAAATAAAAAAATAATGTAAAAGAAAATGAAACAGAAAAGGAACCAAAACAGAAAAATAAAAAAACCCGAAACAAAACAACAGAAAGCCGGATAAAACAGTGAAAAACTGGAAGCAAAAAACCGCAGAAGAAAATGAAAAAAAAAACTACAGAAGCAACGAAGGAAACGACAGTGAACAGCGAAGGAAAACAGCACAGGAAATCGTACGTGGGCTGGCCCAAGTGGGGACTCGCTTCAGCGAAGGTGCGGCTCCTGGACGCTCGCGAGCGTCATATAGGATCCACCCAGACAGCCAGGACCGATCAAGCAACGACCGAAAATGACTCAGAAGGGAAATCCAACGGACAAAAACATGGACATGTGAGGAAGCTCCCTTTAGGCTCGGTTATACTGTTATAAATGTACGCGATCTGTGGAGTTGCTGAAGGAAATATGCCCTAGAGGCAATAATAAAGTTATTATTTATTTCCTTATATCATGATAAATGTTTATTATTCATGCTAGAATTGTATTAACCGGAAACATAATACATGTGTGAATACATAGACAAAAGGAGTGTCACTAGTATGCCTCTACTTGACTAGCTCGTTAATCAAAGATGGTTATGTTTCCTAACCATAAACAAGGATTTGTTATTTGATTAATGGGATCACATCATTAAGTGAATGATCTGATTGACATGACCCATTCCATTAGCTTAGCACCCGATCGTTTAGTATGTTGCTATTGCTTTCTTCATGACTTATACATGTTCCTATAACTATGAGATTATGCAACTCCCGTTTACCGGAGAAACACTTTGGGTACTACCAAACGTCACAACGTAACTGGGTGATTATAAAGGAGTACTACAGGTGTCCCCAAAGGTACATGTTGGGTTGGCGTATTTCGAGATTAGGTTTTGTCACTCCGATTATCGGAGAGGTATCTCTGGGCCCTCTCGGTAATGCACATCACATAAGCCTTGCAAGCATTACAACTAATAAGTTAGTTGTGAGATGATGTATTACGGAACGAGTAAAGAGACTTGCCAGTAACGAGATTGAACTAGGTATTGAGATACCGACGATCGAATCTCGGGCAAGTAACAAACCGATGACAAAGGGAACAACGTATGTTATTATGCGGTCTGACCGATAAAGACCTTCGTAGAATATGTAGGAGCCAATATGGGCATCCAGGTCCTGCTATTGGTTATTGACCGGAGACATGTCTCGGTCATGTCTACATTGTTCTCGAACCCGTAGGGTCCGCACGCTTAAGGTTTCGATGACAGTTATATTATGAGTTTATGAGTTTTGATGTACCGAACGAGTTCGGAGTCCCGGATGAGATCGGGGACATGACGAGGAGTCTCGAAATGGTCGAGACGTAAAGATCGATATATTGGACGACTATATTCGGACATCGGAAAGGTTCTGAGTGATTCGGGTATTTTTCGGAGTACCGGGTAGTTACGGGAGAAGCAATGGGCCTTGATGGGCTTTAGTGGAAAGAGGAGAAAGGGCCAAGGGGCTGCTGCGCCCCCCCTCCCCTCTAGTCCGAATTGGACTAGGGAAAAGGGGGCCGGCCACCTCTCCTTCTCCTCCACTTCCTTCTCCCTTCCTCCCCTCTTGGTGGACTCCTACTAGGACTTGGAGTCCTAGTAGGACTCCACATCCTGGCCGCACCTAGCCTTGGCCGGCCTTCTCCTCCTCCATCCTTTATATACTGAGGCAAGGGGCACCCCATGAACACAAGTTGATCCACGTGATCTATTCCTTAGCCGTGTGCGGCGCCCCCAGCCACCATAGTCCTCGATAATATTGCAGCGGTGCTTAGGCGAAGCCCTGCAGTAGTAGTACGTCAAGATCGTCACCACGCCGTCGTGCTGACGGAACTCTTCCCCGACACTTTGCTGGATCGGAGTCCGGGGATCGTCACCGAGCTGAACGTGTGCTAGAACTCGGAGGTGCCGTAGTTTCGGTGCTTGATCGGTCGGATCGTGGAGATGTACGACTACATCAACCAAACGCTTCCATTGTCGATCTACTAGGTATGTAGATCATACTCCCTCTCTCGTTGCTATGCATCACCATGATCTTGCATGTGCGTAGGAAATTTTTGAAATTACTACGTTCCCCAACAGTGGCATCCGAGCCTACGTTTTATATGTTGATGTTATATGCACGAGTAGAACACAAGTGAGTTGTGGGCAATATAAGTCATACTGCTTACCAGCATGTCATACTTTGATTCGGCGGTATTGTTGGATGAAGCGGCCCGGACCGACATTACGCGTACGCTTACGCGAGACCGGTTCTCCCGACGTGCTTTGCACAAAGGTGGCTAGCAGGTGACAGTTTCTCCAACTTTAGTTGAACCGAGTGTGGCTACGCCCGGTCCTTGCGAAGGTTAAAACAGCACCAACTTGACAAACTATCGTTGTGGTTTTAATGCGTAGGTAAGATTGGTTCTTGCTTAAGCCCGTAGCAGCCACGTAAAACTTGCAACAACAAAGTAGAGGACGTCTAACTTGTTTTTGCAGGGCATGTTGTGATGTGATATGGTCAAAACGTGATGAGATATAAGTTGTTGTATGAGATGATCATGTTTTGTTAAAGTTATCGGCAACTGGCAAAATCCTTATGGTTGTCTCTTTATTGCATAAGATGCAAGCGCCAAATAATTGCTTTACTTTATCGCTATGCGATAGCAGTAGTTGCAAGAGCAATAGTTGGCGAGACAACCGTGTGACGACACATTGATATAGATCAAGATGGTGAAGATCATGGTGTCATGCCGGTGACAATAGAGATCATGACAGTACTTTGGAGATGGAGATCAAAGGCGCAAGATGATGATGGCCATATCATGTCACATATTTTGATTGCATGTGATGTTTATCTTTTATACATCTTATTTTGTTTAGTTTGACAGTAGCATTTTAAGATGATCTCTCACTAATTCTCAAGAAGTGTTCTCCCTGAGTATGCACCGTTGCGAAAGTTCTTCGTGCTGAGACACCACGTGATGATCGGGTGTGATAGGCTCTACGTTCAAGTACAGCGGGTGCAAAACAGTTGCACACGCGGAATACTCAGGTTATACTTGACGAGCCAAGCATATACAGATATGGCCTCGGAACACGGAGACCGAAAGGTCGAGCGTGAATCATATCGTAGATATGATCAACATAGTGATGTTCAACAATGAAACTACTCCATCTCACGTGATGATCGGACATGGTTTAGTTGATTTGGATCATGTGATCACTTAGAGGATTAGAGGGATGTCTATCTAAGTGGGAGTTCTTAAGTAATATGATTAAATTGAACTTAAATTTATCATGAACTTAGTCCTGGTAGTATTTTGCAAATCATGTTGTAGATCAATAGCTCGCGTTGTTGCTTCCCTGTGTTTATTTTGATATGTTCCTAGAGAAAATTGTGTTGAAAGATGTTAGTAGCAAAGATGCGGATTGGATCCGTGATCTGAGGTTTATCCTCATTGCTGCACAGAAGAATTATGTCCTTGATGCACCGCTAGGTGACGGACCTATTGCGGGAGCAGATGCAAACGTTATGAACGTTGGGCTAGCTCAATATGATGACTACTTGATAGTTTAGTGCACCATGCTTAATGGCTTAGAATTGGGACTTCAAAGACGTTTTGAACGTCATGGAGCATATGAGATGTTCCAGGAGTTGAAGTTAATATTTCAAGCAAATACCCGAGTTGAGAGATATGAAAGTCTCCAACAAGTTCTATAGCTAAAAGATGGAGGAGAATCGCTCAACTAGTGAGCATGTGCCCAGATTGTCTGAGTACAACAATCGCTTGAATCAAGTGGGAGTTAATCTTCCAGATAAGATAGTGATTGACAGAATTCTCTAGTCACCATCACCAAGTTAGTAAAACTTTGTGATGAACTATGATATGCAAGGGATAACGGAAACGATTCCCAAGCTCTTTGTAATGCGGAAATTGACGAAGGTAGAAATCGAGAAAAACATCAAGTGTTGATGGTAGACAAGACCACTAGTTTCAAGAAAAGGGCAGAGGGAAGAAAGGGGAACTTCAAGAAGAACAGCAAGCAAGTTGTTGCTCAAGTGAAGAAACCCAAGTCTGGTCCTAAGCCTGAGACTAAGTGTTTCTACTGCAAAGGGACTGGTCACTGGAAGCGGAACTACCCCAAGTGATTGGCAGATAAGAAGGATGGCAAAGTGAACATAAGTATATTTGATATACATGTTATTGATGTGTACTTTACTAGTGTTTATAGCAACCCCTCAGTATTTGATACTAGTTCAGTTGCTAAGATTAGTAACTCGAAATGGGAGTTGCAGAATAAACAGAGACTAGTTAAGGGTAAAGTGACGATGTGTGTTGGAAGTGGTTCCAAGATTGATATGATCATCATCGCACACTCCCTATACTTTCGGGATTAGTGTTGAACCTGAATAAGTGTTATTTGGTGTTTGCGTTAAGCATGAATATGATTTGATCATGTTTATTGTAATACGGTTATTCATTTAAGTAAGAGAATAAATTGTTGTTCTGTTTACATGAATAAAACCTTATATGGTTACACACCCAATGAAAATAGTTCGTTGGATCTCGATCATAGTGATACACATAATCATAATATTGAAACCAAAAGATGAAAAGTTAATAATGAGAGTGCAACTTATTTGTAGCACTGCCGTTTAGGTCATATTGGTGTAAAGCGCATGAAGAAACTCCATGCTGATGGGATTTTGGAGTCACTTGATTATGAATCACTTGATGCTTGCGAACCATGCCTCATGGGCAAGATGACTAAAACTCCGTTCTCCGGAGCGAGCAACTGACTTATTGGAAATAATACATACTGATGTATGCGGTCCGATGAGTGTTAAGGCTCACGGCAAGTATCGTTATTTTCTGAACTTCACAGATAATTTGAGCAGATATGGGTATATCTACTTGATGAAACATAAGTCTGAAACATTTGAAAAGTTCAAAAAAATTCAGAGTGAAGTGGAGAATCATCGTAACAAGAAAATAAAAGTTTCTACGATATGATCGCAGAGGTAAAATATTTGAGTTACAAGTTTGGCCTTCAGTTAAAACAATGTGAAATAGTTTCACTACTCACGCCACCTGGAACACCACAGTATAATGGTGTGTCTGAACATCGTAACCGTACTTTATTAGATATGGTGTAATCTATGATGTCTCTTGCCGATTTACCACTATCGTTTTGGGGTTATGCATTAGAGACAGCTGCATTCACGTTAAATAGGGCACCATCAAAATCCGTTGAGACGACGCCTTATGAACTGTGGTTTGGCAAGAAAACAAAGTTGTCATTTCTGAAAGTTTGGGGCTGCGATGCTTATGTGAAAAAGCTTCAACTTGATAAGCTCGAACCCAAATCGGAGAAATGTGTCTTCATAGGATATCCAAAAAGAAACTATTGGATACACCTTCTATCACAAGACCGAAGGCAAGACTTTTGTTGCTAAATTCGGAAACTTTCTAGAGAAGGAGTTTCTCTCGAAAGAAGTGAGTGGGAGGAAAGTAGAACTTGATGAGGTAACTGTACCTCCTCCCTTATTGGAAAGTAGTACATCACAGAAACCGGTTTCTGTGACACCTACACCAATTAGTGAGGAAGCTGATGATGATGATCATGAAACTTCATATCAAGTTACTACCGAATCTCGTAGGTAAACCAGAGTGAGATCCGCACCAGAGTGGTACGGTAATCCTGTTCTGGAAGTCATGTTACTAGACCATGACAAACTTGCGAACTATGAGGAAGTGATGATGAGCCCAGATTCCGCGAAATGGTTTGAGGCCATGAAATCTGAGATATGATCTATATATGAGAACAAAGTTTGGACTTTGGTTGACTTGCCCGATGATCGACAAGAAATTGAGAATAAATGGATCTTCAAGAGGAAGACGGACGCTGATAGTAGTGTTACTATCTACAAAGCTAGAATTGTCACAAAAAGGTTTTCGACAAGTTCAAAGTGTTGTCTACGATGAGAGCTTCTCACTCGTATCTATGCTTGAGTTTGTCCGAATCATGTTAGTAATTGCCGCATTTTATGAAATCTGGCAAATGGATAAACAAAATTGCATTCCTTAATGGATTTATTAAAGAAGAGTTGTATATGATGCAACCAAAAGGTTTTGTCAATCCGAAATGTGCTAACAAAATGTGCAAGCTCCAGCGATCCATCTGTGGACTGGTGCAAGCATCTCGGAGTTGGAATATATGCTTTGATGAGTTGATCAAAGCATATAATTTTATACAGACTTACGGTGAAGCCTGTATTTGCAAGAAAGTGAGTGGGAGCACTACAGCATTTCTGATAAGTATATGTGAATGACATATTGTTGATCGGAAATAATGTAGAATTATTCTGTAAAGCATAAAGGAGTGTTTGAAAGGAGTTTTTCAAAGAAAGACTTCGGTGAAGCTGCTTACATATTGAGCTCCAAGATCTATAGAGATAGATCAAGACGCTTGATAAGTTTTTTCAATGAGTACATACCTTGACAAGATTTTGAAGTAGTTCAAAATGGAGCAGTCAAAGAAAGAGTTCTTGCCTGTATTACAAGGTGTAAAGTTGAGTAAGACTCAAAGCCCGACCACGGCAGAAGATAGAAAGAGAATGAAAGTCATTCCCTATGCCTTGGCCATAGGTTCTATAAAGTATGTCATGCTGTATACCAGATCTATTGTATACCCTGCACTAATTAAGCAAGGGAGTATGATAGTGATCTAGGAGTAGATCATTGGACAGCGGTCAGAATTATCCTTAGTGAAATAAGGATATGTTTCTCGATTATGGACATGACAAAAAGGTTCGTCGTAAAAGGTTACGTCGATGCAAGTTTTGACACAGATCTGGATGACTCTAAGTCTCGATCTAGACACATATTGAAAGTGGGAGCAATTAGCTAGAGTAGCTCCATGCAGGGCATTGTAGACATAGAATTCGCAAAATACTTACGATCTGTATGTGACAGACCCGTTGAGTAATATTATCTCACAAGCAAAACATGATCACACCTTAGTACTCTTTGGGTGTTAATCAAATAAACGATGTGAACTAGATTATTGACTCTAGTAAACCCTTTGGGTGTTGGTCACATATCGATGTGGACTATGGGTGTTAATCACATGGTGATGTGAACTATTGCTAATAAATCACATGGCGATGTGAACTAGATTATTGACTCTAGTGCAAGTGGGAGACTGAAGGAAATATGCCCTAGAGGCAATAATAAAGTTATTATTTATTTCCTTATATCATGATAAATGTTTATTATTCATGCTAGAATTGTATTAACCGAAAACATAATACATGTGTGAATACATAGACAAAAGGAGTGTCACTAGTATGCCTCTACTTGACTAGCTCGTTAATCAAAGATGGTTATGTTTCCTAACCATAAACAAGGAGTTGTTATTTGATTAACGGGATCACATCATTAAGTGAATGATCTGATTGACATGACCCATTCCATTAGCTTAGCACCCGATCGTTTAGTATGTTGCTATTGCTTTCTTCATGACTTATACATGTTCCTATAACTATGAGATTATGCAACTCCCATTTTACCGGAGGAACACTTTGGGTGCTACCAAACGTCACAACGTAACTGGGTGATTATAAAGGAGTACTATAGGTGGCTCCAAAGGTACATGTTGGGTTGGCGTATTTCGAGATTAGGTTTTGTCACTCCGATTGTCGGAGAGGTATCTCTGGGCCCTCTCGGTAATGCACATCACATAAGCCTTACAAGCATTACAACTAATAAGTTAGTTGTGAGATGATGTATTACGGAACAGGTAAAGAGACTTGCCGGTAACGAGATTGAACTAGGTATTGAGATACCGACGATCGAATCTCGGGCAAGTAACATACCGATGACAAAGGGAACAACGTATGTTATTATGCGGTCTGACCGATAAAGACCTTCGTAGAATATGTAGGAGCCAATATGGGCATCCAGGTCCTGCTATTGGTTATTGACCGGAGACGTGTCTCGGTCATGTCTACATTGTTCTCGAACCCGTAGGGTCCGCACGCTTAAGGTTTTGATGACAGTTATATTATGAGTTTATGAGTTTTGATGTACCGAAGGAGTTCGGAGTCCCGGATGAGATCGGGGACATGACGAGGAGTCTCGAAATGGTCAAGACATAAAGATCGATATATTGGACGACTATATTCGGACATCGGAAAGGTTCCGAGTGATTCGGGTATTTTTCGGAGTACCGGGTAGTTACGGGAGAAGCAATGGGCCTTGATGGGCTTTAGTGGAAAGAGGAGAAAGGGCCAAGGGGCTGCTGCGCCCCCCCCCCCCCTCCCCTCTAGTCCGAATTGGACTAGGGAAAAGGGGGCCGGCCACCTCTCCTTCTCCTCCACTTCCTTCTCCCTTCCTCCCCTCTTGGTGGACTTCTACTAGGACTTGGAGTCCTAGTAGGACTCCACATCCTGGCCGCACCTAGCCTTGGCCGGCCTCCTCCTCCTCCA
>NC_041390.1:377369739-377375839 GCF_002162155.2 Triticum dicoccoides | reverse complement strand
CCTTCCTCCCCTCTTGGTGGACTCCTACTAGGACTTGGAGTCCTAGTAGGACTCCACATCCTGGCCGCACCTAGCCTTGGCCGGCCTCCTCCTCCTCCATCCTTTATATACTGAGGCAAGGGGCACCCCATGAACACAAGTTGATCCACGTGATCTATTCCTTAGCCGTGTGCGGCGCCCCCAGCCACCATAGTCCTCGATAATATTGCAGCGGTGCTTAGGCGAAGCCCTGCAGCAGTAGTACGTCAAGATCGTCATCACGTTGTCGTGCTGACGGAACTCTTCCCCGACACTTTGCTGGATCGGAGTCCGGGGATCGTCATCGAGCTGAACGTGTGCTAGAACTCGGAGGTGCCGTAGTTTCGGTGCTTGATCGGTCGGATCGTGGAGACGTACGACTACATCAACCAAACGCTTCCCTTGTCGATCTACTAGGTATGTAGATCGTACTCCCCCTCTCGTTGCTATGCATCACCATGATCTTGCGTGTGCGTAGGAAATTTTTGAAATTACTACGTTCCCCAACAGTTGCGCCCCAGTATATTAACACAACGTCGTCGACCAGAAACAAGTACGACGTTGACACTAGTTTTCACATGGTATCAGCCTAACTCTTCCGCATCACATCAGCTATCCTCATCCACCCCCGCTTCCGCCATGGCTGCCTCCTCCAGTGCCGCGCATACTGGCCTTTCTGGCCAGATCACCGAGAAGGTGACTCGCACCAACTACATCCTCTGGTGGACTCAGATCACACCGCATCTCTGTGGTGCAGGCTTCTTCGGCTACGTCGACGGCTCCATGCCTGAGCGGGCCAAGCTCGTCGTCACAAATGACAAGGACCGGAAGGAGGAAGCTTCACCAAATCCCCTTCATCCGATCTAGATCCATGAGGATCAGCATGTACTTGGATACCTCATGAGTAAGCTCTCCAAGGAGTTACTTGTGCAGGTCACGACGATCGACCGCGTGCAAGATCTCTGGCTAGCACTTTCGAACATGTTTTTGTCACAGTCCCTGTCCCGCGCCAACAACATTTGTGTCGCCCTCGCCAATGCGCAGAAGGGGATGCAGCCCGTGGCAAGCTTCTTCGGGCACATGTGCTCACTTTCCGATGAGCTCGCGAGAGCTGGCAAGCCGCTCGGAGACGGCGAACTAGTCTCCTAGATCATCGTCGGCCTCGACATGGAGTACCAGCCACTCGTCTTCACGCTCGATGCACGTATCATGCTAGTCTCGCTCGACAACCTATTTGCTATGATCGGCAACTTCGACCAGAGAGTTTCCCTCTACCAAGGGGGCCACTCTGGTGGCGGTTTCAGGTCCTCCGCCAACGCGACCATGCGCGATCGTGGTGGTGGCTCTCGCTACCGGGGGAGCGTAAGGGCAAGCACACCGGCGACTCCAACACTGATAACAGCAACCCCCGTGGCAACAACAGCAATGGCGGACGACCCTCCTCCAACAGCTCCTCCAACTGATAGCGACCATATGCCATCTAGTGCCAGATCTGCGGCAAACCTGGCCACTCGGCCAAGGATTTCTGGTATAGATTCGACGATGACGATGACTCCTCTCAAGATAAGAAGGTGGCCAGCGCTGCTGATGGGTCGTATGGTGTGGACTCAAACTGGTACATGGATAGTGGTGCCACGAACCACATCATCGATGAACTCAAGAAGGTGACCATGCGGGAGAGGTATTGTGGCCAAGACCACATCCACACTGCTAGTGGAGAAGGTATGAAGATTGGTCATGTTGGTCACTCAATTACTAGAACCCCTCACCGGAAAATTGTTCTTAGGAAAATTTTGCATGTCCCTAGTGCATCCAATAATCTTCTCTCCGTTCATCGCATTTCCATTGATAACCATGTCTTCATTGAGTTTAACCCTTTCTTCTTTTTGATCAAGGATCAGGTAATGAGGAAGGTACTGTATCGAGGTAGATGCGTATGCGAGCTTTATCCTTTGATTTCGGAGCTTCGAAGATTCAATAAACAAGTTTTTAGTGCCACCACGTTATCCTCGTTAGTTGAATGAGTGCTTAGGAAAAAATAAGCTCCCATATGTTGGAGAGTGTGACATTGAAACTATTTGTGATTTGTGCCAAAGAGCAAAAGGTCATCAGTTGCCTCGTCCAATTTCTACTAGTGTTTCTACCAAACTGTTGCAACTTATTTTTTCTGGTGTGTGGGGGGCTGCCCCGTCCTTTGTTGGTAGACATACGTACTATGTTAGCTTTGTCGATGACTTCAGCAAATACTCGTGGATCTATCTTCTCAAGAAACGATCTGAAGTATTCCAAGTTTTTCGTAATTTTCAAGCACTCATTGAATGAAAGTTTGATAGCAAAATCATTGCCCTTCAATCTAATTAGGGGGTGAGTATGAGAAGCTCAATTCATTCTTTCAAGAACGTGGCATATCTCATCATGTGGCTTGCCCTCACGATCATCAACATAATGGGTCGGCAGAACGCAAACATCGTCACATTGTAGAAGTTAGTCTAGCCCTTCTTGCTCGCACCTCCATGCCCTTAAAATTCTGGAATGAGGCCTTTCTCACCATTGTTCACATCATTAATATGCTTCCTAGTCGTGTCATCAAGAATGAAACACTCATAGAAAAACTTCTTCATACCAAACCAGACTACACTTCTCTCTGTGTGTTTGGATGCGCTTGTTGGCCTAATCTTAGACCATACAACAATCGCAAGCTTATGTTTCGATCTAAGCAGTGTGTTTTCATTAGCTATAGTTCTATGCACAAAGGTGACAAATGCCTAGATGTGTCCACTAGCTGTGTTTATATTTCACGTGATGTAGTCTTTGATGAAACTAAGTTTCCCTTTGCTGATCTTCATCCAAATGTCGGTGCCTTACTTCGCCACGAAATTCTACTTCTGCCTTCCCACCTCACTGGTTTTGTCCAAAGGGGGGATAATAATTGTGTTGATCCATCATTGACTAATCCTCATAACCGTGTGCATGAGCTCTGTGGTAATGCACCAGAAGAAACCGCTAGCAAAATTGGTGAAGAAATCGCTCGAAATGATCAAGAAATCAGTCCCAATGGGCAATACTTGATGTGTCCAGGTTTGGGAAGCAAATCCTCCTCGGGATTGGTTCTGCAGGACATGCCTAGGCCATCCACCTCAGAGTCTACGCAGCTGCATGGCACCAGTGCATCAAAAACAGCGTCACCCGCCAAGCGTGGCAGCGGCGTCTCTCCAGGCGACACACGGAGTCCTGCGACTCGTCGAAGCGGGCACATCGAGCCGCGCCGATCCGAGGCGGCCACGCGTCTGCCTGAAACGTGCTAGCCAGCTGACGGGCCCCGCTACTATGTGCACCGACAGACATCAGCATTGGGTGTGCACCCCTGCACAGATTTGACGGGGCCCGCGGACTCAGGATCCAGCATTGATCCTTTGCAATCATTGCAAAATGATGGGGCTACAGCATGCATGGGATCTTCTATGCAGCCCGTAGTTGGCTCCTCATGTGCTGAAGCCGCAGAAGATCCTGGCATGGTGGACGTCGCGGGAATAGTGCCAGGTGCATCCAGTTCGGGATCTGGTGCGGGATCCTCTGCGCCTAGGACTGGTGCAGCTTCACCTGTGCAGCCACATACTAGTCTACAAAAAGGGGTAATCCATCATGTTAACTATAGAAAAAGTTTGGTCTGGCTTGTTGTTCTACAGGCGAACCCATTACTGTCAAAGATGCAATTAATGATGCACGTTGAATAAAGGCCATGGAGGAAAAATATTTGGCACTCCGAAAAAATAAAACATGGCATCTAGTCCCTCCACGACAAGGTAAAAATTTAATTGATTGCAAATGGGTTTTTCGAATCAAAGGGAAGTCTAATGGATCTATAGATCGCTACAAAACACGACTTGTTGCAAAGGGATTCAAACAACGGCATGGCATAGATTATGAGGACACATTTAGTCATGTTGTTAAAGCTGCCACTATTCGTCTCGTGTTGTCCATTGTTGTTTTCAGGGGATGGAGTCTTAGACAGCTAGATGTGCAGAATGCGTTTCCTCATGGTGTTCTGGAAGAGGAAGTATACATGAACCAACCTCCTGGGTTTGTGAACAAAAACTTACCACATGTGTGCAAACTTGATAACGCCTTATATGGATTGAAGCAGCCCCCCAGGGCGTGGTACTCACGCCTAAGTCAGAAATTGCAAGCACTTGGTTTTATTCCTTCAAAGTATGATACATTATTGTTCATTTACAATAAGTCAAATACCTCTATATTTGTTCTTATCTATGTTGATGATATAATTGTCATAAGTTTCTCTGATGAAGTAATAATAGGACTTTTGAAGGATCTTAGTGCTGAGTTTGCTCTAAAGGATTTGGAGACTTGCACTTCTTTCTAGGGATTGAGGTAAAGAAACATGAAGATGGTCTCCATCTCTCTCAAGAAAAATATGTTGTTGATCTGGTAAGTAGAGTTGGTCTACAAGGATGTAAGCCCTCACCAACTCCCTTGTCTAGCTCAGAAAAATTGTCGCTCACAGAAGGAGATCTCTTGAATCAAGAGGGCAGTACAAACTACAGAAGCCTGGTAGGAGCACTTCAGTACGTAACTTCTGACAAGACCTGGTATTTCTTTTGCTGTTAACAAAGTATGCTAGTTTCTTCATGCACCCACCACAGTTCATTGGACTGCTGCTAAACGTATAGTGAGATATGTGAAAAATACTATGAATCTTGGTCTTACCTTCAATAAATCTTCGTCCACTCTAGTCAGTGTTTTTTCTGACTCTGACTGGGCAAGATGCATAGATGATAGATGCTCCACTAGTGAGTTTGCAGTATTCTTTGGACCCAACATAATATCATGGTGTGCAAAAAAACAGGCTACTATATCCAGGTCAAATACAGAAGCTGCGTACAAGGCACTTGCAAATACTACGACACAAATTATTTGGGTGTAGTCTATGTTGAGGGAACTTGGTGTAAAGAGCACCAAAGCTCCATGTCTATGATGTGATAACCTTGGTGCTACCTATCTATCTACAAATCCAGTGTTTCATGCAAGAACGAAGCATATTGAAATAGATTTCCACTTTGTTAGAGAAAGAGATGCAAATCGATAGTTGGAAATTCATTTTGTGCATTCCAGAGAACAAGTTGTATATGGCTTCACAAAATCATTACCCACAAGTTTTGAAGAATTCAAGCGTAATCTTGAACTTGACAAAGTTGTGATTAAGAAACGGTGTTAAGCAACCCATGTACACCTAATCGTGACAGGTTGATTACTGGGCTCCAAGGGCAGTCGGATGTAGATAGGCTAGGTTGTTGGCATATGGTTTATCTGTGTAACAACTCTCTCTATCTTGTTATCCCTTGGCACACAAATTGTAATCCTAAGCATGTACGCGATCTGTGAAGTTGCGCCCCAATATATTAACATGAAGCCATTGATCAGAAACAGGTATGATGTTAACGCTAGTTTTCACAGTCTCGGCTAATCTCTCATTACGAGCGGTTTAGCAGCTATTTGTTGGGCCATTTGAAATTGTAGGAAGTTGCGCCCCAGTATACTAACACGAAGCCGTCGACCAGAAATAAGTACGACGTTAACACTAGTTTTCACAGTCTCAGCTAATCTCTCATTAACAGCGGTTTAGCGGCTATTTGTTGGGCCATTTGAAATTATAGGAATCAGACGGCCTTTGAATCTAGTAAGAAACTGGCATCGCCTTTTGAGAGGGCACCCTGGAATGCAGTCATCTTCTTCTTGCTGTGGAAATAGTGCGATGCCTTGGACCTAGTTATTTTGCCATGTCGATGTTCGATGTTTCTTCTTCTGTTGCCTCTGCACGGACGTTCAGACTGTTTAGTTGTGTGCTGATGGTGCTTCAGGGTTTTCGCCCCGCGGTGTATGTTTCAATTGCGATTGCGAGCACCTATAATGGGTCTCCTAAAGTGCTTGAACGGGAGATCTCTACAGTTTTGAATATGGTGGTGCGGACCGCGATGGGCGACTCGAGCTCGGGCGACTCGCTGGGCGATCCACCGGCGCCGCCGCTAGCTCGGCCCCCCTCCCCTCCCCCAGCCCCCACCCGCCC
>NC_041390.1:377368376-377369423 GCF_002162155.2 Triticum dicoccoides | reverse complement strand
CCGACCTCGCGGAGGCTGATGACCTCGCCGCGGGGCGCCCGTTCGTCTGCCGCGACCGCGTCCCCCCCATGGCTCCGGCTCGATCGCCTCGGGCTGTTCCTGCCGGTGGCTCGACTCCCAGGGGTGGGAGTCCAGCTGCCCGCGGGGATGGCCGGCGCCATCGCCAGCCTGCGGGCTCGTCGCGGTCGGCTCAGGCGAAAGGCGCAGCCTTGGGCTCCGGCACTCGCCCTCAGGGTCGCCGATCTGGCGGGTGGGGCCGGTGGATCGCCTGCTCCGACCCAACTCCGTCCTCCGCTGCTCTCTCCCCTGCTCCGACCGACGCCCCGGCAACGCCCTCGTCGGCGCTCTCGTCGGTGGTCTACAGGCGGTCCCCATTCCGCCCATTCATCTCGGCCTTCGGCGCCCCCGCGCCTCCACGTCCCGGCATCTTGCCCACCCCGGCCTGGCCCCGCCGCCCCCGCCATGCCCCGCCGGCGACCTCTTCCGTGGCGGCGCAGGGGGAAACCCTCGCCCCGCGATTGGTGTCCCCTGGCTGGTCCTATCGGGTCGCGCTCTTGGTGGGCCGCCCTGTGGGCCGCCTGCCCAGCGCTCCCCCTCGGGCTTTGGCTCCTGGGCCGCCGCTGGTTCCGCAGGCTGCTGGCCTCGCACTGGCCGGGCCTTCTGGGCCTCCCCCCTCGCAGCCCAGCCCCGCCCCCGGGTGGGCCTCGGCCCGATGAGGCGGTCCATTTGGCCGCCTCTAGGGTTCCCTCGCCAGCCACTTCCTCCTGCATTGCCCGCCGCTCCCCCCGACGCTCTCCCGCCCGCCGCCACCGCCAGGCCCGTCGCCCTTGCCGGCTCCCGCTCGCCCTCCCCTGCTACCTTGCCGGCCATGCCCCACGAGTGGGATGACAGGGCGGGCCGCCCCAAGCGTCGGGCTGACGATCGCCGGGCTCCTCCGAGTCCGTCGCCGGATGCCCTCCGGAGGGAAGACGACCTCCGTCAGGAGCTTGACTCCCGCCCCGCCCGCCGCTCTCCATCTCGTGCCGCCCGCCGCTCTTCCTCCCGCAC
>NC_041390.1:377366673-377368366 GCF_002162155.2 Triticum dicoccoides | reverse complement strand
GGGAACCGGCGGCGCCAGGGCACAAAGAAGAAGAAGAAGAAGAAGAAGAAGAAGAAGAAGAAGAAGAAGGGACCCCATCCCCGCTCCCAAGCTTCGTTCCCACCGACTAATGGGGGAAACGGGAACCGGCGGCGCCAGGGCGCAAAGAAGAAGAAGAAGAAGAAGAAGAAGAAGAAGAAGAAGGGCCACTCCCGCTGTCGGCGCGGCCGCCCCACATCCGGGCTCCGCTTCCGCCTTGGACGGTCCGCCTTGTTTCAACTGCGGATTGACCGGGCACTTCCAGGTGGCATGCCCCAACCCGCCGATGTGCTACCTCTTCAAGGACGCCGGCCACCCCGCGATTCTCTGCCCGGACCGCCCGGTGACGGAGGAGCTTATGATGTACGGGCACGGCATCGAGGACATGGGCTTCTTCCACATCGAGGTCCCGGAGTTGCCCCCTCCCTCCCCCTCGCTCCTGGCTCTCGTGACTATCGTTGGCGAGGCCGTCGCCACCCCAGAGCTGATTGAGGCCGAGCTCAACCACTTGTGCAGATGCAAGTGGGATTGGCAGGTGACCTCCACTGCGGCCAACTCCTTCACGGTGATCTTCCCCGACGCTCTGAGCATGGGCTTCTGTACCCGCAGCGACAACATCACCTTGGCCCTCAACGGGATTGTGGTGAACATCTTTGAGCCGAAGTGGGATCCCAAGGCCGTGGTGGTCCTCGACACGGCTTGGATCCTCATCGCCGGCCTGCCGGACGTGGCCCGGTCTGAGCGCGTCATTCGCAGCATGTCCAAGCTCCTGGGCAAGGTGGTGGTGGTCGACGAGCTCTCTTTCCGCAAGGAGGAGGAGGTCCGGGTCAAGGTGAAATGCCTGGACTCCTCCAAGCTCCACGCCACGATTCGGGTCTTCTTCAACGACGACGGCTATGACCTCAAGATCTGCCCCGAGCCTCCGAACCACATCGGTCTCCCCCGCTTCTCCGACGACAGCCACTTGGGGGGCGGCCCCGCTGACAACACGGTTCCCGCCGCCGCCGGTCCCGCTACTCACACCTCGAGGACCCTGAGGATGACGAGGACCTGTCTGAGCACTCCCGCTCCCCATCCCGCGAGCCCGCCAACCCACCTCCGGGTCGTGGCGGCTCCGGGATGGGTCGCACCGCCACTGACCTCGCGGTGGCGCTTCGCCTGGCCTCCACGCCGGTCGCGCCCCCTTCACCTCCATTCGAGTCAGCCAATGACATCTCCAGTATGGGCCTGCTCGTCATGCCACCTTCGTCGCCGTGCTCCCCTTCCGTCGTCTCCGTCCCTGCACACCTCGCCGTCGGCCCCGGACCCCCCGGCCACTCCTGGTTCGACCTCCCCGATCCCCACGGGTGGCGGTGGGGGCCTCCCCATCGGCGCGCCAGCTCCGGCTCCCCCAGCCGCGGGCGTTGCGGATGGCGACATCCTGGAGCCCGTCGCCCCGCTCCCCCCGCCGGTGGCCTCCGACGCCCACCTCGCTCCGCCCTCCTCCCCAGCCGCGACGGTGGTCGTGGCCCTGTCCATTCCGACTGCCGCTCACCCCCCTCCGACGGTGGCGTACGCCAGGCAGCCCCGCTCCACATCGACGCCGGTGACGGTGTCCCGCCGCAGCGCCCACCTCGATGCGACCCATCCGGCGGACTCCCTGGCTCTGTCCGTCGCTGAGCATGCAGAGCTTCGG
>NC_041390.1:377351476-377366251 GCF_002162155.2 Triticum dicoccoides | reverse complement strand
AGTTGTTCCTTTTCTGCGCTTGAGGCTGTTCCTCTTGGCCACCTCGCCAAGGTGGCTACTGACTCGGCCATAGTTTTCAGGGGGGAGGTTGGTCCCCCCTAGATCAGATCGCAGCCATTAGGGCTCGCGAGATCTTAGATGGCAAGCTGGCTGAGACTCAGGCGCAATTGCTCCGGCCCACCGTGGATTCGACCGCGACCCCCGCGGGTCTCGGCCCTCCGGTGGCCGACGGTGTGATCCTTGGACGCACCCGCTCTCGCACTACCGCTCTCCGTGCACAAAGCGCCTCCCATATCTTGGCGTCAAGCAGTCCCCCTATGGGGGTTTAGATGCGGGCCCTTTTCTGGAACATCCGCGGCTTCGGCCATGATGGTCGCCGCCGCCAACTCATCGAGTACATGCGAGATGAACACATCGACATCGTTGCCATCCAGGAAACCATGCGCACTGAGTTCTCCCTCCAGGAGCTCGAGTGTCTTAGTCCTCACCTCTTCGCTTGGCATTGGCTCCCTTCTAGTGGAACCACTGGCCACTCTGGCGGCATCCTGTTAGGAGTGAAGTGTAACGCCCCGAGACCGATGTGTCAGGTGTCGTCCAGTTATTCGCTGTTGTTGCGTTGTAATTGCTTGCGTGTCATGCATTGCATATCATGTCATCATGTGCATTTCATTTGCATACGTGTTCGTCTTATGCATCCGAGCATTTTCCTCGTTGTCCGTTTTGTATTCCGGCGCTCCTATCTCCTCCGGTGGTCCTTTCTACCTCTTTTTCATGTGCGGGTGTTAAACATTTCCGGATTGGATCGAGACTTGCCAAGCGGCCTTGGTTTACTACCGGTAGACCGCCTGTCAAGTTTCGTACCATTTGGACTTCGTTTGATGCTCCAACGGTTAACCGAGGGACCGAGAAGGCCTTGTGTGTGTTGCAGCCCAACACCCTTCCAATTTGGCCCAAAACCCACCTAAACCCTCTCCATCATCTCGGTCGTTCGATCACGATCGCATGGCCGAAAACCGCACCTCATTTGGACTCTCCTAGCTCCCTCTACCTATATATTTGTGCTCCCCTCCCGAAATCCGCACAGATGAAACCCTAGCTTCTTCCCCTCGCGTCGCCGGACAAAAACTGCCCACCGCCCGGACATGTCCGCCGCCTCCGCCACCTCACTCCGGCGAATCAGGCGTCGCCACGTCAGCTTCCCCGCTGCCTCAGCCACTCAAGGGCCGCCATTTGTCGCCGCCGCCGTCCCCGCGCCCCCGGGCCCAAGACGCCCAGATTCGGCCCGCCCGGCCCGGATCCGCCGTGCCGCCCTCCCGACTGAGCCGCGCCGTCCGCCTGTCGTCTTCTTCGCGCCCGGTCGCCGGAGTTGCTCCACGCCACCAGATCTCCGCCGCCGCGCCGCTGCTTCTCCGCCACCGCGCAACGCCGCGCCGCCCGAGCTCGCCGGCCGACATCGTCCACCGCGGCACGCTGCCCGACCACCGCCTCTGTTCGCTGGCGTCGACCACCGCCGTCTCCCGCCACCGCATCGCCGGAGCAAGCGCCGCCCCGCCGCCGTCCTTTCTCGCCCTCGCCTCGCCGGAGTTCGAAGTCCGGCCGGATCCGGGGAGTGGGACGAGATCCACCACTCCCCCGAACCAAACGGCGCCGCCCCGCGTCCCGGATCTCGCCATCCCGCTTTGTCCGGTCCCGTTGACTTTTACCTCGAGGGTATAATTTCTACTAAGTTCCCAAAATTTCCAGATTCAAATGCCCATGTTCATCTTGTCTTAACTTTGCATCCGTAACTCCGTTTTGCGCGTGTAGCATATCAAAATGTTCGTCTCGGAGAGTACATCATTTCATCTCATTGCATCATTTTCATTTGAGCTCGTCTTGATGCCCGAAATGCTGTTGGAAGAGTGCTATTTGAGTTAATTGTCAGATCTGCTGCACCAAATAGCTATTTGTCATTTTTGCCATGATTATTGTGTGCGTGATATGCCCCTGAGCTCTACATGTGTTTTGTTATATGCCATGCCATCTTTCCAGAGGTGCTATCCATGTATTTTTGTGATGTGTGTGGTGACTAGCACAAGCTTGCAAAGTAGTGCATTCATTAATGTTGTTTTCAGGAACTTAGAGTTTCACTAAGTCCTTGATCTGTTTTAATCAATATGCCATATGTTCATATTGTTTTCTAGTGATCCGTGCCTCTTTTGAGGAGGACCAGTAAGGATGTTTTGTTGATCCTATAGTGCTCTATCCATCCATGTCTTTGTTTGCATTTATGGAGCACCCTAGCTTGAGTCAATCGAGCTCTACTTTTGCTATTTCGTGAATCTGGGCAGATTGTCTACTTGTTAGCGATTTTGCCGAGGATGTTGTAGTTGATCCATGCATGCTATGTTATTGTTCTTGCCTTGTCTAGCTTGTATAATATGTATTCTTGATGGGTGTTTGCTTAGTTTGTCATGCCTTGCTCTGTAGTGAGTGCATCGAGCTCGTAAACATGCCTACTCGTTAACAGATTTGCATGCTCCAGTTTTTCGCTAAGTCTGTAATCTGATTATGTTTTTGCCATGTTCACATGCTTGCAATTGTATTTTCTGGTCCCTTTGGGCTCAAGGTCACTAAGGGACTTTTGTTAAGTGCTTTGAGTAGCTTCATGTCATGCCTTGCTTTGCCATGTTAGGTTCCTGTAGCATATAGTTTTATTGCTTCAAAGTGTGCTACCTGGTCTGAAATTCCAGACAAGTGTTAATTTCACCAAGTCTGAGATCTGTTTACCAATTGCACTTTTGCCATGCTTGTTTGAACCTGTTAATGGATGAATTGGCTGTAGCTCAGTGTTCATCTTTTATCAAGCATCATGAGTGGATCCCTGCCATGTATTTTGTTTCCATGTTTGAGTGTTGTAGCTTAATTATCTCGATGCATTTAGATGGCTACTTGCTGTTTATCACAGACCGGTGCCATATTTGTTTTGCTTGCCATTTCCAAACCGTGCCTCCGATTCCGGTGATCTTTATATCGATTTCAATCGAAATCACCTCACCTTTCCAGTGGCACACTTGGATTTCCAAGTTGAGGCCAGGTTCAATCATTCCTTGTCAAATCAGGCATATGCATCGCATACCGCATCTCGCATATCATACCATGTTCATGTGTGGTTTGTTTACTATGTTGTGTGCTTCTTTCCGGTGTTTGCTTCTTCGGGTTGGTTCCGGTAACGTCGCGTTTGTGAGGACCCGTTCGACTACGTCCGTTTGTCTTCTTCACAGACTCGTTCTTCTTTCTTGCGGGATTTCAGGCAAGATGACCATACCCTCGAAATCACTTCTATCTTTGCTTGCTTAGTTGCTCGCTCTTTTGCTATGCCTATGCTGCGATACCTACCACTTGCTTATCATGCCTCCTATATTGTTGAACCAAGCCTCTAACCCACCTTGTCCTAGCAAACCGTTGATTGGCTATGTTACCGCTTTGCTCAGCCCCTCTTATAGCGTTGTTAGTTGCAGGTGAAGATTGAAGTTTGTTCCTTGTTGGAACCTGGAGATGTTGTTCCTTGTTGGAACATGTTTACTTGTTGGGTTATCACAATATATCTTATTTAATTAATGCATCTATATACTTGGTAAAGGATGGAAGGCTCGGCCTTATGCCTGGTGTTTTGTTCCACTCTTGCCGCCCTAGTTTCCGTCATATCGGTGTTATGTTCCCGGATTTTGCGTTCCTTACGCGGTTGGGTAATAATGGGAACCCCTTGACAGTTCACCTTGAATAAAACTCCTCCAGCAATGCCCAACATTGGTTTTACCATTCGCCACCTAGCCTTTTCTTTCCCTTGGGTCGGCCAGCCCAAGGGTCATCATTATTTTACCCCCCTGGGCCAGTGCTCCTCTGAGTGTTGGTCCAAACTAGAGCCCCTTGTAGCACCACCTCGGGGAAACTCGAGGGTTGGTTTTAGCTGTACGGACTGCTCATCTGAGTGTGCCCTGAGAACGAGATATGTGCAGCTCCTATTGGGATTTGTCGGCACATTCGGGCGGTGTTGCTGGATTTGTTTTAACTTGTCGAAGTGTCTTGTAGAACCGGGATACCGAGTCTGATCGGAATGTCTCGGGAGAAGGTATATCCTTCGTTGACCGTGAAAGCTTGTCATGGGCTAAGTTGGGACACCCCTGCAGGGATTTGAACTTTTGAAAGCCATGCCCGCGGTTATGGGCAGATGGGAATTTGTTAACGTCCGGTTGTAGAAAATCTAAAGTTGACCTTAATTAAAATACATCAACCGCGTGTGTAACCGTGATGGTCTCTTTCCGGCGGAGTCCGGGAAGTGAACACGGTGTTGGAGTTATGTTTGGTGTAGGTTGTTCTAGGATCACTTCTTGATCATAGTTCCTTGATTGTGCTTTGCCTTCTCTTCTCGCTCTCATTTGCGTATGTTTAGCCACCATATATGCTAGTCGCTTGCTGCAGCTCCACCTCCTACTTTTACCTTACCCATAAGCTTAAATAGTCTTGATCGCGAGGGTGCGAGATTGCTGAGTCTCCGTGGCTCACAGATACTTCCAAAAACCAGCTTGCAGGTGCCAATGATGCCATTCCAGGTGACGCAACCAAGCTCAAGGAGGAGCTCGATGAAGATCTTGTCCTTTGTGTTGTTTCGTTCTAGTTGATCAGTAGTGGAGCCCAGTTGGGGTCGATCGGGGGCCTTGTCGCATTTGGGGTTCTTCTTGTATTTTGGTTCCGTAGTCGGACCTTGATTGTATCTGGATGATGTAATGCTTTATTCATGTATTTGTGTGAAGTGGCGATTGTAAGCCAACTATGTATCTCTTTCCCTTATGTATTACATGGGTTGTGTGAAGATTACCTCACTTGCGACATTGCTTTCAATGCGGTTATGCCTCTAAGTTGTGCTTCGACACGTGGGAGATATAGCCGCATCGAGGGCGTTACATGAAGGATGCCACCTTTGAGGTTGGGGGCATGGATCGGGGGGAGTTCTTCGTGAGTATGAAGATCTTCGAGCGGGCCCTCAACTTCAAATGGCAGGTCGTGATTGTCTATGGTCCGGCGGACCATCGCCGCTCCCTGACCTTCTTGAAGGAGCTTCATCTGAAGATCTCCAACTCTCTCCTCCCAGTCGTTGTGGGTGGAGACTTTAACCTCATTCGATCCCTGGATGAGAAGAATAATGACCGGATTAACCTCCCCCGGATGCAGTTATTCAATGACTGGATCGCGGAGCTGGGTCTCCGTGAGCTGGACCGGACGGGTGCCCGATTCACGTCGACTAACCGTCAGGCTAACCCGACGTGATCCATTTAGTTTCTCCGGAATGGGAATTATCCTGTCCCCTAGCCTCGCTTCGTGCGGTTACCCGGATTGGGTCTGACCATGTCCCCCTCCTCCTCTCCACTGCCGACAAGTGCCCCCCCCCCACCCCGTCGCGTTTCCAGTTCGAGCTCTTCTTGCTCAACCAGGCCGGCTTCAGGGAGGCGGTGGCCGCTCGCTGGATCTATGCCCGCTCTTCCCCTCATCGCGCCATGTCTGCAGTTGACTCGTAGCACTTATGTGCCAAGCTTGCCCGCCAATTCATGAAAGGGTGGGGTGCAAACCTTGGCCGGGATCTCCGAGAGCGAAAAAAGGCCCTCCTGCTGGCTATTCAAGCTCTGGATGCCCGTGCTGACACGTCTGGAATCTCCCCGGATGAGTGGATGTTGCGATATGACCTTGAAGACCAGCTCTCAACCATCTACGCTGATGAAGAGACCTAATGGCGTCTGCGTGGTACCCAGCGGTGGGTACTTCGGGGAGATGTCAACACCGCCTATTTCTAGGTGGTGGCGAACGACCGCCGGCACCGAAACTCCATCCACTGCCTTTGGGATGGAGATACACCTCTCGTTCGCCCCTCGGCCATTCGTACCCATGTAGATGGCTTTGACAAGGACCTATTTACCCCCACCCCTCGGGGTGGGGCTAGTCTCGCCCCCGACGTTTGGTCGGGTGCTCATTTGGTCTCTGATGCGGCCAATGCTGCTTTAGTGGCCCCCTTCACCGAGAACGAGGTTCTCGCGGCTATTAAAGGGATGAACCCCTCCTCGGCCCCGGGTCTGGATGGCCTGCCAGTAACATTCTTTAAGACGTTCTAGCCGACCATCAAGCCGGAGGTCATGGCCCTGTTCAAGGAATTCTTCTCGGGCTCTATGGATCTTGGGCGCCTCAACTATGGCATCGTGACCCTCATCCCCGAGGTCCCGGGCGCCTCCGACATCCGCCAATTTCGGCCAATCACCGTGATCAATGTGATATCCCGGATTCTGGCCAAAGGGTACGCCAATAGGGTGACCCTGCTCGCGGACGTGATTACCGACCCGAATCAATCCGCCTTCATATAAGGCCGATTTATTCTGGACGGGGTTCTGGTCTTCCACGAAGTCCTCCATGAGGTCCGGCTAAAACACCATTCGACGGTGTTTCTGAAGCTCGACTTTCACAAGGCCTATGACATGGTCCACTAGCCCTTCTTGTGGGAAGTGTTGCTTTGCAAGGGCTTCGACGATCGGTGGGTGACTAGGGTCATGCAACTTGTCTCCTATGGATGGACTGTTGTGAACATCAACGGGGACATCGGGCCCTACTTCCCCACCATCTGTGTGGTTCATCAAAGCGACCCTTTCTCGCCGTTTTTGTTTAACATGGTGGTTGATGCCCTGGCATCCATCCTTGATAAGGCCAAGGATGCTGGCCATATTCGCGGCGGCGTCCCTCACCTAGTCGGAGGGGGAGGGGTCTCCCTCCTCCAATACGCGGACGATACCATAATTATGGTGAAGGGCACCGTCCAAGATATTGCTAACCTAAAGTTCCTCCTCCTGTGCTTCCAACAGATGTCGGGCCTAACCATCAACTTCGATAAGAGCGAAGTGATGGTTCTCGGGTTCCCCCCTGAGGAAGCACAGTCCATAGTGGACCGACTTAATTGTCTGTTGGGCTCTTTCCCCACAACATACTTGGGGATCCCCATTAGTGACTCGCGCCTCACTGTGACGGACCTCCGCCCCACGGTGACCCGTATGCAACATCGAGTTGAACCCTGGAAAGGGCGTTGGCTGTCGAAGGCTGCTCGTGTGATCCTTATCAACTCTTCACTTGCTAGCCTTCTGTGGTTCCTCATGAGCTTCTATAGCCTCCATGAGACCCTCCATCAGGAGATCGCCAAGTACCAATCCAGATTCTTCTGGGCTGGGGAGGGGGATAAGCAGAAGTACCATATGGTTAGCTGGCCCGATATCTGCAAACCCAAGGACCAGGGAGGTCTTGGGATCCTGTCCTCCCGCCGCATGAACATAGCCCTCCTGACTCGTTGGCTCTGGCGCATTGCCAATGGCGATGGAGGTCTCTGGCTCACCATCATCCAGAACAAGTATCTTCGAGGACAGCCCCTTGCTTTCTGTCAGCGCTCGGGCGACTCCCAGTTCTGGCAGGTCGTCGTCCTGCTGCTTCCGGTGCTTCGTATTGGCACATCCATAGCGGTTGGTACCGAGTCATCGACCCTGTTCTGGTTCGATCGGTGGATTGGCGACTCCCCCTTGGCCGCGCGATTCCCTGCGCTCTTCACAATTGCAATTGACCCTCGTATCTTAGTCGAGACGCCCTTATTGACTTAGGGCGCCTCGCCTTCCGCCGACCCTTCGGCACCCTTGAAGTAGCTGCTTGGGACGCCCTAATGCAAGACATCGCCCTCCTCCCTATGGACGACGTTGGCTCCCCGGATGTCACATCTTGGCGGCTTGAGCCCTCCGGCTGCTTCTCCACCAAATCCCTCTACGCGGCCATCGCCCCCTCGACGGCCCCCGAGCCCTTTAGTTTGATTTGGGATATCCGCCCCTGAAGATCAGGATCTTCGTGTGGCAATGGATTCGCGGCCGCCTCCCAACTGGTGTGGAGGTCCGTAAGCGTAATGGACCTGGGAACGGGATGTGCCCCTTTTGCGACACGGTGGAGGATGCTAACCACATCTTCTTCTCGTGCTCTACGGCTCAATTCCTTTGGTCCTGCTTCCGCGAGACGGTTGGGGGCCAGTGGTGTAACACCAACTTCCCTGACCTGCTTGCGAAAATCCATGCCTCCCCCCCCCCCTCGCTACCGCCATATCAGATGGCTCTGCGTTGGGGTCCTTGCCTGGACGCTCTGGACTGTTCGCAATAAGCTTGTCATTCAGAAGGTCCCTCTTCGACGTGCTATTGACGCCATCTTTAAAATGTGTTGATACTTGCAGCTCTGGCGGCCGCTTAGCCACCCCCAGGATCGGGACGTCATCAACAACCTCATCGCCGACCTTCGCTCGATGGCCTTCAGCTTGGCGCCCCCGCTCCCCCCGCCACCCCCGAAGCCAGACTAGATGCTGTGTCGCACCCTTCGTGTGCGTGCCTTTTTTCCTTTTCAGGGCTTGTTGAGTTGTGCCCTCAGCATTAACCCTATCTGACTACTTGCTGTGTTAGACCTCTGTCTGTGTGTGTGTTGGCGAACCTTGTTGGATGTTTGGCTTTATTTATAAAGCGGGGCGAAAGCCTTTTCCGGTAAGTGCTTGAACTCGTTTTTTCCCTTTCCCTATTTGTTAAGACTTTGGATTCGGCTGTATTTTCATTATTTCTATATAATGGAAAGGGGATTAGCCCGATACAAAAAAAACAGTTGCAAATGAAAATAGAGGGCCATTCAAAGAACTTAACCTCTCCCCGCAAAAAAAAAAAGAAGCTAAACCTCTTCAATTTTGCATATTTACAATAATGTGTTTGTAAAATCTGGGAATTACAAAGAAACTATGGGACAATTGGATAATAATAATTATTATTACTGGCCAAATATTTATATTTCCACCTATCATGGCCTCGAAAACAATTCACCTGGAACATATGGATTGAAATAATCCCAGAAACTCAACTGTAGAAGAATATCATCAGATAAAAATGTGAATGGAAGCAAGTCCAGTTGGCCTAGCGCTTCTAATCTGTTCCGTTGCTTTGGGTCGGAAGGTCAATTGGAGTATACATGCCCCATTTTCGTTCTTTTGGTCTCCAAGTATCTCTGATTCTCAGTGGTTATTGGAGTTACCAAGGGCACCCTACCAACAATGCTCAACCCGTAACCCTTCAGACCAACATATTTGGCAGGATTGTTAGTCATCAACTTCATTGAACGGACTCCTAGATCGCGTAATATCTACAGAGAATAAGCGAAAATGTCATGACTCCTGGAATACATCAAGAGAATGCCATGTAACTTCTATAATAGCAAGGATGCACCAGATAAGATTAGTAACAGCGAATTCATGAAGAGGATGGATAAGCATGTCGGGCAAGTCCATCTAAGTGGATTTTTTTTAACAGTTGTGCATACTGTATGAAATACGAAAATCAGTTCAATGTGCCCCCGGAAGTCTTCCTATACTAGTAATAATGTACGTGCAATGCACGTTTATATTAGGTAGGATATTAGTTGCATGTTATATTAGGTAAGATATATTTGTTGTACGTTGATATTTGGTAAGATATCAATTACTTTTTCGTGGGAATAGTAGGATATTAATTACATGGCAGATTTCAAGGGATAGCATTGAGTCCAAACGTGTTTATAACCAATGGCAGTGGTGGGTAATTAGAGCGTTAAACATGTTTGGTGCTCAACATTGAAGCGATTTCAACCGTTAGATAACATGATTTGACGGTCAAGATGGTTTGGATCTGCCCATTTGGGTCTTTTTATATTGGTATAGATATAGATTAGATAAAAATGTATATGATATACCAAAGGGATAATGTAGATTTTTACCTGTGCACCGATCCCATATTCCCTCGAGTCCACAGGCAGTCCTAGTTCCTCGTTAGCCTCCACAGTGTCGCGTCCATCGTCTTGTAAGTTATAAGCACGAAGCTTGTGACCCAGACCAATGCCCCTCCCTTCATGCCCACGAAGATAAACTAGTACACCCCTTCCAGCCTTCTCAATCCTCTCCATTGACATTGCAAGCTGGTCACCACAATCACATCTTGCTGATCCAAAAATGTCTCCTGTGAGACACTCGGAATGGACCCTCACAAGAATATCTTGACCATCTCCAATCTCACCCTGTTGGTTGTGGACAGAATAATACAAGGATAAAATCAGGTTTTAGGAGGGAAATAAACTACCAGATCTAACAATTACGTCCTACAGAAGCCTTATAGGTCTTCAGTATCTTACTTTCACCATTGCGATATGCTCGATCCCATCAATAACAGATCTGTAGCAGTAAGCACGGACATTGCCCCATCTCAAAGGTAAGCGTGCAACAGATGCACGTTCAATTAGTCTGTCTCTTTTTCTCCTATATCTGTAAAAGAATTTCTGTGAGCATGCCAACAAGTAGTTCATAATAATCATAACAAGAAAAAAGAGGATAATGAAAAATAATAATATTTAGTATTTACATCCTAGCAAAAATGCCAAGTCTTTTGTTAAGTGCTATAGGAACTATTAGTAACCTATTACTCTATTAGCCTATATGGCAAGTAACAAAAACCCTCAAGGCTAATACAGGAAGCATCAGGACTTGGTCAGGGCTGAGGTTATGTCAAAGAACTTACCTAATCAAGTCAGCAATCGATACGATCTTCAAATTATTCTTTTCAGCAAACACGCGCAGCTTGGGTAAGCGAGCCATGGACCCATCCTCATCCACAATCTCACAGAGTACTCCAACAGGAGGTAACCCAGCCAGCACAGCAAGATCAACAGATGCTTCAGTGTGTCCAGCTCGTTTGAGAACACCCCCGTCTCTGTACTTCAGAGGGAAAATATGGCCAGGCCGATTGAAATCTTCAGGCTTTGAGTAAGGAGATGCAAGAGTCATGACTGTCTTTGCCCTATCCTTTGCAGATACCCCAGTCGTGGTGCCTTCTTTAGCATCCTACAGACCATAACAGATAAATTGCACCTTAGTAAAAAAATTCTATCGCAGAGATGTTTGTTGGGAACAACTAACACCTAGGTTGATTTATTTTCCAGTATGATATAATGAAATTAGTAAGCTATATGTGCTTCATCAGTTAAGCAAATTGATAAGATAAAGAATTGTTTTGGACTTTTGGTTAAAAGTTGCATATAATGTAGATCAGACAGTATTTGTTCTATAGGACTCCAAGAAAAGAAGGATGATAACAGGGAAGGACAATTTTGCAACAACAACACAGACACACCAAAAAACAAAGGTGACAACAAGTTGCTCAGACCAACATGAAGCTCGTCAAATTGATCTGCGCTTGTACCACAGACCACCGTATCTGTGCATTTTTGCTTTTGCAAAGGAAAAGAAATGGTAGAGAGAAACATGCCATATCCATACTTTTGACAAGCAACAGAGAAATCGTTGCCCATATAACACCATAACTACGTAATATAATGCCGAAATATGAATGACAATAGTAGCATATACCACAGTAATGGTGAAAGCAGTACATAGCTTCTCCTCATTTTCCTTTGTTGAAACCATCAAAGGAAGGTTCAATCTTTCCAGATCATTTTCTTTCATGCTAACACACACAATTCCTGTGCTATGCCTTACTATGAAAGCCATAGCCTCTGGGGTAACCAAAGAAGCAGCCAATATAAGATCACCTTCATTTTCTCTTGATTCGTCATCAACGACAATCACAAGCTACAAGAACCATCCAATGTCAGGAAAATACCATGTAGCAGTAACAGAACTTGTTAGAAAGATCAACAATAACAAATAAGCCATCAAACAAAGAATTGCAAGGCGTACTAACTTTTCCTTGTCGAATGTCCTCAATAGCCTCCGAAATAGATGAGAAGCCCTCGGTCGGGCTATCCAGATCAAGTTCAGCATCGTCTTCTTCGTTTGACAATGTGTCCACGACACATGACAGATCAGTAGATATGATTTCTGCTGCAACAATAACAGAGTTTGTGGTTGGATGGTCCTGGGCTCGCACAGAAGTGCTCTTTAGCGACAGCGTGTCATCATTTTCCAAGCAACCATCAGCTGGAAGTCCACTATTCTTTTTTAAGGATGCTGCTATCTTCAAGCCCACAGACTTCATGTTGGCATTTCTCGAATTTGTGGGAAAAGAATAAGAAACTGATCCCTTTGCCTGCTTGGAAACATCACTGCCTCCCAAGAACCGCACCCTGCATTCGTACAAACAGGTGAAAATAAAACCTGCAAATCAGTCTCACTCATTCAATCAATTAGGCTCAAAAGACAACTTCAAAAAACTATAGTCATGCTTCTCTATTTCAGTTCCAGAGCTGTGAGGGTTATATTACGGTATCTTAAAACGGGGCGGACTCTGCAGCCCTAGCCGCCGCCGCCAGTATCCCAGCCACCCCTCTCCGCCGCCGCCGGAGGACGCCGCAAGGCGAAGCCTCGCGGCCGACGGCGGCGGCGGGGGACCTTGCTCGTGGCGCTGGGGGGCACTCGGCACGGCGGGTCGTCTCCCGGTTATCTGCGCGTTGTCATGGCGCTGGTGTCCGGATCCGCCCGATCTGATGCATCCGGCTCTGGCTGCCATGGTCTTCGCTGGTGAGGGCCTGGATCTGAGGCGGCGGCCTCGTTGGTGCGGACGGCGCTCCTTCTGCGGCGGGGAGTGCTCGTCGGTGAGGTAGGCCGGATCCCCTCGGCTGCGCGGGCAGCGAGGTTCCGGTGGGCGCTGGTCATGGCGCGGGAGGCCCCGGGCTCCCCTCGTCAGATCGGAGGCGATCTGGTCCGCTCGTGATGCATGACCTCCGGCCGGCCTGGATCTCCGGCGTGCACGCGCCTGCTGATGTTGTTGCTGGTTCGGAGGTGGCGGCAGGGTGCTTGGCCGGGGGAAACCCTTGGCCGCCGGTGGTGGTCACGGCGTCGATGGCGTCCCGGACGGCATTCCCTCCTTGGTGGCGGCGCCGAGGCTAAACCTCCCCTGACTCCCCCCTTCCCCTGCGCCCGGGTGAAAACCCTAGCCCCGGTGGCTAAGCGGCGGCGGTGCCACAGCGTCGTCACCTTCTTGAAGGCGCCGATTTGGGCATGGGGATGCTGGGTGTGCATGGCGAGCTTGTCTGGTTCCTGGTGGCGGCCCGTCTGATCTACCGCGTCGCAGCTCCGGGCAGTGTCTCGTGGCTGCAGTGCTTCTTTTCCGGCCGTGTCTCCGATGGGGACCTCGCCCTTCCTCACCTTGTACATGCCGTGGTGGAGCGGTACTTCATCTCACTCATTGATGGCGGCGAAGATCGGCGGCATGGCGCTGTGGAGGCTCGCCGCCCGATGCGCGGAGATGGACTCGCGCAGGTGGAGGTAGCTGTCTGGCGTGATGGTGACGTCGATGGCGGAGTGGCCTACACAAGGTAGAAGACTCAATATATTCTGAAGATGGACCTGTGGAAGATGGCTGCGACGACACAAGAGTGTGTCTGACCGGATCGTGCCCCAGACCCGGTATGTGGCTCGGCTGGGGCTTCCGGCTTTTGATGTTAGGTTTAGGTGAGTGGTTTGGGTAGTGGCCCAACTAGCATCCCTTCATCATATGGGTAAGAGTAGCGGCATATGTTGCCGAGATGGTGGATTCAGAAATATTATCTGTAATACTTTGTAAGGTCCTCGAGAATAATTAATAAAGTGGCCGTATGCATCTCCCAGATGCAGAGGCCGGGGGTCATCCTCCTTTTCTAAAAAAAAAAAAAATCTTAAAACGGGGCATTATTTTTGTCATCTTACAACACAACAGAGTTACTACAACCGTACTATCATGTTCGTTCATCAACTAACTGTTGATCACTCCACACTAGAGACGCTGACAAAAACCAGTAGACCATTGGTGGGAGCTATCAATCAAACGTACAAAAAGCGTGGATTCCTATGCGCACAGTGCCAACAAAGCAAAGCAATCAAGAAGTGTGGCCAGCGCAAGACGAACAGAGGGAGGGCCGGAGGGGGCTGCGCAGGCGGAGAGAGCTTACGGTTGGCGGCGAAGCACGGCGACGGACGAAGACGACGGCGCAATCGAAGCCATTCCGATGCTCCCCTCCAAAACAGGGACTCAACCTGCTAATCAACCACGGAGAGCCGCGAAATCAGCGACGGTACATCAACATCTCGAACCAAAATATTCAAATTCCGGTCTAAAAGACGCGCGAGATCTGAAAACGACAAATCAGCGATTCTTCGTGCTTCGATCTCGAGCCCTCGAGCCCTGCAGCCTCCAAGGCGCTGGAACGAATTGCCGAGGGGCGGTAATGGCTCTTACCCGTCGGAGGCTTCTCGGCCGAGGTCTCCTGCGCGGCGAACGAGTAGGAGGAGGGAAAAGAGAGCTTCGATTCGATTTCCTTCTCGGTATTGGATTTGAGTTCTGGTCGTGGTTGGGTGAGTTGATTAGGGATGGGGTTGGTGTGGGTAGAGAAAGGGAGAGAGAGAGACTGGGGAAGAGAGGAGAGACAGGGTGCGTAATTTATAACGTGCAGGTGCAGCCACCAACGCGGCAGGTTCGCACTAGCCGCCTCGAACCTTGCAGTTTATTGGCGAGAGAATTCCTTATTCGACCCATTCTTAAAATCTAGTTCTCTTTTTGATTCTATTTTTTTTTCTTTTTTAACACCACAACTTCATTTTCTTTCTTCTTTGACACATCTGTCAGTTTTTGCCGTTAGAAACGTTAACTGTGACTGGAAATGTCGATCTTACCCCTGCTAGGACGTTGAAAAAAAACTGGTTGAGCGAACTGTCAGGCGCTGCGCTGGGTCAACCCCCCC
>NC_041390.1:377343770-377351259 GCF_002162155.2 Triticum dicoccoides | reverse complement strand
TCTCCTCGATTCCCCTTTCCCTTGATCCCTAACCCTAAAAAAATCGCGGATGGAGGAGGGTGTGGCCGATGCTGCTACTGGTGGCGGGATGGACGGCGCGGTGGAGGGCGTGGCCGACGCTGCGCCGGTCTCGGCCTCGGGTGGCCATGGCGGGGAGGCGACGGGCGGCCATGGCGGGGAGGCGGAGGGAGTTCCAGGCGCGCCACTGGAGGGCGTCCATGGCGAGGAGGCGGAAGGAGGTCCAGGTGCGGCGCCGGAGGGCGGCCATGGCGGCGAGGCAGAGGGAGGTCCAGGTGCGACGGTCTCGGATGCAAGTACTCCGGCATGGCTACAAGGGTAAGTGTCTGTTTTCTTTATATTTGAGTTTTTGCTGCCATGATACGTCCTTGAACGAAGATTACTTAGAGATGGATCCAAAATGCAACATATTTGCTTCACCTTTCTTGACATGATTTTTCTCAAAATGCAACACTATGTTCATATTAAACAGTGTACTTGAGATGGATTGAAGATGCAACAGAGTAGTTAGAGATGGATATTTGTTGCTGCCAAATCTACAATGAAACAATAGATAAAGATTATGTTCATATAAAATAAATATGTTATATTGGATAATCTGTTTACACATGTCACTTTTTTATTTAAAACACGAAGCAAGTATGTTCATGCACAATTGATCTTTTGCTTTACAGGATGGATCCAAATTCAACATATTTGCTGAAAATCAAATTGTTTGGCAACCCAAAAAAAACTAGGAAGGATATCAAATGCTTTTGTTATGATAAGGTTATTGATTCCGACTTAACAAATTATAAAGACTTGGTTGAATCAATCGTAGAGCAGTACTCGCCTCGCTATTTGGAAGTTGCACATGTTCAGTACTATGATCCTTTTCTTAAAATTTACCCAGAAGTAACATCTAACCAGGAATTGGTGTCTATGTTTGATAAACTCTCTAAGACAAAGGTTGTGCACTTGTTTTGTTGCATATTGTGATCCATCTGAACCATATGAGCCTATCATGGAGTGGCATATTGATGTGCATATCCAACCTAGCAACACAGAACAAGACGATGATGATTATCTTCGCAACCCAATACTTGAGAATGAACATGTTGGTGTTGATGAGAAAAATATTTATTTAGACGATGATGATCATGATAAATTAGTGATGAGGCACAGACTAACGAGATGCTAATTTGTTTGTGTAGATGCCCGATCTTTCACGGCGATGCTTGATCAACAGTTCGTCCCTGTTCCTCCTCGCAACCTTCAAGATAATTTTCACCCGTGTATGAAAATACACGAATAAAAATAATGACCCCCTTGGATCAGCACGTAGGCATCGATGTGATGATCAACCCTTCATCGCTAGTAAATTTCCACGATAGAAAAATCACAGATAATACACAAAATATGGCCGCCCGTAACTCAGACACTTTTCTGTATATCTCATACTCAAAAGAAAACTCAAAAAACTGATTTCTACATCGGCCCTGGCCGGCCCTTTTTATAGGCGACGCGAACTTGGAAAAGACTAAACCAAACTAAATTGAAACGGACTCTCTTAACAAACTAAGGATTTAACTAATTAATTATCCGGCCACATTGATCACCTTAATTAACCTAGACTCAAAACATGTACGTAAATAGTACAACTCGACTCTCACGTCTCCACGTACAAGCAAAATTACAGGTCTCGGTGAAACTCACGTGGCCTAACACAAAAATAAAATGACTTGATTAAATAAAAGACGGAGACTTATCCTTTGGCAGATCCTATCAATTGTATGCCTATAGTTTAAACAGAAAACTGCCGATCCTTATTATCTTCGGAGGCATACGAAACGTTGGAATTATATCTTCTGGCTTCGGTTCCTGTTTAGCATCCGATCTGGACCTTTTGTTGTACATTCTGCTAGGTATTGATACAAGCACTGTATGATGAGAATCAACATGCATTAATTCCTTTTCAAATACAGGAGCAATTTTTGATCCACAAAACTGTCGCACACCACCATCAATTATCAACTTGCAAGCACGATTGTTGATCTTACACTGTGTTTTAAAAACACTCCATCGCTGCCCTTTAGGATCATCCTCCTCCTGCATCTTCTTCACTAAGAGATTTAGACCCTTCATCGGTGCATCAACTTCTTCTTTTATTTCTTCTACCTCTTCTCTTCTTTTTCGCAAACGATCTTTCCAATCAGCATCGAACACATCCATTGGCATGAGAATAAAACGAATTTGGTTGCCCTTCCATGATAAAGAATAACTGTTTTTCTTCACATCCCGAACAGCCCCAACACGCTTGCACCATGGGTCCCCAAGTAGCAGATGGCACGACACCATGGACATAGGACAAACATGAAAAAATTCCGCACAACAATATTTTCCCAGATCAAAAATTAGCAAAATCTCATGCGTAATTTTGATTTCACCTTTGAACCACTTCAGCGTGTACGGTCTTTCAAGAGGCGCCATCTTCAGCCCCAATTTTTCCACCACCTCGATGCTCACCATATTGACTGCGGTACTCTCATCGATTGTCAGATTGACACGTCGTTCGTTCACGACGCAACGAGTGTGAAAAAGAGTGACCTCGCCAATGCCTTCCTCCTCCATCAATATGTTCCTACTCAACATGTTGATGCTTGACTCCGCAGACGATATTACAATCTGAGTCGCCGTGACTAACCTTTGCTCTGAATACCACTTGATGAGGCACAGACTAGCGATATGCTAATTTGTGTGTGTAGATGCCTGATCTTTCACGGCGATGCTTGATCAACAGTTCGTCACCCTGTTCCTCCTCGCAACCTTCAAGATAATTTTCACCCGTGTATGAAAATACACGAATAAAAATAATGACCCCCTTGGATCAGCACGTAGGCGTCGATGTAATGATCAACCCTCCGTCGCTAGTAAATTTTCACGATGGGAAAATCATAGATAATACACAAGATATGGCCGCCCGTAACTCGGACGTTTTTCTGTATATCTCATACTCAAAAGAAAACTCAAAAAACTGATCTCTACATCGGCCCTGGCCGGCCCTTTTTATAGGCGACGCGAACTTG
The DNA here is from genome assembly GCF_002162155.2 of Triticum dicoccoides. Classification (NCBI taxonomy): domain Eukaryota; kingdom Viridiplantae; phylum Streptophyta; class Magnoliopsida; order Poales; family Poaceae; genus Triticum; species Triticum dicoccoides. The sequence continues at coordinate 377,348,176 of NC_041390.1, read as the reverse complement.
GAAAAGACTAAGCCAAACTAAATTGAAACGGACTCTCCTAACAAACTAAGGATTTAACTAATTAATTATCCGGCCACATTGATCACCTTAATTAACCTAGACTCAAAACATGTACGTAAATAGTACAACTTGACTCTCACGTCTCCACGTACAAGCAAAATTACAGGTCTTGGTGAAACTCACGTGGCCTAACACAAAAATAAAATGACTTGATTAAATAAAAGATGGAGACTTATCCCTTGGCAGATCCTATCAATTGCATGCATGTAGTTTAAACAGAAAACTGCCGATCCTTATTATCTTCGGAGGCGTACGAAACGTTGGAATTATATCTTCTGGCTTCGGTTCCTGTTTAGCATCCGATCTAGACCTTTTGTTGTACATTCTGCTAGGTATTGATACAAGCACTGTATGATGAGAATCAACATGCATTAATTCCTTTTCAAATACAGGAGCAATTTTTGATCCACAAAACTATCGCACACGACCATCGTTTCCTTGGCATAATCTGGTCGCATGCTTGGCATTATTTTCCGCAACTTTTTCATGCCTTGACTCATCAAATGGCTCAGCTTTAGTAGAATTATCGATCAATGGTGCCTTGCCCGCATCAATTAGATCCTCTTATCATGGTTCCCTGTTCTGATAAAGAAAGGGACGAAGACTATGTTCCTGATCATGAGAGCGAGGATGAGAGCGATGAGGAAGTAGAGGAAGATGAGAAGTGCATGAGGCAGAGCATGCACCACATTTAGAATATGATAAATTAGATCCCCCAATGACCTAAGGAAGAAAATATCCCAATATGGCAGAGTTTAAGTTGGCGCTTTCTCAACATGCAATCAAACATGAATTTGAGTTTAACACTGAGAAAAGTGCACCACATAGGTTCAGGGCTTATTGTTCAAGAAGGGATGAAGATAAGTGTCCATGGAGGATATATGCTTCTACAATGGAAGATGGGTGCACCGTAATGGTAATTTCTAACTTTACTCATGTGTGCTTAAATTGTTAAAAGATCTTTACTAATTATCTATGTTTGTCTTTTGTAGGTGAGAAAGAACTCTTGTGGTCATGATTGCTCAAGTACAAAAAGGAAAAAGAAGATAAAGAATGCAACTAAGCGGTGGATATGTGAGCACGTGAAGGATTGGCTAATTGAGGATGCAACTCTAGGACCAAAGGCATTGCGAAAGAAGCTTAAAGGGCACCATGGAATCAACATCAAGTACAAGAGAGTATACATGGGTAAGCTGCTAGCCTTGAAGGAACTATATGGTGATTGGGGTACAAGCTTTGATAATCGGTATGGTTTTAAGGCACAAATTGAAAGGTGCTGCCCCGGTAGCATAGTGATAATTGAGCACCACACAATAAAAGATAAAATCAGATTTAAGAGATTTTTTGTCGCTTTGAAGCCTTGCATCGACGGGTTCCTTAGTGGTTGCAGGCCATACTTGGTAGTAGATAGCACCTTCTTGACAGGCAGATTCAAGGGGCAACTGGCTAGTGCTACCGCCTCTGGGCTGCTGCTTACTCATGGAACCCATATTTATTTGAGAAAAATTGGGTTGCAATAGACATAGCAAAGCCAACGTCAATTGCATATCTTAGGAAGTGGCACACTAGGTTGTGGTCTAGGAGTCAGTTCTCAACAATTTCCAAGGTGGATTATGTTACAAACAACTTGGCTGAGTGCTTCAATAATTGGATTAAGCATCACAAGTCCTTGAACTTGGACGACTTCTTTGATAAGCTTAGGCAATTGATTATGATCATGTGGAACCGAAGGAGAAAGGTAGCAAGAAAGTTAGTTGGGTTGATTCTTCCCCACATAATTAAGAAGTTGAATGCAAAGACCAGAGAATTAAACTTGGAGGTGGTTGAAAGCTTAGAAGAAGTTGCTGAAGTAACCGCATTGGGAGGCAGCGGCTTTAGGTTTGTGGTCAACTTGCTTGACAGGACATGTTCTTGTAGACAATGGGAGGTTTCTGGCCTTCCTTGCAAACATGGTCTAGCATTTATCACATCTCTTACCAATGCATGCATAGAGAACTATGTGGACTCGTGTTACTCCATTCACAAATTTAGAGCAGCTTATGACCAACTAATCCCTACCATGGTTGACAAGAACCAGTGGCCTAAATCAAACCATGGATTCTTCATGTTTCCACCACTACTAAAAGCCACAGCGGGTAGGCCTAAAACTGAGAGGTATAAAGGCTGCAGTGAGAAGAAAAGAAAAAGCGGTCAACACTTATGCCCTATTTGCAAGGACTATGGGCATCATTGGCACAAATGCAAGAAGGGTAACCCAGATGACATTGCTACTATTTTAGCTGTGAGGTAATGGATTTTATTGTATATTGCATCACTTGCATTTTTTTTGTAAAAACCATACATGTTAACTACTTTTTTGTTGCTCATGTAGAGGACCACCAAAGAAGAGGACAAAGACCACCAAATCAGCTCAATCATCAATTGTGCCTTGCGAGGATGATGCTCCATCAGCCATGCATTTTCCGCCAAGGTTAGCAACAACCATGCTCATAATTAAATATAATTAATTGTGCCTTTGTGTTCTAAGTGCATTCTTCTCACCATAGCCAAATCTTGGAGAAAACAACCAAAGAAAAAGGGAAAGGTGGTAAATCTGGATCCGGAGGAGAAAAAAGGTAACCTATGGTAGTTTCGAAGTTCTAATGTTATGTTATGCATTGTTCTATTGTTAACTTGGGCTACCTGTATGTCATGTATGTGTATGTCTAGATCAAGAACACAACCCATTTGTGGCGAACATGATGTCGCCAAAAAGAAAACACATGTTGCTGTGAAGGTACATGCCAAAAGAAAAAGCAAAGAGGTTGCTGAAATTACTCTGCACCTTCCTATGGTGCCACTTGACAGCCCTGCAATGGGTACACGCAGCAAGAAATTCAACCCTGCTAGCCCTGCAATGAGCACACGAAGCAAAAGGAGACTTAGTTTGTGATTCTCATGTCATTACTTTCCGTATCATGTTTCATTTTGAAAACTGAGCTGTTTATGTGATGTATGTGTGGACCTTGGCTCTTTACGTGCTATATGCGACCTGTTGTGAACCCTCTTTACGTGCTATATGCGACCTGTTGTGAACCTCGGCTATTATGTCATCTTTATGTGAACCTGGACTATTGTATGTCACTTTTATGTGAACCTGAATGTGTATAGATGACCAGCTATGTGGGATGTTTGCATATATGTGAACCTGGAGCAATTAGAGATCTCGAGCAATTATGTGTGTTTTTTGTGCATATGTGTACTGTACAGGGGATATGCCTCCAAAATACAAGGGAGGCTCTGTCCAAATTTTCAATTGAAATTTGTGCATGTGTGTACTGTACTGTACAGGGGATAATTGCAGATTTTGTTTCATTTGGTAATATATTCCAGTTCATATTGCCATTGTTTTGACTCCCATTTTGGTCACAAAATACACCAGGGATAAAATGGACTTTTCATGTTGTATTTAACGGTGTTAGTTGGCAAAAGTGACGGAAATGTCATAGAGGGAACAAAATGAAGTTTGAGTGTCAGAAAAGGAAAAAAATTCTTTTAGGGCCAAAAAGGGAACCAAATTTTAAGAGAGGGCCAAATAAGGAATTCTCTCTTTATTGGGCGGGCGGGCTGGAGACGGAATCGAAGTGATGTCAGAGGTGACTTCCGGAAAGCATGAAGGAAAAGGGGCAGAGCCGGTCGGCCGACTCAAATTTGGGCCGGTCGGAGCGCAGCCAACTGATTTGGCGCAATCAGCCATCCGATCTAGCCCGTGTGCTTCTTGTCTTCCGCAACAACGTAGCTTCCTGCCGGTCAAAGAAAAAACAATGCAATTTCCCCTCGAGAACGCCACACTCGCTGGGGGAAATTGGGAGCGGGGTGGCCACCGACAATGTGGGGGGAGAACGGCTGTGTGGGAGGAGGAGTGGGGAAGAGGGGATAAGGGCGTCTGCGGGGGAGGCCAACGTGGCACGCCGGGATTGAACGATGCCAGTGAGACCAGCTGAAGCTTCGTCTAGTCGATCGTACCGAATCATTTTTCGAAAGAAAAACAAAACCAGAAACTGACTTGCTTCTAACTTGGTCATCAAGCAGGTGCTACCATTCCCACACTAGTGGAATGTGGAGTTAGAGCATTGTACTGTAATGGACCTTGTGGAGTCAGCGCGACTGGGCCTGATATGAAATCAAATCGCTGCCTCATTCATTTTTAAAGGAAATTCGCCTCTCACTTCCCATCCTAGGCTTCTCCAATACGGGCCCTCAAACCTCCCGCAACCGTCCGGACCACGTGGTTTGGACATGTTTTCCATCCCACACGATCATGTGTCGGTCTACTCGGCGGTCTAGGCGTCCTTTTTCCTGCAAAC
>NC_041390.1:377322241-377343387 GCF_002162155.2 Triticum dicoccoides | reverse complement strand
GCGTCCAGACCTATGCCATGCTTGCTTCTGGCCGCCCTGGTAACAATGTCTTGGACTAGGGAGTGCTAACTACGTCGGTTGTCGACATGGGCCAGGCCGAGGACCCCAGATAAGCGAAGAATGGGTCGTGTTTACCATGACCCCGGGTGTACTCAAGATGGAATCCTCCAAAGACTTGGCACACACTTCAAGGCCATTTCAAATCATCGTCATGTTTATCCCTAGATATAACCAACCTACAAGTAATTGTTGGAAATATGTCATATAGACAATAATAAATTGGTTATTATCATATTTCCTTGTTCATGATAAAGGTTTAGTATTCATGCTGGAACTGTATTGATTGGAAACTTAAATACATATGTGAATACATAAACAAATATTATGCCTGTAGTGAGCCTCTACTAGACTAGCTCGTTGATCAAAGATGGTTAAGATTTCCTAACCATGGACATGAGTTGTCATTTGATAATGAGATCACATCATTAGGAGAATGGTGTGATGGACAAGACCCAACCGTAAGCTTATCATTCGATCGTATCACTTGAGTTTATTGCTATAGCTTTCTTCATGTCAAGTATCTATTCCTAAGACCATGAGATCATGCAACTCCCGGATACCGGAGGAATATCTTGTGTGCTATCAAATGTCACTTTGTAACTGGGTGATCATAAAGATGTTCTACAGGTATCTCCGAAGGTGTTTGTTGAGTTGGCATGGATCGAGATTGTGATTTGTCACTCCGTGTGACGAAGAGATATCTCTGGCCCCTCTCGGTAATAAAACATCGTAAAGATCTTACAAGCAATGTGGCTAATGAGTTAGTCACGAGATCTTGTATTACGGAACGAGTAAGAGACTTGTCGATAATGAGATTGAACTAAGTATGGGGTACCGATGGGTGATGATCGAATCTAGGGAAAGTAACATGTGACGCCCTGACTTAATCGTGCACTAATCATACACGCAAATGCGCATGATTAAGATCAAAGACTCATGGGAGGATATCAGAACACAACTCTAGACACAAATTTAAAATAATACAAGCTTCATATTACAAGCCAGGGGCCTCGAGGGCACAAATACAAACGAGTCAGCGGAAACAACAATATCTGAGTACATACATTAAGTAAACAAGTCTACCTTAAGAAGGCTGAGCAAAACAACGACATCGGTCTGGGAGCTTCCTAAGTACTCCTGGTCGTCGTCAGTCTCCATGTAGTAGTAGACTCCGTCGGGGTAGTAGTAGTCGGCGGCAGAATCAACTGGCTCCTGGGCTCCGTCATCTGATCGCATCAATCGGGTAGAGGGGAAAAAGGTACCAAAGCAACCATGAGTACTCATCCAAAAAAGTACTCGCAAGACTTACATTAGATCTATATTAAGTATGCATCTGTATCAAAGGAATGGGGTTATATCTTTGGACTAGACTGCAGAAATGCTAGAATAGAAGGGAAGGCCTAGCCTATCAAAGACTAGCATCTCACATCATCTTGCAGCATTAGAAGAGCGCAAATTAGCATATTATAAGTAATAAGTATATTGTAGTAATGCCTAGAGATCCTTTCTTAACTCCCTGCGAGAAAGCAATATCGGAGCCATCATATCCATTTAGTGTCTCCAGTATATAGTTCTAGTTGTAGAGATCGGGATAAAACTTTGAGCGTCCGTTTCCACGGACACGACTATTCGAATAGATTAACTTCCCTGCAGGGAGCACAAACTTACCCGACACGCTCGATTAACTTCGGACAAACACACTTTCCTGGGTCATGCCTGGCCTCGGCTGATCGACATGTCGTAGTCCTACCTAGGCTTAATAGAGAGGCCAGCACGCTGGTCTACATCCTAAATGTGAAGGGGTCATGGGCCAATCGTCATTTGCAATCCTGCATGTTGCGAACATGGCCTAGAGAAGACCCACCCCCTTACACAAGCGTAGGTGGTTCCCGTCCAACTGGGCGCACGTCGCTAAACCGCTGACGTCTGTGAGCTTTTGGAAGAATCGTACGACGCAGAGTAACCATACTTATCCCCGCGTGGTGGTTAGTGCGAACAGGCCATATCCAAACCCGTTAGTGTCTCGGGAGCGCGCGAAGACAATCAATGATCCACGATATGTGGTCCCGTCACCCCGTATCACAGACTTAGAGCAAGGGCTAAGAATGCCCAGCCATGCCGCATAGTTATCTCGCGGGTACCCTCCAAGTCAACCCGACTCCACATCACTCGCGGGTACCCTCTAGGTCAACCCGACTCCACATCACTCGCGGGTACCCTCCACGTCAACCCGACTCACAAGAGACTGTCAGGAAGTCATGTCCACCTCTACCGGGGTGGTACCGCCTGTCCCTCCAGTCCCGCAGAAACAATAACTCTTGCGGGTACCCCCCGGGCCTGACTTGTCTTTAATATTGTTCTGGCATATAGTCAAAGTAACCGTGTGTCCAAAACATCAAGGGGGAATCCGAGGAATCACCCTCGATGGATTCCCACTCAATGTAACCATCAAGGTGAATTTTGAGGAATCACCCTCGGTAGGTTCACATTTGAAGAGCTGCATGACAGAGTCGTTATCAGGAGTGGTGAAGGAGGAATCACCCTCCGTAGACCACGACCGAGTAGCTACACTATAGAGATCTCATCAAAAGTGCTATATGAGGTATCACCCTCGACACTTAATAGTAGCTCTGCGGAGTTGTACAACTAAGGAGGTGTGAGGTGATGTGTTGGGGTCTGGTCGTCGATCACGTCGATCGAGTCATTGATGAAAAAGCAGGGGCAATAGGGACAAGGTGATGGGTCACTGGTGGATCACTAACCAACCTACACTAAGCATATAGGTTAAATAAGTAGGTAACAATAGCAGGTTAGAAAACCAGGCTATGCATCAGAATAGGAGCATTCAGATACAGTAGTAAAATCTAATGCAAGCATGAGAGAGGAAAATGGGTGATATAGGAATGATCAAGGGGGTTTGGCTCGCGTGGAAGCTCTGCAGACAGATACGAATCCTCGACGGTGAAGTAGTCGATCACCGGATCAACATGTGTCTCGGGGTCTACGGGAAAGAAGTAATGGAGGGGGGAACACAATAAATAACAGAGCAATCAAATGCACCACAAAAGCATGACATGGCAATACATTGTGCTAGGGGTGACCTAACATAGTGCTACGTGTTACAGACGAAGCAGGAAATTATACGGGGATATTTCCCCGGCTCCAGGTTTTTATCGGACAGACGATCTGGAGGGGAAGGTTCCACGTTTGCATTGTTAGAGGCATGTGACACGTATGTGAATGGCATATTCGGATTCGTCTTATTTTTCATATACAAATTATTTTCATCCGAGTTACGGTTTATTTTCTATTAATTATCGAAGTTTTAAACATTTTTTGGAATTATTATTAATTATTTAATTCGAATTTGAAAAGTGAAATTTCTTTTTATACCTAGACTATGCCAGCCATAGTCAATGACATGTGGGCCCCTGGGCTGGTTTGACCCAGTCAACGTTTGACTAGTCAATCAGTGAACAGTGCATGCGGGCCTCGTATGTTAGTGACAATGGCGAATTAAACCCTATCCAAATAAATAGTGCCAGGGGCCCCACCTATAAGCGACACATGGCATATTTATGTTAACTAAAACATGTTCTTAGTTAATAGACTAGGGCCCGCCTGTCATAGGGTAATTAGCGACGTCGGTTAGAACTAATGAGGTGTGAAAGCACAAGTGCTCCCTGGGTGATTTTGGTAATTAATGTCAACATATCTCTTGTTGGACTAATGCTTTTACCTAGTGTATTTCAGAGAAGTTCAACAATGGCATGGAAAGGACAAGAGGATGTGGAACCCCTTCAAAATGCTAAGGACACATATTGGCAAAAGCTCAAGACTCTTCATTTATGTTTTAGTTCTCCAAGATCATATTGAGTCCATAGGAAAGCCAATACTATTAAAAGGGGATGAGGTGTTGCTTAATGGTCTACTTGCCCAAAATGCTTAGTGATATTGCTCCAAATCCCTCAACCACTTTATCATTTCAAATATGTCCAAAACCCAAAGTCAAACTCGGCCCCACCAAAATTTCCTATCCGGCGCCACCGAGTTCATTTGAAATAGCCACATCCAGAAACCCTAACACTTCGGTCATACCGATACGGATCTCGATCTCACTGAGATGGCCTTGCAAACTCTCTGATTTCCGTTGCAATTATTTCGGTCTAACCAAAATTGCGATCGGTCACACTGAGTTGGCTTGACATCTTCTCTGTTGCCTTATTGGTTCACTTCGATCTCACCGAGTTGATGCAATCGGTGCCACCGAGTTGATGTTCTTCTATTCGGTCTGACCGAGTTGGGTCAAATGTGTGTAACGGTTGTATTTTGTGTGGAGGCTATATATACCCCTCCACCCCCTTCTCCATATGTGAGAGAGCCATCAGAACATGCCTACACTTCTAGCATACCTTTTTTGAGAGAGAACCACCTACTCATGTGTTGAGATCAAGACATTCCAATCCTACCACAAGATTCTTGATTTCTAGCCTTCCCTAAGTTGCTTTCCACTCAAATCATCTTTCCACCATGTCCAAATTTGTGTGAGAGAGTTGAGTGTTGGGGAGACTATCATTTGAAGCACAAGAGCAAGGAGTTCATCATCAACACAACATCTATTACCTTTTGGAGAGTGGTGTCTCCTAGATTGGTTAGGCGTAGCTTGGGATCCTCCGACAAGATTCTGGAGTTGAACCAAGAAGTTTGTAAGGGCAAGGCGATCGCCTACTTCGTGAAGATCTACCCGAGTGAGGCAAGTCTTCGTGGGCGATGGCCATGGTGGGGTAGACAAGGTTGTTTCTTCGTGGAACCTTCATGGGTGGAGCCCTCCGTGGACTCGTGCAACCATTACCCTTCGTGGGTTGAAGTCTCCATCAATGTGGATGTACGATAGCACCACCTATCGGAACCACGCCAAAAATCTCCGTGTCTTCATTGCATTTGCACAATCCAATCCCATCACTTTACTTTCTTGCAATTAGCATTCTTTACTCTTTCCACTTCTCATACTCTTTGTCATGCTTGCTTGAAATATATTATGAATGCTTAAACTTGTTCTAAAACTCCACCTTAACTTGAAGACCTTTAAAACTGCCACTTTTACTTGTTGAGGGTCTAATCACCCCCCTCTAGACCCCTCTTCTCGATCCTTTCAATTGGTATCAGATCTTTGGTCTCCATCGCTTTGGTTTAATCACCTTGGAGGAAGATGGATGAGTCTACGATTGTGAGTATTAGACGTAGAGTGCCTATGCTTGACGGCGAGTTCTATAGTTCTTGGAAGAATGATGTGCTTGAGATTTTCAATGAATATAATTTGAACAAGTGTATTACTGGCCCTTACGTCCCCCATTGATCCTTTTCATCCTACCCCCGATGATTATCTTGACATGACCCACAATCTTCGAACTATTGATATTATCATGAGAGGATTTCCTAGAAATTTGCTTGTATGCTTGCCTACATTTGAATGTGCTTATACTATATGGAAATATCTTGAGGAGCCCTTTCGAAACCATTCCTTTAAAAATCTAGATGAGATTCTTCAAAAGTCCATTGCTTTTCAAAATATGGATACTAGTGATCATAAATTTGATGATTGTCTATTTCAGCTCCGTGACCTTATGCGTGCCAAAGGAGATGTTGGAGTCATTAGTAACATCATTTTGCGAGTTATTAGAATTCATAAACATGCACATTGTCATGGTCATAAATCTAATGAATCGCTCTCTCTAGGTGATGACCATTCACATGATGATGTTGAACATGGATACTATGATGAGGATGATGATAGTGACTTTGATCTCGATGAGTCAATGAGACACTTTGGTATTATGGCTAACCTTCATGGTTACATGGCCAGAGGAAAGGAATGGGTTCTTGATAGTGGATGTACTGATCATATGACCAGAGATAAGGACATGTTTTGTGAGCTTGCTGAGAATGACGGTCCCCGCAAATATGTCACTTTTGGTGACAACTCCGAGGGTAAGGTAGTTGGCCTTAGTAAGGTGGTCGTCTCCCATGATAGCTCTATCCAGAATGTTATGCTCACTGAATCTCTTCGTTATAATCTACTTTCCGTATCTAGACTAGCTGACTTCAGTTTCAATGTTCTATTTACTAAAGTAGATTGCCAAGTGTTTCGAAGAGATAATCATAATATGGTCTTTACCGATAATCGTAGAGGTGACCTATACATTGTTGATTTCACTAAGAGAGCTCAACCTCATACTTTCTTAATTGCTAAATCTTCTAAAGGTTGGTTATGGCATAGAAGGTTAGGTCATGTGGGTATGCGAAATCTTGATAAGCTTATTAAAGGTGATCATATCCTTGGTGTTAAAGATATCATATTTGACAAGGATAGACTTTGCAGTGCTTGTCAAGAAGGAAAACAGGTTGGAGGAAGTCATCCCGTGAAGAACATCATGACCACGAGAAGACCACTTGAGCTACTTCATATGGATCTTTTCGGACCCAACGCCTACAAGAGTCTTGGTGGTAACTCGTTCGGTTTGGTCATTGTTGACAATTTTCCAAGATTTACGTGGGCGTTCTTTCTTGATGACAAACTGCAGGTCCAAAAGATCTTCAAGAACTTCGCTAGGAAGGCCCAAAACCAATTTGAAGTGAAGATCAAGAAGGTTCGAAGCGACAATGGAACTGAGTTCAAGAACGCCAATGTGGATACCTTTCTTGGTGAAGAAGGGATTTCACATGAGTTCTCGGCTACATACACACCTCAACAAAATGGATTTGTTGAGAGGAAGAACCGGCCACTTATTGAGATGGCAAGAACGATCCTTGAAGAATACAAGATGCCAAGGCACTTTTGGGCGGAAGCGGTTGAGACAACTTGCCATGCTACAAATCGACTATATCTTCCCAAGCTTCTCGGCAAGATGGCATATGAGCTTCTCATCGGTAACAAACCCCAAATTGGATACTTTTGAGTATTTGGCTCAAAGTTTTACATTCTTTATAAGCATCATCGCTCAAAATTTTCTCCTAAATCTCATGAAGGTTTCCTACTCGGTTATGGCTCAAACTCTCACACTTACCGTGTCTACAACAATTTCACCCGAAAGGTTGAAGAGACAGTAGATGTGAAGTTTGATGAATCTAACAGCTTGCAAGTAGAGCAATTGCCAATTGATGTAGGAGAAAAAGATCCTTCGGAAGCAATCCAAGATTTGTCTATTGGCAAGATTCGCCCAAAGGAGGTGAAGGGGAGTACCTCATTCGTTCAAGTGTAAGCCTCGACTTCACATCAAGGTGAACCTCAAGTTGATTTGGAGGCATTCACAAGTGGAACATGTCAACACAGAGGAAATGAGGAAGTGCAACAAGATGAACCACATCGACCTCTCTCTCCACCTCCACAAGAGAACGACAATGCCAAAAATAATGAAGGAGAAGAAGAAGAAGAAGAAGAAGAAGAAGAAGAATGAAGAAGAAGAAGAAGAATACAATGAAGAGGATGTTCCACCCCAACCCAAACAAAAGCTCTCACGAGTTACAGCAAGAGTCACAAGAGACCATTCCATCGAACAAATCTTCGATGATATTCAGACCAGGAGAATTACTCGCTCTAAAACTCGTTTGGCTAACTTTTTTGAACACTACTCATTCATTTCTAGTATTGAACCTATGAAGGTTGAAGAAGCTCTTGGGGATCTAGATTGGGTGAATGCCATGCATGAAGAGCTACACAACTTCGAGAGGAATCAAGTGTGGACATCGGTCGAAAAGCCAGACGACAACCACAATGTCATTGGAACCAAATGGGTGTTTAGGAACAAGCATTATGAAGATGGACAAGTTGTACCCACAAGGTCTGTCTCGTTGCACAAGGCTACACTCAAGTCGAAGGTATGGACTATGGTGAGACATATGCCCATGTTGCTAGACTTGAGTCCATACGCATCTTACTTGCTTATGCCAATCACCATGACATCATTTTATACCAAATGGACATTAAAAGTGCTTTTCTAAATGGAGAAATTGAGGAGGAAGTGTATGTTAAACAACCTCCCAGCTTTGTCAACCCTAAGAAACCTAATCATGTCTACAAACTTCACAAAGCTCTTTATAGTCTTAAACAAGCTCCCAGAGCATGGTATAAATGCTTGACCAAGTTCCTTATTGAAAAAAGCTTTGAAATTGGGAAATTTGGTTCTACACTTTTTACTAAAAGGGTTATGGTGAATTATTTGTGTGCGAAATTTATGTGGATGATATCATATTTGGTTCTACTAACCCCCATTTTAGTGAAAATTTTGGAAGGCTAATGTCGGAAAAGTTTGGGATGTCTATGACGAGTGACCTCAAAAGTTTCCTTCGTTTGCAAATCAAGCAAACTAAGGAAGGTACATTTGTTTCTCAAACAAAGTATACCAAGGATCTTTTAAAGAAGTTCAACATGCAAGAAAGAAAAGGTATGAAAACACCCATGCCTACTAGTGGACATCTTGACTTGACTAAGGATGGCAAACCGGTTGATCAAAAGGTTTACCGCTCTCTGATTGGTTCATTGTTATATCTATGTGCCTCCCGTCCCGATATTATGCTAAGTGTGTGCATGTGTGCACGATATAAGCAGCCCCTAAAGAATGTCATCTTAAGGTCGTGAAAAGGATAGTGAGATACTTAATTCATACACCAAACTTTGGCTTTTGGTATCCTAAGTGGTCATCTTTTGATCTTGTTGGCTACTCCGATTCGGACTATGTCGGTGACAAGGTTGATAGAAAGTCCACTTCGGGTACTTGTCAATTTCTTGGTAGATCCCTTGTGTCTTGGTCCTCCAAGAAACAAAACTCGGTATCCTTATCCACCACCGAAGCGGAATACATTGCCGCAGGATCATGTTGTGCTCAATTACTTTGGATGACCCAAACCCTTCAGGATTATGGGATACATGTGAAGCATGTTCCATTGCTTTGTCATAATGGAAGTTCTATTAAGATTGCTCACAATCTAGTGCAACATTCTCGAACTAAGCATATTGAAGTTCGTCATCATTTCATTTGAGATCATGTTGCTAAAGGAGACATCAATCTTAAGCATGTTCGTATCGATAAGCAATTGGCATATATATTCACCAAACCGCTTCATGAGAAAGTATTTTGTCGTTTGAGAGGTGAATTGAATATCATTGATGCCTCAAACTTGGAGTGGAAGCTCCATTTGGATACATGCAAGGCATGAGCCTTTTATGACTAATCTTTGATATTTCTCTTTTGATGATGATCATATGTCTTGGATCTATACTTGTACCCTTGCATGTTATCTAACCCTTGTAGGTACTTGGATGAGCCCAAATCGACGAGATTGCAAGTCACTCACATCTCGAGCAATCTCTACATCAGCAAGTTCCTACTACATGTTTGTCGAATACAAGGAAGCATGAACTCACTCAACATATCCTTTGACAATTTCAACATATCAAATTTCAATTGGTATCACATTCCATGATTGTCATTTTGGATACACAAGTGATCTTCCTTGCAAGACTAACCCATGTAGGAAGATGAACTCAAACTACTAGTGGTGCTCCCAACTCTTGATGGACAACATCAACCTTGAGCATCCAACACAAGTTCGACTACATGATCAAGATCAACACCACAACCCAAGGTATGTCATTCCATCTTAGAGAAGTTGTGCCCCAAGTCATGAGCCAAAGCAACTCAACAACATGTGAATACATCAACATGCTTCAACAAAAAATGGTAACCCCATTTTGAGCTTAAACGATGAGTATGACCTACGATCAAGTGCTATCACTTGACTCCTCGGTCAATATACTCTAACATAGGTGACATTGTTGCCGACCCCCTCTCTAGATGAAGTTCTCTAGTGCTCTTTTTCCTATTTTCTATTTCCATTGCATACTTTCTTTGAAACCTTGTTTCTTCCCAAGAACACAAAAAACTTCATCTAGATCTCTTTCCTATTTTTTATTATGTGTTTAATTCATTGCAAATCTTTCTGTAAATTCCTTGCAAATCTTTGTGAGATTTCACTTGCCAAGGCAGTTGTGTTGACAAAATCTTTACTCTGTGTTGAACTCGGTCCCTCCGATTCAAACTTATCGGCTTGACCAAAATGCAAGGTCTCCTTGTGAATAGTTCATCGGTACAACCTACATGGAGTAACTCGGTCGCACCGATAAGTACCTTCTATGACTCTGCCATTCGGAGTCACCGATGTAAAACGAATCGGCGTCACTGATCTCAACTCTGCGAAAATGATTTGCCATGCCTTTTCTGACTATTTTCTTCAGCTCCACTCAATGATTCTTTCCTCTATCAGCATCACAAAATACCTACTGCTTTGTAGTCACTTTCACGGACCACACCTACTTGACTCATGCTCTAGAAGTGCCTTTCTTGGAAATTGATGTCAAAGTGGAGGGGGGGGGGAGAGAACATCAAAGCATATCATATGAGCACGTCTAAGCTCTTCTACAGATGTCACATGTCTTTAAGAGGGGAAAGACATGTAAACATGTTTGATCTTATCTATTGCTATTGAAAATCCTTGTTGCTATGATTTTTGTTGATATTACCCTATTTTGTGCTCTGATTTTGTCTCAGCCTACCCTATCTTCTCCCATTATCCATTATCAGATTCAGGGGAGAAAGAGTTTATGTCTAAGGGGATAAAATCTTTGGAATTCATTGCACATCTTTAGATCATTGGGGAAATTTCTATATCTTAATGAAGTAATAAGTACTCACCCATTACATGTCATCCAAGTCTTGGTACTTTTGTGGTTTTTTGAAACTGCTTTACTTAGGAGTGTTCTTGTGCTATCTAACCCTGTTTTGTCAAGTCCACTCTTTCCAAAAAAAGCCAGCTCAAGACCACAAGGTAAGTATATGCATCACACTCATGTGCATGATGATCTCTTACTGATCTACATATTGTTTGCAATAGGGATTCATAAACATGGAGGTACACTCCTTAACCACATCATTTGCTCTGATGCGTATAGCCAAGATACATGTAACTCTTTTCTTGCTTTGTCATAATTATGCATTCACATGTTCTTATATTCTATCTTAACATGATTGCATATATGTAAGGGGAGCTTATGCATGTTACATGTTTCTCCAAAAGCTTTACCTGTTTTCTTCATACCATTTACCTAAAGCTTTGATATACATTGTCATCAATTACCAAAAATGGGGATATTGAAAGCACAAGTGCTCCCTCGGTGATTTTGGTAATTAATGTCAACATATCTCTTGTTGGACTAATGCTTTTACCTAATGTATTTCACACAAGTTCAACAATGGTGTGGAAAGGACAAGATGATGTGGAACCCCTTCAAAATGCTAAGGACACATATTGGCAAAAGCTCAAGACTCTTCATTTATATTTTAGTGATCCAACATCACATTGAGTCCATAGGAAAGCCAATAGTATTAAAAGGGGATGAGGTGTTGCTTAATGGTCTACTTGCTCAAAATGCTTAGTGATATTGCTCCAAAGCCCTCAACCACTTTCTCATTTCAAATATGTCCAAAACCCAAAGTCAAACTTGGCCCCACCAAAATTTCCTATCCGGCGCCACTGAGTTCATTTGACATAGCCATTTCCAGAGACTCTAACATTTCGGTCACACCGATATGGATCTCGGTCTCACCGAGATGGCCTTGCAAACTCTCTGATTCCTGTTGCAATTATTTTGGTCTCACCAAAATTGCGACCGGTCACACCGAGTTGGCTTGACATCTTCTTTGTTGCCTTATTGCTTCACTTCAATCTCACCGATTTGATGTTTGCCCTGAGCCCTAGCACATCGGTCCCACCGAGTTGTTCCAGTCGGTCCCACCGAGATTCCTAACATTCACATTTTGAACTAGATTGGTCTCACCGAGTTCTTCTATTCGGTCTGACCGAGTTGGGTCAAATTTTGTAATGATTGGATTTTGTGTGGAGGCTATATATACGCCTCCACCCCTTCTCCATATGTGAGACATCCATTAGAACACGCCTACACTTCCAACATACATTTTCTGAGAGAGAACCACCTACTCATGTGTTGAGATCAAAGCATTCCAATCCTACCAAAAGATTCTTGATTTCTAGCCTTCCCCAAGTTGCTTTCCACTCAAATCATCTTTTCACCCTATCCAAATATGTGTGTGTGAGAGAGAGTTGAGTGTTGGGGAGACTATCATTTGAAGCACAAGAGCAAGGAGTTCATCATCAACACAACATCTATTACCTTTCGGAGAGTGGTGTCTCCTAGATTGGTTAGGTGTCTCTTGGGAGCCTCCGACAAGATTGTGGAGTTGAACCAAGAAGTTTATAAGGGCAAGGAGATCACCTACCTCGTGAAGATCTACCCGAGTGAGGCAAGTCCTTCATGGGCGATGGCCGTGTTGGGAAAGACAAGGTTGCTTCTTCGTGGACCCTTCATGGGTGGAGCCCTTCGTGGACTCGCACAACCGTTACCCTTCGTGGCTTGAAGTCTCCATCAATGTGGATGTATGATAGCACCACCTATCGAAACCATGCCAAAAATCTCTATGTCTTCATTGCGTTTGCACACTCCAATCCCATCCTTTACTTTCTTGCAATTAGCATGCTTTACTCTTTCCGCTGCTCATACTCTTGTCATGCTTTCTTGAAATGTATTGTGAATGCTTAAACTTGTGCTAAAACTCCACCTTAACTTGAAGAACTTAAAAACTGCCACTTTTACTTATTGAGGGTCTAATCACCCCCTCTAGACCCCTCTTCTCGATCCTTTGAAGGTGTCATGTCAGCAGCTAGTGACGTCGAGGCAGAGAACGCCGACGATGACCATGCGCTCCTCTCCGGTGACCATTCGAGCGGCGGTTGGTGACCACGTGATGTGGAGGAGGAGTGCGTTAACTGGTGGTGGCTACATGGGTCGAAGTGATACGTCTGTTTTGGATGTTTTATATGCATTAATATGCTATTTTATTTTATTTTTGGGACTAACCTATTAACCTAGAGCCCAGTGCCAGTTTCTGTTTTTCCTTGTTTTTGAGTTTCGTAGAAAAGGAATACCAAACGGAGTCCAAATGGAATAAAACCTTCGCGATGATTTTTCTTGGACCAGAAGACACCCAGGAGACTTGGAGTGCAAGTCAGAAGTGCCACGAGGTGGCCACAAGGGTGGAGGGCATGCCCAGGGGGTAGGGCGTGCCCCCTACCTTGTGGGCCCCATGGTGACCCCCTGACCTAGATCTTCCTCCTATATGTTCACATATATTCCCAAACCACCAGAAGTATACACAAAAACACTTTCCCACCGCCGCAACCTTCTGTTCCCGTGAGATCCCATCTAGGGGCCTTCTCCGGCATCATGTCGGAGGGGGATTTGATCATGGAGGGCTTCTACATCAACTCTATTGCCCTTCCGATGAAGTGTGAGTAGTTTACCACAGGCCTACGGGTCCATAGCCAGTAGCTAGATGACTTCTTGTCTCTCTTTGATTCTCAATACCATGTTCTCCTCGATGTTCTTGGAGATCTATCCAATGTAATCTTCTTTTGCGATGTGTTTGTCGTGATCCGATGAATTGTGGATTTATGATCAGCTTATCTATGAATATTATTTGAATGTTCTCAAAATTCTTTTATGCATGATTTGATATCTTTGTAATTCTCTTTGAACTATCAGTTTGGTTTGGCCAACTAGATTGGTTTTTCTTACAATGGGAGAAGTGCTTAGATTTGGGTTGAATCTTGCAGTGTCCTTTGCCAGTGACAGTAGGGGCAGCAAGGCACATATTGTATTGTTGCCATCGAGGATGAAAAGATGTGGTTCACATCATATTGCTTGAGTTTATTCCTCTACATCATGTCATCTTACTTAATGCGTTACTCTGTTCTTCATGAACTTAATACTCTAGATGTAGGCAGGAGTCGGTCGATGTGTGGAGTAATAGTAGTAGATGCAGAATCATTTCTGTCTACTTGACACGGATGTGATGCCTATATTTCATAATCATTGCCTTAGATATCATCATAATTATGCGCTTTTCTATCAATTGCTCGACAGTAATTTGTTCACCCACCATAATATTTTCTATCTTGAGAGAAGCCTCTAGTGGAAACTATGGCCCTCGGGTCTATTTTCCATCATATAAGTTTCCGATCTACTATTTTGCAATCTTTTACTTTCTGATCTATAAACCAAAAATACCAAAAATATTTACTTTATCATTTTTTTAGTTTCATCTATCTCTATCAGATCTCACTTTTGCAAGAAACCATGAAGGGATTGACAACCCCTTTATCGCGTTGGGTGCAAGTTGTTTGATTGTTTGTGCACGTATTAGTGATTTGTGTGTTGTCTCCTACTGGATTGATACCTTAGTTCTCTAAATGAGGGCAATACTTATCTCTACTTTGTTGCATCACCCTTTCCTCTTCAAGGAAAAAGCCAACGCAAGCTCAAGAAGTAGCAAGGAGCCACTCGAAACGGCGTCAACGACGAGGTCCGAGCGCTGGTGGCTGATGACCAAAGCTCGAGCACGGCCGGGAGTGAGGGGAGAAGCAAGGCACGCGTGGGGGCTGCATAAGTCACGGCAAGGCATGCGGAGCATGATTAGCAGCAGCCAGCAGCATGGGAGGAGAGCACGGCCGGCCAGTGAGCAGGCGGCACGGTGCGGGGCAGATGCGGGGCGCGGCGAGCATGAGCAGGGGGCCGAGGCGCAACACGAGTGGCAAGGACGGGCAGTAGCAGCGATAGCCGGAGCAGCAGGAAGTAGCGGCACATCAGCACTAGTGTAGCTAGAAGCACAGAGCACCTACGACAAGTGAGCAACAACAACAGAGGCAGCAGCGATGGCGATAGGGGCTGGGCACAACGCGGGTGTGGATGAGCGACAGCGGCCAGACGGGCATGCGCGCTGGCGTGCGTGGGGCACGCATGGGGTGGCCGGGGCGAGCACATCGGCGGCAACAATGAGCTCGCCGGACGGGGCGGACGGCCGGGCCGGAGCTTGTGGGTCGGCGCTCAGCAAACGAAATCGGGCACGGGGAGTGAGGGGAGCAGAATAGAGCTCACAACAAAGCAAGTAGGGGGCTCAGGGGAGCTGGGGGAGGTCATGGTCATCGGATCGAACGGCGAGGTTCGGCGGTCGTTGCAGTGGAGATGATAACCGTGGCATCGTCTTGAGGCCTCCCGGTGGGAATGGCATTGTTGAAGAGGACGAACGCGATGCCATGGGGCTTCTAGGCATCTTGGGATGGCGAGGGGGAGCTAGTGGTCGCGATGAGGGCGATGTGGTAGCGATGATCCCGCTCGGATGTGCTCGGGATCGAGCTTGAGGGGCTAGCGAGGAGAAATTGTGAGGTGGAGGAGGACAGAGCACAATCTAGGGTTTCGAGGAGGGGCTCTAAATAGGGCAGGGGCACTGAATGGCGTGCGATGCCGGTGGCCATGGCGTGCCACGGCCTTTGCACAGGGGTGACGGGAGGTAAGGGAAGGCCGACCAAAGTGGGTTGGGCCACACTATAGTCACTAGGGGCCCAAGTGTACAGGTAAGTATTACCTTTTCCCCTTTTCTATTTTATATTTCTATTTAGTCATTGTTTTATATTTACTTCACCAAATCAATTTTGATATATATGAAACTTGTCACATAAATTATGTACAATATTGTGGTGTTGCACAAAAAGTTACAGGGCACTTGGAATTGTTGCAATATTTTTATAAATTTAACAGATCGGTTAAAAGGTTGTTGGTCAACTATTTTAATTCCTAGGGGCATTTTAACAACTCAAATAATGTTGGTTTCTACATGTCAAATAGTTAGTGATTATTTGCAATAATATGAACTATTTTGTTTACATTTTTGGAGAAGTAAATATTTGACTTGCAATTTAAATTGGAATTTGAAATCGGTTTGGATTAAAGTGAGGCTTAGCGAATTAATTGCGATGACATGGCACCATTAGTGTGTGGTTACTGTAGCATGACACTAGGGGTATTACAAATCTCCTCCACTACGAGAAATCTCGTCCCGAGATTTAAGAGGTGGAGTAAGGGGAAGTTCTGGTTATGAAATTCTAACAGATCTTCTTGTCCTTGGTTTCTCTTCTCGAAGAAGTTGATCCCTCTTGTTGATGTCTTCATTTCTCTACTTCAGGTCATCATGATGAAGTTGTCATCCTTTCTTTGGGAACTCCAATGTACTTACGAAAAGGATAAGGGGAAACTTCGGAAGAACGGACCTCTAAAAGTTGCTTATCTAGTTGATAACATTAGGGAAGGTGGCAGAAAGTAACTCTCAAATTGAAACTTAAGAAAATATCGAGAGCGAATTAAGAAGATACCATGAGAAGTTTCGAGCAGCAGACAATCGTTCAATGCCTAATTTGAAGGTGTAAGGGGTTCAGAGCAACGAAAATAATTACTGCATTTGATACTAGAGTAGATCATCTCTAGGAAGGTGGCTCGTGATCTACATAGTCAGGTTTGGAATCATGAATGTACAGGAGAGTCAAGTTTCGATCATGTGGAACTGTGGGTTATGGGCCCACCATGTGGGTTAAAAGTACGAAGGGCGCTGACACCTTGCACGGTCATGATACCAAGGCATGTCAGAGGATAGCATGTCAGTTATGTTGGCAACAATGTTGGTAGCAAGGGTGAGGGATGAAGAGAACCATTTTCCTGCTCGTTGAAATGAGGCAGAACAATAGGCAAAGTTCTCGTCCATCAGTGGTTACCGAAATGTCATCAACAATAGTAATAGGGTCTTGCTGACAGAGTTGTGCAATCGAGGTGTTGACATAAGCAGGGAATTATCGATGCTCAGATCATGTAAATCACAAGAAAGGTTAAACAAAACAATGGAAAGGAAAAATGTGATTATCAGACTTAAATAGAACAATGGAAAGGAAAATGTGTTTAAACACAAATATCAGGAGTATATCCTTCCCAAGGACAAGCAGAGCATGATATCCATGATATGATAGTAAGTAGATAATCATTTAGGTAAAGGGGAGAGGAAAAATTCATGATGTTACCCATACAACAGTGTCTGGATAAGTGACCAAGAAACATTTAGCATTGCGCTTCCAATGTTCTTAATGATGTTCGGAGTATCATAGTCATGCTTAGGGGCAGCATTGACATGGTCATCGGGTAAATGTCGTACTTTGGGAACACAAAGGATCCATCAGGAACTTCTAAAACAAATCATACAGTTTCATCATGGAAAAGAGGAGGATGTGCCCGATGGGCTCAACAACAATTCATTGAAATTTCAATAAGGATGTATTTCCAAAATTATATGAACAAGGAGATAGCATTTGCCAGACCAAATGATATATATATATAGACGTATGCTCAAGGAAAACATCCACAATTAAACATTGATCGAAAGGTGCTCCCGGAAATATGGACTAAGTAGCACGATCAATGTTAGAATGGTGATTCAATAACCAAAAGACTTGGAATGAAACTATCGACCATTCACTTCAAAGCAATAGGGTTGCTAGAACTTTTGAATTCACACATCATAGTTCAATGGTCGGTATTCCGGTTAGAAACAACACGGGGACCAGGATATAAACGGAGATGGCGAGAAGTATTACTATATCAAGAATTCTTAATAGGTGGTGAAATTCTCACAATATTCTTGACGTAAAAGATGGTAATACATCAAGGTAGAACATAACATAAGCTGGATAGGCAGGAACTCAAGGTACAACTATAACACGAACAAGTTTGTGTTGGAAGGAAGGCAAGGAAGTAGTCAATGATAACATAAATTACCGAGGGTCAAGGATGGTAATTTTCATCATGAATTTGATTCACAACTTGGAGAAGTCAATACATTGATGATGATCACAACACATTTTGTTGAGAGGGTTCATGAGGATGTAATCGATCAGCGGTGACATCAAGTAAAAGGATGGTGAGGCAAAAGGTCATTGGGACCACATATAGGATGCAATCCCCGAATTATAGTTTCCTTTCAAGAAAAACATTAAGAAGATGAAAGCTTGACATAAGCTTAGTGCACTGTCAGAATTGTGCTCCAGGGATGAAGGAATAGTCGTCATGGTCAAGCTTTAGCATGACAATGATGATGTAGCCAATGGACTGGGAATGACATGATCGAGTACAAAACTCGGAAGTAATGAAGATTACTAAGAGTTTTTGAATCATAGTGCGGACTTAATTTAGTTATCGGTTTACTTGAGCGTCTTACAACTCAAAACCCGAGGGAAAATTGGAATAAGTGAGAAATAATAGTTGATGAAGAACTCATAAGAAGTTATGTAGTTCCATGACATTCTTGAGATACGAGCGGGTAAAACTCGAAGGTAGATTAGAATAGAGGTTGGACTAGTGAATTGGTCTACAGAAGACAAGCACTTTAACTTGTCCGTGAAATGGGATCAAGGAAGAACAATCATGGTCGGAACCACGGTTTTAAAGGACCAAATCAAAATACAAGATGAATTTATAGCAAGGGGATAATTATTATTACAAGAAGCTTTCATGATAATATCTACCCCGTGTCCATGGACATGAACACAAAGTTCAAGGTCGACTCCCACTTCTCCAAAGCACAATCTTACATTCACTTCTCATTTTGAAAAAGGCATTAGTGTTAAAAGTTTTACTTGGTGAAATACCAGATGAGTATGACCCATGAAATCTTTCGGGTTCACACATATTAGGGAAGGCATTGGTACAACCCATCGGGGTATCTTAGGAACATATACTATGAACTTCAGGAGTAATTAACACAAGCTCGAAAGTGGAGCATGATCGACAAAACGAGAGGATACAATTTACCAAAGGCATATCAGGGAAAGAACTCACAAGGTGATTAAATATGAAGGACACTGTCGAATAATAATCCAACAATGGATCTGGTGATCCACAAAGGCATTATGTATCAGGGAAAGAACTCACAATGTGCTTAAATATGAAGGACACTATCGGATAACAATCCAACAATGGATCTGGCAATCCACAACGCAGCTAATGTGAGCATCGATACTCAATCGGAGGAAGAAAGAATGCAAAGGCATCAGATTATAGTAATAATTGGACAATTTCAAAGCTTAAATATAAAGGAATTATGATTTCCAAATCTGGGGATCAGAAGCAGAGGCTCTGATAAAAAGATAAGTAAGTTGGATAGACATGGATCGACAATCAATCAAGGTTTGATTTATCGAGAACTAGCTCATGTCCGGAGTGATGTCTGAGTCGAAAGGACAAATTCTAGTTTCGACTGATGATTGCGACCATTTACAAACATATCGAATCAAAGGCTCAAAATGACAATGTCAAAGGATACTAGTGAATATTGCTAGACATATGGAAAGTAACCATAATGCAAGCAGACAAGTATTTGTAGAGCAATAGTTGGCAGAGGATTACCGGAAGATCAGATAGTATTTCAAAGTATCTCAGGAATCACATGAACAAACTAAGAATGAACAACTCCTCGATAAGTGTGAAGAATTATTCATAGGGTATTCATGCGGCAAGGAACTGCAAGGCAGTGGCACAAGGGATTCTTAAAAAGTCAGAGATTAAATCAATGTATCTTGTATTAAACAAAGCAACTGGGAATGAATGTATGAATGGCACTGACATGTGTATGTAGTTATCCATAAAGGTAAATTGGTGGTAGGGAATTGCAAAGGCGGTGGGCACAAGGGTCTCGGAAAAACATCGAAGAGTATGTTCAGAATCTTTTGGTGAAGAAGGCGATCATCTAGAATGAAGGGCTCTCCGGAGGAAGTAGTGACGAGAACCTGGAGTTAGGGTTAGTAGAATCTTTAACCCGAATAGAAGAGATATTAGAGTCCCAGAGTAAAGACAAGGAATAAAAGATCCTAATACCACCCAATTGTGATGTGGGTCAGTAAGCCACACAACAATGTTAGTAAAAGTTTTCCAAAGACTAGACTCAACTTCGGCCAGGAGTTGGTAAGGGGGATACCTATAGGTAGTCGGTTCTAATACCAACTTGTGACGCCCCATCTTAATCGTGCACTAATAATACATGCAAATGCACATGATTAAGATCAGAGACTCACGGGAAGATATCACAACACAATTCTAGATAAAAATTTAAAATAATACAAGATTCATATTAAAAGCCAGGGGCCTCAGGGCTCGAATACATAAGATCAAATACAAGCGAGTCAGCGGAAGCAACAATATATGAGTACAAACATAAAGTAAACAAGCCTGCCTTAAGAAGGCTGATCAAAACAATGACATCTAGATCGAAAAGGTGCAAGCCTCCTTGTCGTGGTTTTGTCACGACAGATGCCCTTGTGAAAGGACTTAGGTGTGGAGCCATTGCAACGTACGTTAACTTGAAGGGGTTGAACGGGACGAAAGACATGAGTTTACCCAGGTTCGGCCTCTCACCAACGAGGTAAAAGCCTACGTCCTTCTTTGTGTTGTATTGATTGAGTATCGATTACAAGGGAGCTAAATTGCTTAACCTAGCTATCGATCCATTGTTCCTTGAGTTAACCCGCTGCAGGTTCTCGCCTTTATATACACAGGTCGAGGCCTTGGGCTTACAAGAGTCCAAGTAGGATCACACAATGCGACCGACTTGGCTTCTAAGTCACCTTGCTAGGCAAGTCGCCATCGGGAGGCTCACATCTCCGAGTTACAGCTCCTGCTCCAGGTCTTGGGCCTTTAATAGGACCGCCTTGTAAGTCGCCTCTAGTCTTCATATCTCATCTTCTTAGGCCCACTTAAGCCCTTTCAATTGAGTCGCCAACAGTGTAACCCGGCCCCTCCTTGGCGGGTAACACCGCGGGGTTATATCCCCAACATTAGGCCCTAGATTGATTTGAACTTGTTCATGTCAATCTTCACTACTTCTAGTTGGCGAGTCTTCTTTGATTCCTTCCAATTCTTAACCTTGAACGAATCCTTGGAACCCGCCATGACGTCATGCAAAATAAATCCAGAAAAAACTTATGACATCACAACAGATGTTTTTGCATTAACTGGCTTTCCGAGAATCGGGGCACCTCCTTTGTTTAGATAATCATGATGCCTCCTTGATTTCTGTGCATTCCATTTC
>NC_041390.1:377259084-377322019 GCF_002162155.2 Triticum dicoccoides | reverse complement strand
CATTTTTCATTTTTACCCCTGTCGCCCCCTCTTCTTCTTCCTCCTCCTCATGCCGTTTGTCGCCACAGGAGCTCCGCCGCTGAACTGCGCCGACCACCCTGTTGAGGCTGCTGCATCACCTTGTTCGGACCAGAAAACGGTGGCACTCATTTGCTCTTCACCAAAACCATTAGGTAACATTCTTCCTCTTTCCTAGATCCGCATTAGGTCATGCCAGTTCTTGGTAGTTCATTGGCGTTCATTCAAGTTCATTCGTGCTCTACTTAGAACCGGTATTTTAATCAAAAAACAATCCAGAAGTAACGCGGTAGTAGTTTTATATCTTATCTCACATCTTGGATAGATCCTTCCTTCTGTAAATCAACACCCAGCTTGCTAGTTCTTCCACTGCCACATTCTAGGTTTAATAATTATTGCCCTTTTTTCGAACCGCCATAGATCCGTAATGATAGCCATAATCTGCGAAACCTGTTTGTCCAACACTTAGCAAAATTTCAACAAACTTGGATCTGTAGATAGTTGACCCGCCCTTCACCTTACGGGCGGCTTAATATTAAATTTGTAACCCACCAAGAATCTCCAAAGTAGCTTATCTCAATTAACCCGTCATTATTTATCACAGTTTATACTCCTGCCTTATTTGTAATTTACTTTCGTACCTTTAGGCTACCCAATATGACTATCTGCAACCAGGAGCGTTCTCTGGTTACCAAAGAAATCCATAGTGATTTCGTAGGTCAAGGCCTTTTAGCGGCTGAACAGGAGATCAGATGGCAATTTAGCAAAGGAGAGACCATCCCTACTCCCGTTGAAGGGAAAATTGTAGTCTTCACTGATCATATTCTCAGGGGCTTTACCCCGCTCGGGTCTAAAAAATTTTCGAGACCTCCTGAACTACTTCAATTTACATCCTCAAGATATAAGTCCAAACTCTGTATCCAACATTTTCCACTTCTAAATATTTGGTGAGCTTTATCTGCAAATGGAACCTACCGTTTCTCTCTTTAAAGAGTTCTTTTATATAAACTGCCAAACTGAATGCCAGAATGGCCCAAGCCAAGAATTGGGCGAGGTCTCTATCCAGAGACGGAGAGACAACTACTTTCCTTCCACAATCCTGCCAAGCCACCCCAAAGGATGGGTGACCACTTGATTTTATTGCAAAAACAGTGCTCCAGCAACTGAGAATCCTCTGCCTGGTTTTAGAGTTGAGTGTCTTCCATCAAATTTTGACCTGCCAAGTAAAATCATCCCAAAAAAACATGTTGAGGCCTCCTCGTTTCTCTCTAAGGCTAAAGATTTATTGGCCCATGGGTTGATTGGAGTGGACTTGACCCGATGTTTGGTCTCTTGGAAAATACTCCCGCTAAGCTGCCATCCTAGTTTATTGTGTGAGTACTCTGGCGAGCCAAACAACCATCAACGTTACACTGAAGACAACTTTACAGTCGAAGAAGTCTTTAAGACAGTGATGACCTTACTTGTCGAGTCTCAAGAAAACTGCAATAAAGTTGGCTTAGCACCATTCTTTAAACAAAATCCAGCTCCACCTATAAGTGTTTATCCTCATCCGGCTCAATATGTTTTAAATCCATGTCATGCTTTGCTTACTTAATCTTTTCTGCACTTATACAGGTCGACTCCGCCTTCTGGACCAAGAAACCAAAAACTACCATGGCCAAGACTCGGGCCAACAAGAAAGTAAAGAACAATAAGACGATTACCATCACTGAGTCGGCTGCTGTGGGCGAGTTAGCAGATGTTGAGAACCAATTAGAGGTAGAACTTGAATCGCTTGGTCGACTATTTATTAAACTGTCACATCCCTAGCTTATGGCTTTGCACCAGGGTTTCCCTTCATGTGTGCATCATGTTTAAATTTTATGAAAGTTGAAATGGGGATGACAGAACCCCCAGCCCCCCCTGAAAATACCAGGTTCAACTGAAAAACATTTCAATGAACCCAAAATGCCCTTCACAAAAGTTCATCATTTTTGAATTGGTCTAGAACCTCTCCCAAAAATGGTGCACATTTTTCTAGGCCATTCTGGATTTCTGAATTAAATCATTACGTATTTGCATTTGGGCATTTAAATACTATAAAATATTTAAAATGCTCAAATAATCATAAACTAAAATGTTTACTGTTGGATATATTCTAAACAGTAGCCATGATTAGTTTCATGATTTTTGGAAGTGCCTAGATATTTTTAATAAAGCCCAACAGTTACAGAAATAATAGAAAACAGAAACATTAAATAAAAGAGAGGAGAGAACCTCACCTGGACTCACCTGTCGCAGCCCAGCTGGCCAGCCCATCTGGCCGACCCAGCCCAGCGCCCCCCCTTGTCATCTTCCTCCTCTGCCAGGAGGACGAACAGGTGCGTGGCGGGCGCCGACGCTGCCCCGGCCACCTCCTGCTTCCCCGGCCCCTCCTAGACGACGCCACGGAGCGCCACGCAGCCCCTGACTCTCTCTCGCACTCTCCCTCGCCTCATCCCCTCCTCTGTCTCTCTCTCACGCGCACGACCGTCGCCACCGACGCCGTTCACCGCGGCCACAGCCACCGCCTCGCCTCCCCGACGCCTCCCAAAGCTCCGCCTCGACCTACTCTTCCTCCCCACCGCTCCAAGAAACACCGGGAGCCCTGTAGTGACGCCATCGCCGCCGTCTTCACTGACGGGCACCGAAGATCGCCGGCCCGATTCTCCGTCTCCAGGTCGCCCCCGAGCCCACTGAGACGCGCTCTGCAACCACAGTGAGCTCATGGACCGACTCCCCCTCCTCTCCTGCTCGCATTCTTGCTCTAGCTCCGTTCCCCACCTCCGCCGAAGCTCGCCGCCGCCACGGCCGACGAGCTCCATGCTCCTGAGCTCGTCCGCTCGCCCGAGCATCACCAGCGTGCTCGCCGCGCTCATGTGAACCTGCAGCACCCATGGGTTCGCCCCGTTGTGCACCGTAGCACCGTTTCCGCCAACGCCCGAGGTCTGGCAGCCGCTGAGCTCGACGCTGGCGAGGATTACGGCCACCCCAGCTCGCCCCGTTTGCACCGTTTGATGCGCGGGATCGCCAGCTTTCCGTAGAGCCCAACGGCGCCTCGAATGGTTCCCTGTATCGCAATCCCGAGCCGCCCTGCCATTTCTGTCGTCGCCGGCGACAAGTCGCCGGCAGGTTTGACCTGATCGGCCCGGGGTTTGACCTCCCCTGACGTGTGGGCCCAGGCGCCTGCTTGATTAGTGTTAGGTTAGTTAGTGTTAATTAACTTAGCTATTTAAATGAGCCACTGACATGCGGGCCCCGCCCGGCTAACTAAGTTAGTTAGGGCTAATCATATTTAGATTAGTCGCTGACCAGTGGGCCCAATCCAGTTAGTTAGGGCTAACTAACTTGGTTAGTTGACTGGGTCACTGACCAGTGGGTCCCACTGGTCAGGTTTGACCTGGTCGACGCCTTTGACCTGCTGACGTCACCCCGACGTCGTGCTGACGTAGTACATGCTTCTGGGATTTTAAATAAGTCAGAAATGATTTATTTATTTTCAGAATATGCCCAAAACTTCTAAAAATCATATAAAATCAACCGTAACTCCAAATGAGATAAATTATATATGAAAAATGATCAGAAAAATCCAATCTATCCATCTGTACCATTTGCATGCATGTTAGAACAACTTATAGCTGCTGTTTAGCACAAATCATATAAAGGGCATTTGAATGATCACATATGAAGTTTGAATTTGAATCTTGGATTCAAACCAACTTCATTTAACTTGTTGCTAGCTGCATTAGCCCAAAACACATTCATATTGCCATGTCATAGCATGCATCATATTGTGCATTGCATTGATCGTGTTTCTTCTGTGTTTGCCGGTGTTGTTCCCCCTCGATAGACGCTGTACCGATGATGTGATCGTTGACACCGATGAAGAGCTATATCATCTTCAGAAGTGCCAGGAGAGCAAAAACCCCTTGTTCATTCCGATACAACCCTACTCTCTCGCTCCTGCTCTCTTTTACTGCATTAGGACAACACCGATTCATCTGTTACTTGTTGCGGTAGCTGAACCCCTTTATCCTTTGCATGACCTGTCATTGCCACAGTAAATAGATGAAACCCACTAGCATGAGTAGGAGTTGTTTGAGCCCTGTTGTGCCTACTCATTCATGCTTGTTTGTCATGCCTGCTACTGCTTAGAGTTGAGTCAGGTTTGATTCATCGGGGATGAATCGGAGGTGTGGGAACATGTCCTACCGTTGAGAGCTAAGTGTGTGAACACGATTTGGTAAAGGTAGCTGTGAGAGGCCATGGAGGAGTACATGGTGGGTTGTCTCATTGCAGCCGTCTTCAGGAACTGAGTTCTGTGTTTGTGATCCATGACCAGTTACTACCACACATTGGGTTCCGGTAACTCGACCCCTCTCGACTTATTAATCAACATGATCTCTGTCCAGGAGTTGCAACTAGTTTCTGGTGTTTGTAGGTAGTGTTAGTAGTCTACCAAGTAGCACCCGGTACAGGTGGGCTTGGGACAGACTAGGCACAGTGGCCCGGTGTACCAAGTAGCACCTGGATGGTGGGCTTGGGAACCCTGCACACATCGTTTGGGGCCGTGAGCGACACCCCGGCCGGATCTCCTTGCGGATGGAACCCGAATAGGCGATAAACCTGGACGAGAGACTTGTGTGGTTAGTCAGGTCGTGGCCGACTCCCTCGCCAGGTTTCCGCTTGAAGGTTGCCGAGATACATGAGGTGTACATGGTGGTAAGTGGCGAAAGCGTGTGT
Source organism: Triticum dicoccoides (assembly GCF_002162155.2). Taxonomy (NCBI): domain Eukaryota; kingdom Viridiplantae; phylum Streptophyta; class Magnoliopsida; order Poales; family Poaceae; genus Triticum; species Triticum dicoccoides. Next base: position 377,317,237 of record NC_041390.1, on the reverse strand, counting down.
GAAGAAGTACACCCCTGCAGGGTTAATATGATCTATTCGAATAGCCGTGTCCGCGGTAAAGGACTTCTGGGTTGCCTGTACAGTTCATAGACAAGTGAAAGTGGATACTCTAAAATACGCAAGATAAGCGTGAGTGCTATGGATGGCATTCTCGTAGGGAGACGGGAGCGGATCCATAGTGGTGTATTGATATGGTGAATATGTGGACTCGTGTGCGCCACCTCAAAAGAGTTACTTGCAGTCGTAGTTTAGGATAGCCACCGAGTCAAAGCTGGCTTGCTACAGTTAAACCCCACCATCCCCTTGTTGATAATGATGCATATGTAGTTAGTTCTGATGTAAGTCTTGCTGGGTACATTTGTACTCACGTTGCTTAATTTATGTTTTTGCGGAGAGACTTCAGTCTCACTAGTAGTTCCACGTGAACTTCGACGTTTAGCTTGTTACCTCAGCTACGATCTTGTGCCCTCGGCAGGATCTGGTAGATAGTCAGGCTTCTCAGCCTTTTTCATTTATAGATGTCTGAACTCAGACATCATAGTTTCCGCATGTGCTTTGATTTGTATGCTCTGAATGTTGGGTCATGAGACCCCTGTTTGTAATATCTCGCTCCTCGGAGCCTATTGAATAAATACTTGAGTCGTAGAGTCATGTTGTGATGCCATGTTGTATTTGCACATATCGAGCATACTGTGTGTATGTTATTGAAATGCTTGGTATGTGTGGGATCTGACTATCTAGTTGTTTATCTTTAGTAGCCTCTCTTACCGGGAAATGTCTCCTAGTGTTTCCATTGAGCCTTGGTAGCTTGCTACTGCTCCGGAACACTTAGGCTGGCCGACATGTGTCCTTCTTCTTTCCAGTGTCTGTCCCTTCGGGGAAATGTCACGCATTGAGTACCGGAGTCCTGTTAGCCCGCTACAGCCTGGTTTACCGGAGTCCTGCTAGCCCAGAGCTACAGCCCGGACCCACTTGCTGATGACCGACACGTTCCATGCTGGGTCATGGATGCCTGTCCCTGTAAGTCTGTGCCACTTTGGGTTTACGACTAGTCATGTCAGCCCGGGCTCCTTATCATATGGATGCTAGCGACACTATCATATACGTGTGCCAAAAGGCGCAAACGGTCCCGGAAAAAGGTAAGGTGACACCCGTGGGAATACCGTGCATGAGGCCGCAAAGTGATATGAGGTGGTACATGCTAGATCGATGTGGCATTGAGTCGGGGTCCTGACAGCGTTGGTATCAGAGCTTGACTGCCTGTAGGATTACCAAGCCAAACTGGTCGAAGTTGAGTCTAGAAATTCTTTAGTTATATAAGGGAATTGATTGTGGGATGGAACGTAAGGCTCTTTCTACTCCTTATACCTTATGCCCTTCTGATCTGAGTCATCTTATCTTTCCTACGGGGTTAAGGAACTAGGCTTTCTCCTCTTTCTATCAGGATCACGTGTTACTAATCTGTAGACTTGTAAGATTGTTGGACTTAAGCCTCGTTTCAGTTCCTATTACTTCCGTATGTTAATTGTTGATCTCGAAACCTTGATATTGTGCTTCTGAGTGGTTATGCCACCATTTTTGTGAATGTCTCAAATCTTTTTTGAGCATTTATAGCCGTTATGCTGTCCGAGTCATCCCAGATTTCTAAACAGTCTGATGCAATTGCAAAATCCTTTCGCTCTGTTTTGGTGTCCGTTTGGTCAGAATAAGCACACTAATCGCCGGTTGAGGTACTCTGTTGCCTCGGTATATATGTTGGAGCTACTATTATGACCCTAGGAGTTTTAGGGAGTCACCTAGTAAGCTAGCCATGATTTGTGTCCCAGTGTGATGATTCTGGCCTTTATTCTCGAAAGTATTCCGTGATGCTACTTAGTAGTAGGTATTCTATTCCTGGGTTTTTAACCCGAGATTCACTCTACTTACTTCATGTTGATAGTGTTTGCTAGTTCCTTTAGGATATTAGTAACTTTGCATTAGTCCTCGAAGTTCGTGGTATTTCCTTCTTCCAAATACTATGAACCACTTTATGGCAGATGTTTATTGGATCAAAAGATCACAATTAGAGTACTCTTGAGGAGTTCTCCATTCATAAATCGTGACTCTGCCAGTCCTATCTCTCTGCATGGCTTATCCGGAAGAAACATGTTGAACTTGGTTCGACATACTAATCTATGCATCCATAACTCAGAAAATTATGTGTTCTTTGAGTTGTCCCTCATAGTTGTATTCTGACCCCTGTCTATCATTTGATAGTCAAGAGTATGCGTGCATTCGTTCATCGATACCTATTACTCTTGTGGTCTGTCAAGCCATTCTATTCCAGAATGACTAGAGAAACAAACTCCAGTACCTCATCCATACCCAGGATTGGGTCTTAACAGTTGTACTCCGCAGATCAAAATACTAATCCAGCTTTTGTTCTGTTCTACCTTGGAGTATTACCATCTTTATATCAAGAATGTCATGGGAATTGCACACCATCCTATGAACTCTTGACACAGTGATACTTCTCTCCATCATTATTCATTTCTCGGTTCCCGTGTTGTTGCAACCGGAATGTCGACAAGTGAATCATGATGTGTGAAATCAATACTGCTAGCAACTCCGTTGCTTGGTAGTTAAATGGACAACAACCTCATTCTTAGCGTGCTGATTATTGAGTCATCATTCTAAGATTGATCGTGCTACCTAGTCCTTATTTCTGGTGCACCCTCTGATCAATGAGTTAGGATTGTGTCAATACCTTGCTCTGTTGATCATATCGTCTTGCCCTAAAAAGCAAGATTGTTCTCAAGCTTAGTAACATACCGGTGGTTCGTGATTTTCCGAATATCTTCTCGAAAGTATCACCAGGTTGTCACCTGACTGTTATGTTGAGCTCGTGATCAAGTTGGTTTATCCTGTAAACCACCCTTTCTCCAAGAATCTGTGTTGGGTACCCCTGAGCTAGTTGGCTAAGCTGAACAACAACTTGGAGAGTTGGAAGATGGAAGCTTGTCCGATTTAGTTCATCTTAAGGAATATCTTGTGTGTGTGTGTGTGTGTTGAAGATAGATGATATCTTTATTGGTTGATCCTCGTGATCAATTGTTGGATCTATTATCTTACCCAAACCTTTGATTTGAGTATGGGCTATCGTCAAATCAAATCCGAACCAACGATATTCGTAATGTTGTCTTACTCGTGGTTGATCCCTCGAGCATACACCATTATATCTTTTGGGTCTGACCAATGCTATCATTTGTTCACTTAACTATGGAATTCCTTTTAAAAGGAAACCCAGATGAATTGTTGTTGAGCCCATTGACAACATCGTTATCTCCTCCATGATCTTGTTGGACAACAAGTTAGTGTTGGAAACTTTTGAAAGCATTTTCTTCATGCTAGCTCATGAAGTATTTGTTTGATGAAAGGAGTGACTTCCTCTTATACACGTGCATTTGGTGAAAGTTGCCGCTGTGAATTTGAGAAAGTTAGTTTTGCTTCCTCTGGAATCATCCCAAGTCAGTCATGCACGTGCGAAGAATTCTGTGGTCCGTTAGTCTGATCATCTTCATTCCATATGTATATCCTAGCACACCAAGCCACTGATTGAGTTGTTCAAAGATAAAGGAGTCTGTCCAAGGTGAACTCTTTGGATTTCTACGCGTGGAGACTTCGATGTCATTAATGATGGTTCCCCACCTGAACTCGGTAGTGTTTTATTGTAAGACTACCATGTGATCATGTTTGTCTGGGACAACGTGTTCACATGTGTGTAGCAGAACCAGCTCATGTTTTGGAGCTTGCTATCGTAGTTCATCTCCCGAGAATCCCGCAACGTCATCTCGTCGATTTGTGTTGCAAACTTTCATTTTTCTTTCTAGACTCGATGAGTCTGGAATATCCTGACACCAGCCAGATCTCAATCTCAGGCAGATATGATGGTTGGAACATTTCCCAAGAATTATAATATTGGTCTCGCGATAACCGGTAAAGTGAATGTCGTGGCCAACACACCCCGCCGGGAGACCTAATATTGTAGTATCTTGATTGGAGAAGTTGGCCACCTCCCCATAAGGATTTCGTAGGATTTACCTCCGTAACTGTTCCTTATGGATTCTATTGCTCCCGAAGTCCGACCTTTACTTGATGTTCTAGTTATCAAACCATATCTATAAATGGGATACACTAGCACATCAAGGAGAACATTAGAAGCCGAGTGCTAAATGTCTCTCAGTCGATCATGCAGATTTTGGTTCCTTGGCCTCGCTAAGGTGAAATCTGAGAAAGTGTTATCCTCCTTTGCATCTGCATCGTCCATCGCTATTCATCATGGTAGTATGTTGTGTTGTCAGCACCCTTGACACGGATGTTGATAAAACCTTGATGATTGTGGAAATGCTCAAGTTCTTGAGAGCACGCACAAGCGCTACGTGTTATCATCGGCACTAACTGGGATTCCTCTCAGTTTCCTCGGCAATGCTATGACCTTTTCAAACAGTGAATTCACTCTCTATTGTTGGGTTCTTCCCCAATTACTAGAATCATTCCCAACATTTGCATTTTGTTCCCAGCTTGCACCGCCAAGGTGCCATTCTACCATGGGTCCCTTCCATTTCCGGTGGTAAGCAAATTCATCCATTACGTTGTCCTCAACAAGGTAATCCACATCATCCAAGTCCGAGTATGCCATTCTACCGACCCCCTCCAAACGATCGCTCGAGAATTGCCTTAGGCTGGTTTAAAGAGTCTCAATGATCTCTGAATCAAAGGTAATTCTTTTTGCCACTTAAGGGGATATATCTACGAGTCACCATCCCTAAGGTGCCCCGTTGTGGTATCATGGCAACTCAACTCCTCGCTACATTGACAATCATTTACCACCTTTTAAGTGTGGAATTATTGTCTACCTAGTGAACCTTCATCATCTGTTCCACTCCATCCCACTAGAGGTGTGCTTCGTCTCTCAGCTCGAGAGATGTTGCTATGTCTCATTCCGAGAGTTAATCCTGAGTTGTTCGACCTTCGAGAAGATTGATCCTTCTAGAGTTCCCTTCTCCTCTCGTTGTCATGTTGGTTGGAGTTCTCGGAGCAAGACATCAAGATAATGATGGTGATCAAATCAACACTCTTATGGAGTGCACCCTGGATCGTGAAGATCATGTTAGTTGGCATTTTCCCTTCGTCTTACCCTACGCTTGAATCTCGGGTCGAGATTCTTGTTTTAGTGGGGGTGAGTTGTCACATCCCTAGCTTATGGCTTTGGACCAGGGTTTCCCTTCATGTGTGCATCATGTTTAAATTTTATGAAAGTTGAAACGGGGATGACAGAACCCCCAGCCCCCCCTGAAAATACCAGGTTCAACTGAAAAACATTTCAATGAACCCAAAATGCCCTTCACAAAAGTTCATCATTTTTGAATTGGTCTAGAACCTCTCCCAAAAATGGTGCACATTTTTCTAGGCCATTCTGGATTTCTGAAGTAAATCATTACGTATTTGCATTTGGGCATTTAAATACTATAAAATATTTAAAATGCTCAAATAATCATAAACTAAAATGTTTACTGTTGGATATATTCTAAACAGTAGCCATGATTAGTTTCATGATTTTTGGAAGTGCCTAGATATTTTTAATAAAGCCCAACAGTTACAAAATAATAGAAAACAGAACATTAAATAAAAGAGAGGAGAGAACCTCACCTGGACTCACCTGTCGCAGCCCAGCTGGCCAGCCCATCTGGCCGGCCCAGCCCAGCGCCCCCCCTTGTCATCTTCCTCCTCTGCCAGGAGGACGAATAGGTGCGTGGCGGGCGCCGACGCTGCCCCGGCCACCTCCTGCTTCCCCGGCCACCTCCTGCTTCCCCGGCCCCTCCTAGACGACGCCACGGAGCGCCACGCAGCCCCTGACTCTCTCTCTCACTCTCCCTCGCCTCATCCCCTCCTCTGTCTCTCTCTCACGCGCACGGCCGTCGCCACCGACACCGTTCGCCGCGGCCACAGCCACCGCCTCGCCTCCCCGATGCCTCCCAAAGCTCCGCCTCGACCTACTCTTCCTCCGCACCGCTCCAAGAAACACCGGGAGCCCTGTAGTGACGCCATCGCCGCCGTCTTCACTGACGGGCACCGAAGATCGCCGGCCCGATTCTCCGTCTCCAGGTCGCCCCCGAGCCCACTGAGACGCGCTCTGCAACCACAGTGAGCTCACGGACCGACTCCCCCTCCTCTCCTGCTCGCGTTCTTGCTCTAGCTCCGATCCCCACCTCCGCCGAAGCTCGCCGCCGCCACGGCCGACGAGCTCCATGCTCCTGAGCTCGTCTGCTCGCCCGAGCATCACCAGCGTGCTCACCGCGCTCCTGTGAACCTGCAACACCCATGGGTTCGCCCCGTTGTGCACCGTAGCGCCGTTTCCGCCAACGCCTGAGGTCCGGCAGCCGCTGAGCTCGACACCGGCGAGGATTACGGCCACCCCAGCTCGCCCCGTTTGCACCGTTGGATGCGCGGGATCGCCAGCTTTCCGTAGAGCCCAACGGCGCCTCGAATGGTTCCCTGTATCGCAATCCCGAGCCGCCCTGCCGTTTCTATCGTCGCCGGCAGGTTTGACCTGATCGGCCCGGGGTTTGACCTCCCCTGACGTGTGGGCCCAGGCGCCTGCTTGATTAGTGTTAGGTTAGTTAGTGTTAATTAACTTAGCTATTTAAATGAGCCACTGACATGCGGGCCCCGCCCGGCTAACTAAGTTAGTTAGGGCTAATCATATTTAGATTAGTCGCTGACCAGTGGGCCCAATCCAGTTAGTTAGGGCTAACTAAGTTGGTTAGTTGACTGGGTCACTGACCAGTGGGTCCCACTGGTCAGGTTTGACCTGGTCGACGCCTTTGACCTGATGACGTCACCCCGGCATCGTGCTGACGCAGTATATGCTTCTGGGATTTTAAATAAGTCAGAAATGATTTATTTATTTTCAGAATATGCCCAAAACTTCTAAAAATCATATAAAATCAACCTAACTCCAAATGAGATAAATTATATATGAAAAATGATCAGAAAAATCCAATCTATCCATCTGTACCATTTGCATGCATGTTAGAACAACTTATAGATGCTGTTTAGCACAAATCATATAAAGGGCATTTGAATGATCACATATGAAGTTTGAATTTGAATCTTGGATTCAAACCAACTTCATTTAACTTGTTGCTAGCTGCATTAGCCCAAAACACATTCATATTGCCATGTCATAGCATGCATCATATTGTGCATTGCATTGATCGTGTTTCTTCTGTGTTTGCCGGTGTTGTTCCCCCTCGATAGACGTTGTACCGATGATGTGATCGTTGACACCGATGAAGAGCTCTATCATCTTCAGAAGTGCCAGGCAAGCAAAACCCCCTTGTTCATTCTGATACAACCCTACTCTCTCGCTCCTGCTCTCTTTTACTGCATTAGGACAACACCGATTCATCTGTTACTTGTTGCGGTAGCTGAACCCCTTTATCCTTTGCATGACCTGTCATTGCCACAGTAAATAGATGAAACCCACTAGCATGAGTAGGAGTTGTTTGAGCCCTGTTGTGCCTAATCATTCATGCTTGTTTGTCATGCCTGCTACTGCTTAGAGTTGAGTCAGGTCTGATTCATCGGGGATGAATCGGAGGTGTGGGAACATGTCCTACCATTGAGAGCTAAGTGTGTGAACACGATTTGGTAAAGGTAGCGGTGAGAGGCCATGTAGGAGTACATGGTGGGTTGTCTCATTGCAGCCGTCTTCAGGAACTAAGTTCTGTGTTTGTGATCCATGACCAGTTACTACCACACATTGGGTTCCGGTAACTCGACCCCTCTCGACTTATTAATCAACATGATCTCTGTCCAGGAGTTGCAACTAGTTTCTGGTGTTTGTAGGTAGTGTTAGTAGTCTACCAGGTGGCACCCGGTACAGGTGGGCTTGGGACAGACTAGGCACAGTGGCCCGGTGTACCAAGTAGCACCCGGATGGTGGGCTTGGGAACCCTGCACACATCGTTTGGGGCCGTGAGCGACACCCCGGCCGGATCTCCTTGCGGATGGAACCCGAATAGGCGATAAACCTGGACGAGAGACTTGTGTGGTTAGTCAGGTCGTGGCCGACTCCCTCGCCAGGCTTCCGCTTGAAGGTTGCCGAGATACACGAGGTGTACATGGTGGTAAGTGGCGAAAGCGTGTGTGAAGAAGTACACCCCTGCAGGGTTAATATGATCTATTCGAATAGCCGTGTCCGCGGTAAAGGACTTCTGGGTTGCCTGTACAGTTCATAGACAAGTGAAAGTGGATACTCTAAAATACGCAAGATAAGCGTGAGTGCTATGGATGGCGTTCTCGTAGGGAGACGGGAGCGGATCCATAGTGGTGTATTGATATGGTGAATATGTGGACTCGTGTGTGCCACCTCAAAAGAGTTACTTGCAGTCGTAGTTTAGGATAGGCACCGAGTCAAAGCTGGCTTGCTGCAGTTAAACCCCACCATCCCCTTGTTGATAATGATGCATATGTAGTTAGTTCTGATGTAAGTCTTGCCGGGTACATTTGTACTCACGTTGCTTAATTTATGTTTTTGCAGAGAGACTTCAGTCTCACTAGTAGTTCCATGTGAACTTCGACGTTTAGCTTGTTACCTCAGCTACGATCTTGTGCCCTCGGCAGGATCTGGTAGATAGTCAGGCTTCTCAGCCTTTTTCATTTATAGATGTCTGAACTCAGACATCATAGTTTCCGCATGTGCTTTGATTTGTATGCTCTGAATGTTGGGTCATGAGACCCCTGTTTGTAATATCTCGCTCCTCGGAGCCTATTGAATAAATACTTGAGTCGTAGAGTCATGTTGTGATGCCATGTTGTATTTGCACATATCGAGCATATTGTGTGTATGTTATTGAAATGCTTGGTATGTGTTTGATCTGACTATCTAGTTGTTTATCTTTAGTAGCCTCTCTTACCGGGAAATGTCTCCTAGTGTTTCCATTGAGCCTTGGTAGCTTGCTACTACTCCGGAACACTTAGGCTGGCCGGCATGTGTCCTTCTTCGTTCCAGTGTCTGTCCCTTCGGGGAAATGTCACGCATTGAGTACCGGAGTCCTGTTAGCCCGCTACAGCCCGGTTTACCGGAGTCCTGCTAGCCCAGAGCTACAGCCCGGACCCACTTGCTGATGACCGACACGTTCCATGCTGGGACATGGATGCCTGTCCCTGTAAGTCTGTGCCACTTTGGGTTTACGACTAGTCATGTCAGCCCGGGCTCCTTATCATACGGATGCTAGCGACACTATCATATACGTGTGCCAAAAGGCGCAAACGGTCCCGGAAAAAGGTAAGGTGACACCCGTGGGAATACCGTGCGTGAGGCCGCAAAGTGATATGAGGTGTTACATGCTAGATCGATGTGGCATTGAGTCGGGGTCCTGACATAAACTAGCTAACACCCTTTCCTCACAGGAAGAGGCTGATATAAGATGGGCAGACAATACTGAGGTAATTCATGTTTCATCCGGTCCAGACTCCGCTCCTTCAAAGAATACAGTGGGTTGTTCGGAAAGTCAAATTTTCTCACCCAGATGCTCACTTAGATCCACAGTTTATTTTGGAGACGACTGAATATGATACAAGACGCTAGACACGGAGTGGCGGCTCAGGTGAATTATTGGCCGGGTTAAGTAATGAGCCCTTTGTCCATAAACGCCTAGCTGAGGTAGCACACCATCCAACCTTGCTTTTACCCAAAGCTACTCTTATAAGTCATCCTCTTAATCCCTTTGGCTCTGACTACTAGGGTCGCCACCTTCTTCTGGTGACTCAATCGGAACTCAAATGCCTGTTTTCAAGATTGCTCACAAGCAAGTACTTTCATTTGTTCATACATGACCTGTAGTAATATACTCATTGACTCTTGTATTCTTGTCACAGAGGCGTAGCAAAGGCAGGCAAGAAACAAAAGGTGGCTGGCTTATCAAAAAACCCAATGTTGCTGAGCCGGAGAGGCAGGTGCCAAAGGCCCCTGAGGCTTCTATTCAAAATCATGAAGACCTTCCCAATGACCAACCACTTCAAATTGATGCTACTGTTCTTGAGCCAATGAATACTGAGATCAAGCCGACTGCCCATCAAGACCCGTGAAGTCCCAAGTCGCTGACTCCTTTGAAGCCAACTGAAGAGATCCCTCCTAAGAAAGATTATAATGGCATTACTATCATGGGGATGACTTATACAGCACCAGGAGCCTCAACCATGCTAGCCAAAAATAATGCCAAAGAGGAATCGCCTTCCTTGGAAAAAGGCAAGGCCAAACTCGATCTGGAGAGCTACTCCTCCTTTAGCGCAGGCGATGTGTATGCGGGCTACTTGAGCCACCTTCACACGAGCCGGGATATGGAAGCCAGGTTAGTTCAGCTTATGAAGCAGAAATATGAGGTATGAGACCATCCAACTCCTCTTTAGCCTTGTCCATATATACATATATCCATGTTAGCCCCCAAGTCTGAAGTATAGGAATAACATTATTGAGTACGCTTCGGACTTATAAAATTTCCAATGTGTGACCCCCAAAGGACGGCTTAACTTAACAAGATGAGCTAAGACTTATAATCACTTAAGAAAAGCAACTATGTAGCCCCCAAGGGCCGGCTTAACTTAACAAGAAGATCCGGGACTTATAATGACTTAAGAAAACCAAATATGTAGCCCCCAAGGGCGGGCTTAACTTATGGTCACCTAAGAAAACCAAATATGTAGCCCCCATGGGTTGGCTTAACAAAATGAGCTAGGTCATAATAGAGATTGAAATGACCTACATTAGCCCCCAAATGCCAAGTATATTGCTTGCAATGTGCTTGGGACTTAAATAATTGTATGATATTGAAACTATTCATTGTGTGATAACCATTGTTGCTACCTCTTGCTTCAGGAGGCATTGAACAAAAAAGAGTCATATCTTGATGAGTTTAAGAGGAATATAGAGCTACAACAAGATGAAACTTCCAAGGCTGAGTCAAGGCTGAAAGCTTCACTGGAAGAAATTGAGAAATTAAGGCAAGTTTTCATGCTGAAAGAACCGCCTGGGAAACTGACAAGGCTGCATTGCAAAAAAGAGCCAAAGTTGTTGAGGCTAAACTTAAGCCGGTAACTGAAGAGTTAGACGGCTTGAAGCAACACATATGTCAGATGTCAGCCGCCATCTTTGGTAAGATCAATATGTAACTCATCATATGTTTTGATATTTCTTTAAACCGCCTGGTGATTCATAATATATGATCTTTAACACGCCTAGCGACTCTTATGCCAATAATTGAATAGGCCCAGAAGCACCAGCCTTGGTCAGAACATGCTACTCAAATTGAAGGTGGTTTATTCATTGACAGAGCAGTTGTATGCTGGAACACTGCGCAACCTTGTAGCTTTGTCAGGTGGTATAAAAACCTCCAACTCAAATCAAGATTGTGTTGGATCATCTCTCAACGGTGCCGGCTCAAATTGAGGAGGTTAAATTATCAGCCCCCCGAGCCGAAGCCATTGTTGCTCTAGGTCGGGCTAAGGCGTGGCAATCAGAACTTGACCTGAAAGAGATAGCTACCGAATGCGTTGAGTTTAAGGATGATGAGTCGATCTTTGAGGAGAAAGACTTCAACAAATGCATCAGGGAGATGCGGCCCATGGCCTACAAACTTATCGAAGAGCTGAATTTGAACAAGTACATGCCGGCTTATGATGACAACAACAATAAGATTAAGCCGCCAGCTGATACGTCTCCAACATATCTATAATTTTTGATTGCTCCATGCTATATTATCTATTGTTTTGGAAATTATTGGGCTTTATTATCCACTTTTATATTATTTTTTGGGACTAACCTATTAACCGGAGGCCCAGCCCAGAATTGCTGTTTTTTGCCTATTTTAGGGTTTCGAAGAAAAGGAATATCAAACGGAGTCCAAACGGAATGAAACCTTCGGGAACGTGATTTTCTCACCGAATACAACTCAGGAGACTTGGACCCTATGTCAAGCCAATTAACAGGAGGCCAGGAGGTAGGGGGGGGGGGGCGCCTGCACCCCCCAGACGCGCCCCCACCCTTGTGGGCCCCCTGTTGCTCCACCGATGTACTTCTTCCTCCTATATATACCCAGGTACCCCCAAACGATTAGATACGGAGCCAAAACCCTAATTCCACCACCGTAACTTTCTGTATCCACGAGATCCCATCTTGGGGCCTGTTCCGGAGCTTCCCCGGAGGGGGCACCGATCACAGAGGGCTTCTACATCAACACCATAGCCTCTTCGATAAAGTGTGAGTAGTTTACTTCAGACCTACGGGTCCATAGTTAGTAGCTAGATGGCTTCTTCTCTCTTTTTGGATCTCAATACAATGTTCCCCCTCTCTTATGGAGATCTATTCGATGTAATCATCTTTTTGCAGTGTGTTTGTTGAGACCGATGAATTATGGGTTTATGATCAAGTCTATCTATGAATAATATTTGAATCTTCTTTGAATTCTTTTATGTATGATTGGTTATCTTTGCAAGTCTCTTCGAATTATCAGTTTGGTTTGGACTATATTGGGCTTTATTTTCCACTTTTATATTATTTTTGCGACTAACCTATTAACCGGAGGCCCAACCCAGAATTGCTGTTTTTTGCCTATTTCAGTGTTTCGGAGAAATAGAATATCAAACGGAGTCCAAACGGAATGAAACCTTCAGAAACATGATTTTCTCATCAGATAAGATCCAGGAGACTTGGACCCTCCGTCAAGAAAGCCACGAGGCGGCCACGAGGGTGGAGGGCGCCCCTCCTAGGGCGCGCCCCTGCCTCGTGGGCCCCTCGAAGCTCCACCGATGTACTTCTTCCTCCCATATATATCCACGTACCCCCAAATGATCGGGGAAGGAGCCAAAAAACCTAATTCCACCGCTGCAACTTTCTGTATCCATGAGATCCCATCTTGGGGCCTGTTCCGGAGCTCCGCCGGAGGGGGCATCGATCATGGAGGGCTTCTACATCATCATCCAAGCCCCTCCGATGAAGTGTGAGTAGTTTACTTTAGACTTACGGGTCCATAGTTAGTAGCTAGATGGATTCTTCTCTCTTTTTGGATCTCAATACAATGTTCTCACCCTCTCTTGTGGAGATCTATTCGATGTAATCTTCTTTTTGCGGTGTGTTTGTTGAGATCGATGAATTGTGGGTTGATGATCCAGTCTATCTATGAATAATATTTGAATCTTCTCTGAATTCTTTTATGTATGATTGGTTATCTTTGCAAGTCTCTTCGAATTATCAGTTTGGTTTGGCCTACTAGATTGGTTGTTCTTGCCATGGGAGAAGTGCTTAGCTTTGGGGTCGATCTTGCGGTGTCCTTTCCCAGTGATAGAAGGGGCAGCAAGGCACGTATTGTATCGTTGCCATCGAGGATAACAAGATGGGGTTTTTATCATATTGCATGAAACTATCCCTCTACATCATGTCATCTTGCTTAAGGCGTTACTCTGTTTTTAACTTAATACTCTAGATGCATGCTGGATAGCGGTCGATGAGTGGAGTAATAGTAGTAGATGCAGGCAGGAGTCGGTCTACTTGTCTCGGACGTGATGCCTATATACATGTTCATACCTAGATATTCTCATAACTATGCTCAATTCTGTCAATTGCTCAACAGTAATTTGTTCACCCACCGTAGAATACTTATGCTCTCGAGAGAAGCCACTAGTGAAACCTATGGCCCCCGGGTCTATCTTTATCATATCAATCTCCTACTACTTAGTTATTTACTTTGCTTTTATTTTACTTTGCATCTTTATCATAAAAATACCAAAAATATTACCTTATCATATCTATCAGATCTCACTCTCGTAAGTGGCCCTATAGGGATTGACAACCCCTACTTGCATTGGTTGCAAGGATTTATTTGTTTTGTGCAGGTACGAGGGGCTTGCGTGTAGCCTCCTACTGGATTGATACATTGGTTCTCAAAAACTGAGGGAAATACTTACGCTACTTTGCTGAATCATCCCTTCCTCTTCGGGGAAAACCAACGCAGTGCTAAAAGAGGTAGCAAGAAGGATTTCTGGCGCCGTTGCCGGGGAGGTCTACGCAAAATTCAACATACCAAGTACCCATCACATACCCTTATCTCCCGCATTACATTATTTGCCATTTGCCTCTCGTTTTCCTCTCCCCCACTTCACCCTTGCCATTTTATTCGCCCTTCTTCTGTTTGTCTTTCCTTTTGCTTTGATGTCTTACTTGGCTTGTTTGCTAGTTTGGTTGGAATAATTGTTTATTTATTACTAAACAGAGAACCTAAGATCTATGGATCCTCATCCGCTTGCTAATCTTTTTATGAGATCCAATTATAATGAACCAATTGCTAGTGAGTTTCGTGCACTAGATTATCTTTATGAAGTTTTGCTTGAAATTCGTGAATATGAAAATTGTGATAAAGTACCTTATGGAGTGATTCCCGATGGATCTTTGAATAAAAAGCATGATTGCAATGATGATAGTATAAATTCTATTGATATAAATTGTGCTAATAATATGCAAAACCCTAAGCTTGGGGATGCTAGTTTTGCTATGACCTCTACTTGTTGCAATGATCATGATTGGGGTGATTCTTCTTGTGATCTTGAAAATTTATTTAAGCCCCATGATGAATATGAGATTGATAATAGTGTTTGCAATATTATTGAAAGTGGGTTTGGAAGAGTGTCAACTTTAGATCCCACATATTTGGAGAATGTTCAATCTTATGAAATTTTTGATAAAAGTGGGTTTGGAGATGTCATGACTTCAGTTAATATTAATCCCACTATTTTGGAAGAGTGTCAACTTTGCATGCATAAGGATCGTGTTCAAAATATTTTATGTGATAGCTATTTTGTTGAATTTGCTTATGATCCTACATGTAATTATTATGAGAGAGGAAAATATGGTGGTAGAAACTTTCATGTTACTAAATTACCTCTCGTTATATTGAGATTACTATTGTTTCTTTCCTCTTCCATGCATATTCTAGTTTTTGCTTGCCATGCTAATTTGTTTTACTATAATATGCCTATGCATAGGAAGTATGTTAGACTTATATGTGTTTTTCACATGTGTAATGATGCTCTCTTTGTGCTTCAATTCTTGTCTTTCATGTCTAGCTAAAAAGGCTTTAAAGACAAGCGCTTATTGGGAGACAACCCAATATTTTTCCTTGTTGTTATTTAATAAATAAATTATTTAGCCTCTGTTTTGGTTGTGTTTTTTGTGTTTAATTAGTGTTTGTGCCAAGTAGAACCGCACACATGGTGAACCGTTATGTGATGAAGTCGGAGCATGATTTATTTATTGATTGTCTTCCTTATGAGTGGCGGTCGGGGATGAGCGATGGTCTTTTCCTACCAATCTATCCCCCTAGGAGCATGCACGTAATACTTTGCTTCGATAACTTGTAGATATTTGCAATAAGTATATGAGTTCTTTATGACTAATGTTGAGTCCATGTATTATACGCACTCTCACCCTTCCACCTTTGCTAGCCTCTCTAATACCGCGCACCTTTCGCCGGTATCATACACCCACCATATACCTTCCTCAAAACAGCCACCATACCTACCTATTATGGCATTTCCATAGCCATTTCGAGATATATTGCCATGCAACTTTCCACCGTTCCGTTTATTATGACACACTCCATCATTGTCATATTGCTTAGCATGATCATGTAGTTGACATAGTATTTGTGGCAAAGCCACCGTTCATAATTCTTTCATACTTGTCACTCATGCATCATTGCATATCCCGGTACACCGCCGGAGGAATTCATATAGAGTCATATCTTGTTCTAAGTATCGAGTTGTAATTATTGAGTTGTAAGAAAAATAAAAGTGTGATGATCATCATTATTAGAGCATTGTCCCAAGTGAGGAAAGGATGATGGAGACTATGATTCCCCCACAAGCCGGGATGAGACTCCGGACGAAAAATAAATAAAAGAGGCCAAAGAAGCCCAAATAAAAAAAGGGAGAAATAAAAGAGGCCATAAAAAAGAGAAAAGGCCCAAATAAAAAAAGAGAAAAAAATAAGAGAAAAAGAGAGAAGGGACAATGTTACTATCCTTTTACCACACTTGTGCTTCAAAGTAGCACCATGATCTTCATAGTAGAGAGTCTCTCATGTTATCACTTTCATATACTAGTGGGAATTTTTCATTATAGAACTTGGCTTGTATATTCCAATGACGGGCTTCCTCAAATTGCCCTAGGTCTTCATGAGCAAGCAAGTTGGATGCACACCCACTTAGTTTCTTTTTGAGCTTTCATATACTTATAGCTCTAGTGCATCCGTTGCATGGCAATCCGTACTCACTCACATTGACATCTATTGATGGGCATCTCCATAGCCCGTTGATACGCCTAGTTGATGTGAGACTATCTTCTCCATTTTTGTCTTCTCCACAATCACCACTCTATTCCACCTATAGTGCTATATCCATGGCTCACGCTCATGTATTGCGTGAAGATTGAAAAAAAGTTTTGAGAATGTCAAAAGTATGAAACAATTGCTTGGCTTGTCATTGGGGTTGTGCATGATTTAAATATTTTGTGTGGTGAAGATAGAGCATAGCCAGACTATATGATTTTGTAGGGATAACTTTCTTTAGCCATGTTATTTTGATAAGACAATTGCTTTGTTATTATGCTTGAAGTATTATTATTTTCTATGTCAATATGAACTTTTGTCTTGAATCTTTCAGATCTGAATATTCATACCACAATTAAGAAGAATTACATTAAAATTATGCCAAGTAGCACTCCGCGTCAAAAATTCCGTTTTTATCATTTACCTACTCGAGGACGAGCATGAATTAAGCTTGGGGATGCTTGATATGTATCCAACGTATCTATAATTTTTGATTGCTCCATGCTATATTATCTACTGTTTTGGACATTATCGGGCTTCATTATCCACTTTTATATTATTTTTTGGGACTAACCTATTGCTAGTTCCCTTCCGGCGATTTGCATCCACTTCTTTGATTTTCTAATTCCGCATTGAAGAATCTCGTTGCCGAAGTAGTACAGTCAGTGTTAAATTAAATACTTGCTAGCGAGACGCTAGATGAGATGGTGGCCAGCGGCGTGCACAGCCCCGAGCTCGCCATGGCCGTCGTCACGCAGTTCAACAAGGTCCCCCCTTCCCTTCCCTTCCACATGCTACTACTACACTGCTTTCTCTCCCAAACTCATCGATCAACAACGAGCATCTATCTAGGTGGTGTTTTGATCCTCGTAATTGGTGTTGCTATTGTTTTAGTCCATCTGCCATGCGCTGGACAAGCATGTCGCTTAATCATGAAGTAAATTGCTCGGTGCAGTTATTTTCTCTTAAGATTTTTGCAGTGTATGTCATCTAGGAAATGATCTTCTTGTATGAGTATATATGTCTGCATTGCATGTTGTTTTTGTGAAAATATGATGATTACTTCCTATGTACTGCATATTGTGTAATGGAGTTTGCTTGTATGGTGTTTGTGAAACTGCGGCCGCCCACGCCTTGCTTCTCCTGGTCTCTGTGTACCCTGCCTGCACACTGTCTGTTTGTGATTTGTTCTAGCAAGTATCTGTTCATGAGAAATAAGCTCTCCAGGATTCACTGGACCAACAACTACTTGTTCTAGCATGTTTATTTCACGCAATTTGTGATTCATGCTATTTGATGAACCAGTACCCGCGTTGGGAGACTAGCAGGGAACTTGCAAACTTCAGTTTTCTCACCAGTAGACACTTATCCAGTTGTTCATGTCCATGCAGCATTTGTCCTTGTTCTATGTTACAACTGTTGCAAACAATTTATTAATGTGGGATGTGGCTCTATGTCCAGTTCTGTTTCTCTTCTAAAGAAATCCCCTCTGCCTCTTGTGTGCAACACATTGATTGTTTTATCTCTGTATTATTGTGTGGATTGGCCAAGTGCTCGTCGATCTACAAGCCGGTTTAAGAGCTGGGATTGGCCAGTCGAATTCAACACGAAGTTGAGTGTATGTCGAAACATTTTGTCCATCAAGTGCCGCCTCGCCGCCTCCAGCCACCCCGACGACGCCCTCGCCTTCGCCAACCTCCACTCCTCCATGAGGTAGACATGCATTTCTATTGCTATTGCTCGCACTTTGTTCCTGATGTATTCATTTGACAAATGAACCTAGCAGCATCAAAGTCCAGAATATCCACAACAAAATGCATTGGCATGCTGAACCCTTCCTTACTTAATTCCCATTGAGAAAATATATTGAACTATGATGATTTGGTTGCAGTATTGCATTGCTGGTGTTTCATGCCATATTCATCATGTCCTGCTCACATGCCTTATGATTGAGCAACTTTGATTGTATTTCTACCACTGCCCATCTCAGTAAACGGTTTGTTTTTTCAATGGCTAAAGTACTATCTCCTGGAACTATATATGCCTCCATATGTTCTTGCTTGCATTAAATGTTGCAAGTACAAGTTAGAAATGCAGAATTGTGATATTGTGCTGGGAGCACTCTTGCTACAGTCATCAGTTAGATTTCAGCTTTGCATCTTTTCAAGTTTAACTGTTGGTTTACATTGAAACTGTTAAGCATGTCAGCGTTCCGGGAACGGGGGTCCGCAGACTTGCCTGCCTGCGGCCTGCGGAGTGGCTCAAGTGGGGGCCCAGTGCGGCCCATCTTCATCAGCTCAAGCTCAAGACCCTCGCGAGGGGCCAAGCCTCGCGGGGCGGACGACAGAAAACTTCCTCAGAGGCAGCCTAATCAGGCAGGCTTGCGAGGAGGCGGAGAGATCAAGGCAGGGGTACCTCACGAGGATCCCGTGACGCAAGCCATGACGATCGAGACCAGGCGGGCGCCAGGCGGGCGCCGGCTTGCGCAGTGTCCTTGTTTCCCCTTTGGTGCAAAGGTGGCAAGCACAGGCCAATGCATCGGGCAAAGGTTACCATTCCGGTGCAAGGAGACCAAGACCAATAGAGCGGCAGGATGGAGGTCACCATGGAGCCCAAGACGGCGTCATCACCAGTGCTTTTGGCAGCCGAAGACCACCTTTGGTCAGGGTAACTTGTACTAGATGTTCCCCTTCAAAACGGCCAATTGTTGGCGCCCTTCCCGCTCATTATTTGGGGAGAGGCCCATGGCCTCTATAAATGGAGCTAGCCACCACAGAGTAGGGGGATCGACACACCTAGACATCTAGAGATCTGGTAGAGCTCTAGCAGAGAGAGAGAGGCGACTGAACTCACCAAAGCAGTTCATCGCATCAGCTCAAGAACACCTCTCGCGAGGTTGTTCTTCCCTTGTACTGTTCATCATCAGCCCCTGAGGCAATCCACCACGCCACACACTGGAGTAGGGTATTACACCACGACGGTGGCCCGAACCAGTATAAACCTCGTGTCCCTTGTGTTGTTCATTGTTTCCAGCTTAGATCACGCAAGGAGATTGGACGTAGATTGGTAGGGGAGAGATCTCCGCGCGCACCCCAGTGTTCGAACCTCAAGGGTCTGCCGGAACCCGAAATCCGACATTTGGCACGCCAGGTAGGGGGTGCGCCGGAGTTCTCCCTCCTGACGACCCGCTCTCCCCCAACACCGCATCTCGCCCTCATGGCGGACAATGCGCCGCCTACTCCAGCAATGGATGCCGGCACTGGGCCAGGGGGCTCCGGGCCTTGGCCCCCACCTTGCGACAGGTGCAGTGGCCGCACAAGTTCAAGCCCGAGATGCCGCTGCGGTACAACGGCGCGACAGACCCGATGATTTTCCTGCTGGCATACGAGGAGGCCGTCCTCAGAGCCGGGGCGACGACCGGGTGATGGCCAACTAGTTACCCATGGCCCTCACCGGCGTCCCACGTGCGTGGCTCCTCCACCTGCCGACGGCCTCTGTCACCTCCTGGGAGGAGCTACGCGACCTCTTCCTTGCCCGTTTCGCCGCACCAGCGCCGCCCGTCGTTGCAGCTCTCCTGGGTGGCTCCCAGGCACCACCCTCGAGCCATCATGTCAAGCTGTTCACCCGCCGGATCAGCACCACCTCCAAGTGCCGAGAAGCCCCCCGGGCTGGGTGGCACGCGAGGCCGATCTAACCTTCGACTCGGAGGACCACCCCTTCAACCCCATCGGTTCGGGCGCGCTCCCGATGTTGTGCACCCCCACCATCTGCCAAGTGGCCGTCACCAGGACCCTCATCGACTGTGGTGCCGGGCTCAACGTGCTCTCAGTGGAGGCCTTCAGCCTCCTCCACGTGCCGCTGGAGCGGCTCCAACCCAGCAGGCCTTTCTCGGGCGTTGGAGCCGGTTCCCCGCCTCCTTGGGACAGATCCGCCTCCTAGTGACCTTTGGCACCTACGACAACTTCCGCACGGAGCTGATTGGCTTCGACATCGCCCCCATTGGCCTCCCCTACGACGCCATCCTTGGCTATCCGGCCTTGGCTCGGTTCATGGCAGCAACTCACCCAGCGTACAACCTCATGAAGATGCCTGGGAGCAGCGGCGTCCTCACCGTGTCAGGAGACACAAGGGATGCACTGCAGGTGCTCCGGCTTGTTTTCAGGGCGGCCGCGGTGGCATAGCTCGCTAGCACCGACGCCCTTGAGCCCAAGGCGGCTGCACCGGCTAAAAAGAAGCAGCTATTCACCCAAGACAAGGCAGAAACCAAGCAGGTACCGGTCGACGAGGACGGGTCCACTAGCGCCACCTTCACCATAGGGGCCAACCTCGAGCCTGAGCAGGAGGAGGCCCTGGTGAGGTTCCTGTGTGCGAACAAGAAGGTGTTCGCATGGGAACCTGATCAGTTAGTAGGGGTCCCAAGGAAACTGATTGAGCATCACCTCAACGTGTGCCCCAATGTGCGCCCCGTGAAGCAAAAGGCGAGGCGGCAGTCCACTAAGAAACAGGCTTTCATCATTCAAGAGACCTGGAAGCTAGAGGTGGCAGGAGTTATCCGCGAGGTCCGCTACCCTGATTGGCTGGCTAATCCGGTCGTTGTGCCAAAAAAGGGAGGAAAGGAGCGCATGTGTGTCAACTTCACCAACCTTAACAAGGCCTGCCCGCAGGATCCATTTCCGCTCCCCCGCATTGACTAGATAGTCGACTCCACCGCAGAGTGTGACCTATTGTGCTTCCTAGATGCCTTCTCGGGCTATCACCAGATCAAGATGGCGGTAGAAGACGTGGAGAAGACGGCTTTCCTGACCCCGTGTGTAATGTACTTCTATACGTGCATGCCATTTGGGTTGCGCAACGCAGGCGCGACCTTTCAGCGGCTGATGCACATCGCCTTAGGCTGGCAGCTCGGGAGGAACGCTGAAGCTTACGCCGATGACATTGTGGTGAAGTCTCGTGAGGCAAGAACCCTGATACAAGACCTGGAAGAAACCTTTGCGAGCCTCAACGAAGTGGACCTACGGCTCAACCCGGAGAAGTGCGTGTTTGGAGTCCCCTCAGGCAAGCTCTTGGGTTTCCTCGTGTCCCACAGGGGCATCGAGGCCAACCCGGAGAAGGTCAAGGCAGTCGAAGACATGAGCCCGCCAAGGACCCTCAGAGAAATGCAGAAGCTCACCGGGCGTGTAACTGCGCTGGGGCGCTTCATCTCCAAGCTGGGGGAACGAGCGCTGCCCTTCTTCAAGCTAATGAAGAAAAAGGGCCCCTTCGAATGGACTGAAGAGGCTGACAAGGCATTCCAAGACCTCAAGAGGTACCTTACCATCCCACTAGTGATGGTAGCTCCGCGTCCTCGGGAACCCCTAGTGCTCTACCTTGCGGCCACCCCCTACTCCACTAGCGCAAACCTGGTGGCGGTCAGGGAGGAGCGATGTGCCAAGGCCGCATCGACCGTCCGAACTGAAGCAAAGCAGAGCCGGGAGGGCCTCGCGAAGGCCGCAACCACAACCAGAAAGGAACAACCACAGCAGGAGAATGCACCCGAAGCAGGAGGGGCCTCTTCAGGCGACCAAGCACTGGGGGCTCCGTCGTCTCAAGAGACGCCTCGACCTCTAGAGGACGCAAGCTGCGCCAGCACCCTCAACCTCGTCGAGCAACCCGTGTACTTCGTCAGCACGGTGCTACGGGACGCAAGGGCGCGGTACCCCATGCCTCAAAAACTCCTCCTCGCGCTACTAGTGGCCTCACGCAAGCTGCACCACTGCTTCCAAGGCCATCCCATCAAAGTCATCTCAGCATACCCCTTGAAAAGAGTACTCAGGAGCCCCAACTCAGCTGGGAGGATCGCTGAGTGGAACATTGAACTACAGGCATTTCAGCTAGAATTCAGTACGACCAGAGTCATCAAGGGAGCCGCACTTGCGGATTTCGTGGCAGAATGGGCAGAAGCGCTGGGTCTCAAGGCAGGCGAAGACCGATCACTTTCCTCGGGAAGTGAAGCACCGGACGACTGGGTCATGTACTTCGATGGGGCATTCTCCCGACACGGTGCGGGAGCTGGCGCAGTGCTCGTATCCCCTACCGAGGACAAACTCTACTACGCCGTACAACTCTGCTTCCGGCACGAAGAAAAGGTCTCCAACAACATAGCGGAGTATGAAGGCCTAATAGCAGGCATGAAGGCCGCAATTGCCTTAGGGGTAAAGCGCCTCATCATCAAGGGTGATTCGCAGCTCCTCGTCAACTTCTCCAACAAGATATACGAGCCAAAGGACGAGCACATGGAAGCCTACCTCGCTGAGGTTCACAAGATGGAGAAATAGTTCTGGGGGCTGGAGTTGCAACACGTGCCCCGGGGCACCAATCAGGAAGCTGATGACATTGCCAAGAGGGCATCTCGGTGGCTGCCTCAGGAGCCTGGCGTTTTCGAGGAGCGGTTCTTCAAACCCTCGGCGGTGCCGTCACTGTCGAGCACGGCGCAACCAAGGGAGGAGCTCCCTCAGCCGCCTGCCTCAGGAGCCCCGGTCTGCGGCTCGGCCTCAAGGGCACGCCTGCTCCTGGCGTTAGAGCCTCAGGAAGGGTGTTGGATCCCGGAGCCCAAGAACTACCTGATGCAAGGGACTCTGCCGGAGAACGAAGAGGAAGCGGAGCGTGTGGCGCGGCAGGCCATAGCTTATTACATCAAGGATGGCGAGATCTACAGGAAATGACCAAATGACGTGTACCTACGTTGCATCTCCCGAGAGCAAGGGAAGGAGCTACTGGCGGACATACACGGCGAAGACTGCGTGCACCACTTGTCGTCACAAACCCTCGTCGGCAAGGCGTTCCGTAGTGGATTCTACTGGCCCACAGTGCTCATCGACGCCGTTGAGCTGGTGAAGGCTTGCGAGGCCTGCCAGTTTCACGCTAAGCAGATCCATCAGCCTGTGAGGGGTCTACACACTATACCCCTCTCATGGCCGTTCGTAGTTTGGGGGCTGGACATTCTAGGCCCGTTTCCTCGGGCGCCAGGGGGCTATCGCTACCTCTACGTCGCTGTGGACAAGTTCACCAAGTGGGCTGAGGTGGAAGCCGTCCGCACAATCCCGGCAGGCTCCGCGGTCAAGTTTATCAAGGGCCTCGTGAGCCAATTTGGGGTGCCCAACCGCATCATCACCGACAACGGTTCGCAATTCACCAGTAGTCTCTTCCAAACATACTGTGCTAACCTTGGAAGGCAGATATGCTACGCTTTGGTAGCACACCCCTGGAGCAACGGCCAGGCCGAGCGAGCCAACGCGGAGGTCCTGAGGGGCCTCAAAGCCAGGACCTTTAAGAAGAAGCTGGAGGCCTGTGGCAGGGGCTGGTACGACGAGCTCCAGTCCATGCTGTGGTCAATCCGCACAACTGCGACCAAGCCGACTAGCGAGACCCCGTTCTTCCTTGTCTACGGAGCAGAGGCTGTTCTCCCTCACGAGGTCAGGCGTCGCTACGCACGGGTCCTGGCGTTCAACGAGACGCAGCAGGACGCCATGCGGGGGATGGATCTCGTGCTGGGGGAGGAGCGCCGCTGAGAAGCTGCGCTGCGAGTGGCAAGGTATCAACAGGCGCTGCGACGATACCACTGCCACAACATCCGCCCCAGAACTCTTGAGGTAGGGGATCTCGTACTCAGATGGGTTCTCTCCAGGGAGGGGATGCACAAGCTCTCTCCCATGTGGGAGGGCCCATTCAAGGTTGTTCATGTCTCCAGGCTTGGCTCAGCGCGCTTGGAGACCACAGAGGGGGTACCCATCCAGAACGCGTGGAACATTCAACATCTCCGGAGGTTCTATCCCTGAGTGAGGCCTAGCACCTAGGAAAGGCCCGCTGCCTATGAAGAAGGCAAATGCCTGTGAAGCTGCCGTGTTTTGGGAAAGGCCCGGTGCCTGTGAAGAAGGCAAATGCCTGTGAAGCTGCCGTGTTCTGGGAAAGGCCCGGTGCCTGTGAAGAAGGCAAATGCCTGTGAAGCTGCCGTGTTTTGGGAAAGGCCCGGTGCCTATGAAGAAGGCAAATGCCTGTGAAGCTGCCGTGTTTTGGGAAAGGCCCGGTGCCTGTGAAGAAGGCAAATGCCTATGAAGCTGCCGCATTTCGGGAAAGGTCCGGTGCCTGTGAAGAAGGCCAATGCCTATGAAGCTCGCCGCCCGTGACACTCTCACGTAATAATGAGTGGGGCTGTACACGCCCCGGAGTCTCCGGAGTGCCGCCCTCGGGCCTCGGGGGCTCCCGCCCACGCCCAGTGGCAGCACTTAGCTCCGTGCTGGTGAGAAGACGTCGAAGACTAGAATAGGTGCCGGACGCGGCTTTTTCATTTGCTTTCTGCAGTTGGCTTGTTTATTCCCGTTTGAAGTTTTATTGAAGTTGTTGACATTCCTGGCTTGTGACACTTTGTCTTTTTCACTCGCTTGCCTCGTTTTCTCTCGCACAAGTCTCACGAGGGAGGTTCATGGGCCCCCTCGTGAGTGTTTTCTGCCCCGATCGTTTGGAGCTTTCCTATCCGAGTCCTCTGCGGGAGCACCCCTCCCAGTCTGTGCCTCACGGGCATCACGACACGAGCGCAGGACCTGGGCCGATTGCCCCCACAACCAAGACCGAAAGTTGCCCCTCCTACTGATCCTTGCAGGGCACAAAGCGCACGGCGAGCCCACGGCCTCGGGAGGCGAGGACTGCGTCAAGCCCCACCGAGCTAAAATAATTCCCGCACATGGGTGCATGGCACGGGAACACAACGCAGAAATAGCGGAAGCAGCACGATGGTTAACAGCAGCAGTTCTAACACGCCCTCATGGGGTTCTATACTACCTTTTATTTCTGCGCAGGAGAAGAAGGAAAACAAAATGGGTGCGATTCGTCGTGCACCAACCCGCAGCGAAGGTTCGAGCTGCTCCTGGGGCTCAGGCGAATCCCTCCTCTCGCTTCACCGGGCGTGACGGCGGGCTGACCCGTTACCTTCACCCAGGCGGGCGCGACGGCGTGGGGGCCGGTCGCGGCCACCGCTGGAGGAGCTGCTGCCTGAGAAGGAGTCGCCGAAGCTCAGCGAACCCTGAGCACCGCCGCCTGTACGCCTGTCGCCATCTTCATCCTGGTCAGTACCGGGGCTGGGCAGGCGGCCGCGGTCATCGTCTTCGGGGCAGCACCCAGCACGGCGTCCGTCTTCCCCGAACACCCTCACGTAGAGGGTGGCGTCGCCATCGAACTTGAAGTGCAGGGTGCACCACCGGCCTAGGCCGCGCGCGCGGGCAAACGTTTGCCAGCCGCGGGTCAGGGCCCCATTCCCAAAAACGGAGACCTCTAGCAAAGCCCAGGAGGCCCTGCTGCAGCAGGCGTCTGCCTGGAGCCAGAAGCCGCACTGGGCGCTGGCCGGCAGATCACCTACGAAGAAACGGGGGAGCTGGAGCCGGTTGCTGGTTGGGTCCGCTAACCACATGACGAACTCCGATAGCACCTCCGCAGAGCGAAAGCGTGGCCTAGGGGGGCGCGCAGCCATGGCGTGCCCCCCATCGGCGGCTGGGCGCTCACCACCGCGTAGGGAACCGCCTCCATGGCCGCGGGAGGCCACTACTGGGACCGTGGAATACTTGCGAGGGCGGCCTCGGCCGTGCTTGGTCGGGGGGGGGGGTTCAGGCCCTGCCTGGTAGGCCTTTCCTTTCTCCGCGGATGAGAATCTCTTTGGAGCCATGGGAACAGCGAGTAGCCAAGAAGAAGAAAAGGAGCAGCAAGAAGGGATGGGCTGAAGGGGCTCACGCAACCCCATACTTATAGCCGGAGGAGCCCAACCACCGAGCACCACGATCGCAGGTAATCATGACCGGTCTCTCTGCATGCAGGGACTTGTCAAGTCGTGCGGCCCCCGAGGCGTCGTGGGGAAGCGCAGACGCCCACGTCCAATCAATTGCCATGCGGTGCCCAAGGTCGCAGGCTGTTGGGGCCCGCGGCGCTTCGCGCTTGCCCCTTCGCTTCACTGCCAGGCCAAGCCCGGGCGCGCCTTGGGCCCGGGGGCTACTGTCGGCGTTCTGGGAATGGGGGTCCCCAAACTTGCCTGCCTGCGGCGTGGCTCAAGTGGGAGCCCAGCGCGGCCCATCTTCATCAGCTCAAGCTCAAGACCCTCACGAGGGGCCAAGCCTCGCAGGGCGGACGATAGAAAACTTCCTCAGAGGTAGCCTCATTAGGCAGGCTCGCGAGGAGGCGGAGAGATCAAGGCAGGGGTACCTCACGAGGATCCCATGACGCAAGCCATGACGATCGAGACCAGACGGGCGCCAGGTGGGCACCGGCCTGCGTAGTGTCCTTGTTTCCCCTTTGGTGCAAAGGGGGCAAGCACAGGCCAAGGCATCGGGCAAAGGTTACCATTCCGGTGCAACGAGACCAAGACCAATAGAACGGCAGGACGGATCTCACCATGGAGCCCAAGACGGTG
Source organism: Triticum dicoccoides (assembly GCF_002162155.2). Lineage (NCBI taxonomy): Eukaryota > Viridiplantae > Streptophyta > Magnoliopsida > Poales > Poaceae > Triticum > Triticum dicoccoides. The sequence continues at coordinate 377,290,388 of NC_041390.1, read as the reverse complement.
TCATCACCAGTGCTTTTGGCAGCCGAAGACCACCTTCGGTCAAGGTAACTTGTACTAGATGTTCCCCTTCAAAATGTCCAATTGTTGGCGCCCTTCCCGCTCATTATTTGGGGAGAGGCCCATGGCCTCTATGAATGGAGCTAGCCACCACAGAGTAGCGGGATCGACACACCTAGACATCTAGAGATCTGGTAGAGCTCTAGCAGAGAGAGAGAGAGAGGCGACTGAACTCACCAAAGTAGTTCATCGCATCAGCTCAAGAACACCTCTCGCGAGGCTGTTCTTCCCTTGTACTGTTCATCATCAGCCCCTGAGGCAATCCACCACACCACACACTGGAGTAGGGTATTACACCACGACGGTGGACCGAACCAGTATAAACCTCGTGTCCCTTGTGTTATTCATTGTTTCCAGCTTAGATCACGCAAGGAGATTGGACATAGATCGGTAGGGGAGAGATCTCCGCGCGCACCCCAGTGTTCGAACCTCAAGGGTCTGCCAGAACCCGAAATCCGACAAAGCAAGTGTCAAACTGAGTGCATAGTGTGCAATTTGTCTTTAGTAATCTAGTAGCACATAAGCATCAGACAATATGTTTTCTTATAAGCAAACTATATTGATGGTTGCAAGATAAGTTAAAATATACTAGTGCTACCTTGATTTTTATACCGATTGCCATTCATTTCTTCGTTTGCTGTTTTATATGCTTCATTTTAGGCTGCGTGTGTGCGCGTGATGGCGGCGGCGTGGCTGGGCTCGAGGAGTTGCAACGCGGCATGGAGGGAGCTGGTTCCTCTTGTCCTGCTTCATGTCCGTGGGGTGGCTAGCTGCGCAGGGGGCGACCGAGGAGGGTGCTGCTGGCTTTGCAGGCGGCTGCAGCAGGAAGAAGAGGAGGAAGAAGGCGGCAGTGGATTTGGGCTGCGTGCGAGTCAGGCTACGGCTGGGAGCTGCTGCTGTTGGTGCTGCTGAACAGAGGAGGAACTGCAACTGCTGCTGCCTTGTGATGTTCCTGGAAGCTTGCTGAGCTACTGCTGCTGCGGCAGAGAAAGAAAGAGGTGTAGCCTGCTGAACAATAAGAGCCTGGGCTAGACTGCTTTACAGAGTTTTTTTTCTATGGACTTGCTGTAGTGAGCTTGGTGTTGTGGTGGTGGTTATTACTGTTACATGTTACATGTAGAGATGCTTCATGATTTAGTCCCTAGCTGCTTTATATATTTGTTTTTATTTTGTTTCTAACTCTTTTGGTTTATTGTTAGATGCCTTTGTTCAGCCTGTACGAACATATTCAGAAATGGTGTTTCCTCTCATTTAAGAAGCTCCAGCCTGAAAGTGAAGAAGTCAGGAGTATAGTTGTAGTAGTAGTTATATGTTGTGATAGTATCACATGTAATGGTGAAATGAATTATGTAAAGATTGTGCTATTAGCCAAAATTTTCATGTGGTTTGATAATTTTCATTTCTTTGCTATTCTGACTGAAACAATTGTGTGGAAATTGAAAGAACCTGACAAGTGGGACCTAATAGTATTTGGCATCTAAAAAGGCCATTTTCCAAATAATATTCACAGGAAAAAACCAAAAATTAAGGAAATGGACTGTAAAAAGGCTAAGGCCCAATTGAGAAATAGATGCGATCCAAAAAAGAAATGGTCTAAAAAAGGATCATGACCATGTTGGGCTTGGCCCATGTGGCTGACTAAAATTAATAGGAAAAATAATATAAAAAGGCTAGATTATTGGGCCAGGCCCATGTAGAACACCCAATTGGACCGGGCTGAATCTTATCAATGACCTTTTCAATTGGTCGCAATTTTGCCACGTCAGATTGCCACGTCGGATCCGACGTGGCCTGGGCAGAGAGCTAGCGACCAAAACAGAAGGTCATAGAATCAATGACCATTTGTTTTGGTCGTGGAATTCCACAACCTTCTCACAGAGAAGGTCGTTAATTTCAGTTTACGACCGCCAGCTTTTGACCTTCTGTTTTTGGTCACAAAAAGGTCGCAAATGAAAAACAATGACCTTTCAGTGACCAATAGTGATGGTCGCAAGTTGACATATTTCTTGTAGTGCTTGTGCAACACGAGGTTCATTGTGGAACTAGTGGACATAGTGAACGAGCACATTGTCATTCTAATATAGAACAAGAACTAACGATGCCATAGGGAAGACCAATTTGAGGATATAGGAATAGAGGAAAAATGACTTGATAAGTTTATATCAGTGACCTTGAGGAATTATTTAAGACTTTCATGGATTATGAGGCTTTCATGTTCGTACATGAACTTGATGGGATCATGTTAATAGAGTAGCATAAGGATTTGACTTAGCCAGGGGTTATTGATAAAGTGGGTCTTGTAGGACAAGTATGATCGCAAGCTAAAATTCTTGGAAGTATAAGGATTTGACTTAGCCAGGGGTTATTGATAGAAGATAGTTGACATTACGATAATGACTTGGGGAACATGTAGGAATTCTCGTTGGCCATGAGATTTGGATTAAATAGGTGATCCTAGTGGAGTCTAGATGCTGAGTAAGTGTACATGGTTCAGAGTGAATTGGATTTAGACTAATGATCTCGTTCATGATACCATGCTTCTCGGTGGACAAGAAACTAGGAGATTGGATTAATTGTCGGAGTTTATTTTGGGAACTGTATGAGCTTGACCTTGGAGTTTATAAGATCACAATAACGGGAATTGGTGGATTGACTATAGTAAGGTAGCCCTTTCAAGTATTTGGGGATTATAGGACACTAAAAGATCATGTGGAACACTGTAGACATTGGATTTGTATAATTAGTGGGTAATGTAATGATTGATGGAAGTTAATGGGCTGTTGGAGTTGATTCATAGGAAGGAAACAAGATCTTGGATTGGTACACGACGTGTTTCCTTACGATAGAGATGCACTAAGCATCTTGGACCTTGGGAGGATAGGCTTAGCACTTGGATTGTGATGTTTAATTCAATCTTACTAGCTTGTATGCTCTACGCATGGATTTTTACATAGGGATAGACATACATATGAGTTTGAGGATAGTTGACATGTCTGGTTTTGTTAGACCTCCTCTTGGCAGTCATGAGGACATGAATAGCATGAGTGATGGTTGAAGTTTGTCTATATGAAAGGATACTTTTAGTGGTATAAGGTGATTTGTTTGGAGTACTAGATAGAACTATTGGCATCTCAGAAACCGTGCTTAAGGCTTAGATGATAAACGTTCACCCGCACACTAGAATCCTTGAAACCCTTAAGCCCTACCAAGCCCCAACCCTTAAGCTCTAGACCGGGAAGACCTTGGCCAATACTCAACTGTGACCACCGTCAATGCCCCATCCCACTTTGTGTACCCCATGAACAAGTCTTCGTGGAGTACTTGGACAAGTCAATTGTCATCGTTATTTGGTGACCTATTTGCCTACCCGAAGACGGAAGAAGAACCGTTCAGCTGGTTAGGGAACATCTGAAGACCGCCATGTCAAGGAGGAAGAACTATACCAACCACTATCGTCAAGAAGTGAACTTCCTCGTCGAATACAGTGCGTATCTGCAGACCACTCCTCTCGAAGGAACCACACATTTCCATGTCAAAAGGAAGCTCACACCAAGATTTACCAGCCCTCTCCGAGATCACTGCAAGATGAAGAGTAGACAACTACCAGCTGGAGTTACCACCTGAGTTACCCACAATGCATAACGTTTTCCACACGACACGACACCGGAAGTGTTTCAAACTTCCTAACTAGCCCGACCTCTACAAGGACATTGATCATCGAGCCATAAACCTCCAACCTGACTTACGCAAGAGACCCCTTAGCAACCTGGATCAAGCAGAACGTCATACACGAAGCCATATCATCAAGTACTTCAAGGGTTAATGGAGCACCATTCGGAAGCAGAAGCAGTACGAGGACGTGAAGACTACCCCGGATCCAAGTTTCCGTATTCCTTTCCACGCCTAGTTTGGGAATCTCAGGGACGAGATTCTTGTAAGGAGGGTAGGTCTGGCACACCCTGATTTTCATGACACAACACTTCAAAAAATAGATCATGCTAAAATGTGGTTTTACAAAAACTTTTGAGTGTTTTGGACTTTGCTTGATTGGATTTTTGTTTGTTGTCTGCAAGTGCTCTAAAAATCAAATAAATCCTCTAACTCCTATACTTCATCTCCTTGATCCAAAACTTTGCCCAATGATCATGCCAAGTGTATAGGACAGAATAGAATTTTATAACAAAAATAATTTGGCCAAAAAGTATTTTCTAAATTAAGTTTTCCAAAACCCCCTGAACTGAGACTTGAACTACAAGTACTTAATGAGGGGTGCGAAAAATCTTTCAAAAATTATTTTTGACTCCTATTAGATAAAGGACTCCCATAAACCACAAAAATATTATTTTAAAAGTTATTTTCCTATTTTATCTAAAGGATTTTTCTGAAGGCCAGAAATGGTCTTTAATAGGTTAAAATTATTTTAATGTTTCAAAAATATTTGAGAAAATTTAGGGAAACTCATAGGACATATATAGGCCATATATAGGAGTTTCAACATAGGGTCATGTTCAAAATATTGGTCAAATCCCCCAAAAATCCTTTCTGGATATTTCAAGCTTTTGGAATATTTACAAAGGAATTATTCTCCATTAAATACAGGAATATTCTAGGATGTCAAAAATGACCTACTTGAGGATCCTAAAAAGTCTCATGTCATGGAGAACAATATAGCCCCACCAAACCCTCTCAAAACCATTTCTGTCATTTTCCAAGTTTGAACAACTTTGCACTACCAAACATGTCCAAATGATCTAAAAATTTGTACACATGCTTAGATGGTCTAATAATTCACCTAGGCCAAGTGGCACAAGTTGGATAATAGTATAACTTGATCAAAGTGCCTCAAAACCCTTTCTATCCAGAACCAAATTTGAGCAACTCTACATTTCCAAGTTTCTCCTTTTGATCTCAAATTTTGTGGACATGCTCAAACTCCCAAATTATGACACTACACCAAGTGGTGCATCAAGGAGAACAAGATAGCATGATAAAATCTAGCCAAAACTATTTTTGCCCATTTCTAGGGTTTACATAAGTTGCACTGGCTACTTTCTCCATTTGACCTCAAAATTGGTGGTCACTACTATTATGTGATGCCACTCACTCCTGGTAAATATGATCGCAAGGAGAATGCATTTGCTTGCCCAAACCACCATCACACACCTTTTGGCAGAATTTCCAAATGCATGTTTCGACCCCTTCCACTAATCTCCATGAGCTGAAACTTTTATCATGCCTGCACCCTCTTTGTTTAACATACTTTCAGACAGGTAACTCATCTTACCATAGGCCATTTATGCGTACTGGAGGCTAACAGAAGTTCCATAGCCTAAGCCTGAGCCACCACTTGACCCTTATCGTTAGTCTGCTTATCAGTGGGATCTGAAGGAGATCGCCAACCAGTGGCACCCTGGGGACCCTCCTCAGTACATCGGAGGGAGTAGCTTCGATCCATGGGCATAGACCAACTTAGGCCAAAAGCCTAAGCTTGGGGGAGTACGTATTTCTCACTGACATTACATTCATGTTCACATTCTCATTCTAGTTGTCGATGCTCATAATTTTTCATTGTACTATCCATGCTAGTTTATTTTATTTTCTAAGCCTTCTTCTTGTGTGTTTAAAAAACCTTAAGAAAAACCAAAACAATTAGTTGTAGCTTTTAGCTAGTTTACTTTCCGTGCATGTAGTAGTAGTAATTAAAAGAAAACCCAAAAAGATTTCTCGTTCTTCTTTTTCTTGTTGGGAGCTTTCCCATGTAAATAGTTTTATTTCTTTTCTTGTTCTTTGGGGGTCGAGAGGACAAGACCATGATGAAAATTTTGAGTGGCTCTTATATGCATTATTGTTGATTTAACCAAGAGCCCATGTTACCCTGTCTTCTCCCTTGTATTAAATGCTCGCAGATTCCAGCTTAGTCCAATGCACGTGCACTATTATTATTATCCACACCGTTCGGTCATGCAAGTGAAAGGCAATAATGACGATATATGATGGACCGATTGAGATGAGAGAAGCTGGTATGAACTTGACCTATCTTGTTTTTGTAAATATGATTAGTTCATCATTCCTGATTCAACCTATTATGAATGAAACATGTTTGCAATGACAATTAGAGATTATAGTTGCTCATGCCATGCTTAATTATCTAGGAGTTTATAATGGTTTACCTTGCGTGCCAACATGCTATTAAAATAGTTGTGATGTAGTATGATAGGGTGGTATCCTCCTCTGAACGATTCGAGTGGCTTCACTTGGCACATGTTCATGCATGTAGTTGAAACAAAATCAACATAACCTCCACGATATTTGTGTTCTTGGTGAATTATATCCTACTCATGCTCGCACTCAGTGTTGATTAATTTTAATGCATGTTCATGACTGCTGTCGCTCTCTAGTTGGTCGCTCCCAGTCTCTTTCTAGCCGTCAGTTGTACTAAGCGGGAATACTGCTTGTGCATCCACTTCCATAAACCCCAAAGTTATTCTATATGAGTTCACCATACCTTCCCATATGCGGTATCTACCTGCCGTTCCAAGTAAATTTGTATGTGCCAAACTCTAAACCTTCAATGAAATTCTGTTTTGTATGCTCGAACAGTTCATGTATCAACTAGGGTTGTCTATATCTTCCGTGCTAGGTGGGTTATTCTCAAGATGAGTGGACTCCGCTCATCATTCACGAGAAAATGGCTGGTAACCGGGATGCCCAGTCCCATGCTCAAATCAAAATAATTGCAAACAAAACTCCACCAGGATTGTTGTTAGTTGGAGGCACCCGTTGTTTCGGACAAGCCATGGATTGAAGTTTGTTGGTGGTGGGGGAGTATAAAACTTTTCCATTCTATTTGGGAACCACCTATAATGTGTTTAGCATGGAAGATATCGATATCTCTTGGTTGTTATGTTGAAAATGAAAGTATGCCACTCAAAATATTATTCATCTCTATTTCAAAACTCGAGCTCTAGCACCTCTACAAACCCCCGCTTCCCTCTGCGAAGGGCCTATCCATTTACTTTTATGTCGAGTCATCATCCTCTTATTAAAAAGCACCAGTTGGAGAGCACCGTTGTCATTTGGATGCATTGCTATTAATTTACATTGAGTATGACTGGATCTCTTTTACCATGAATTACAATGTCTAGTTAGTCCTTGATCTTCAGAGGTGCTCTGCATTTATGTTTTACGGTCTCATAAAGGGCTAGCGAGATAGCATCTTGTTATATCATATTATGACTGTTTTGAGAAAGTGTTGTCATCTGAGATTTATTATTATTGCTCTCTAGTTGATTCTGCCATTGATATGATTAAACATGAGACCTAAATGTTTTTGTGAATATGGTTAGTTCATAATCTTTGCTAAAAACTTGAATGCGGGCTTTACATATTTGCAACAACAAGATCAAATAGAGTTTGTAAAAGTTTTTCGTTATCACTTTTAGTTTGTCAAATGAATTGCTTGACGACAAGCAAATGTTTAAGCTTGGGGGAGTTGATACATCTCCAACGTATCTACTTTTCCAAACACTTTTGACCTTGTTTTGGACTCTAACTTGCATGATTTGAATGGAACTAAGCTGGACTGACGCTGTTTTCAGCAGAATTGCCATGGTGTTATTTTTGTGCATAAATAAAAGTTCTCGGAATGACCTAAAAATTCATGGAGACACGTTTTGGAATTAATAAAAATACTTGCGAAAGAATCAACACTAGGGGGCCCACACCCTGTCCACGAGGGTGCAGGGCGCGCCCCCCTTCCTCGTGGGCCCCCTGAGGCTCCACCAACGTCAACTCCAACTCTATATATTCACGTTCAGGGAGAAAAAAATAAAAGAGAAGGATTCACCGCGTTTTACGATACGGAGCCGCCACCAAGCCCTAATCTCTCTCGAGAGGGCTGATCTAGAGTCCATTCGGGGCTCCAGAGAGGGGAATCAGTCGCCATCATCATCATCAACCTTCCTCCATCACCAATTTCAGGATGCTCACCGCCGTGCGTGAGTAATTCCATCATAGGTTTGCTGGACGGTGATGGGTTGGATGAGATTTATCATGTAATCAAGTTAGTTTTGTTAGGGTTTGATCCCTAGTAGCCATTATGTTCTAAGATTGATGTTGCTATGACTTTGCTATGCTTAATGCTTGTCACTAGGGCCCGAGTGCCATGATTTCAGATCTGAACCTATTATGTTTTCATGAATATATGTGAGTTCTTGATCCTATTTTGCAAGTCAATAGTCACCTACTATGTGTTATGATCCGGTAACCCCGGAGTGACAATAATCGGGACCACTCCCGATGATGACCATAGTTTGAGGAGTTCATGTATTCACTAAGTGTTAATGCTTTGGTCCAATACTCTATTAAAAGAAGCCCTTAATATCCCTTAGTTTCCAATAGGAACCCGCTGCCACGGGAGGGTAGGACAAAAGATGTCATGCAAGTTCTTTTTCATAAGCACGTATGACTATATTCGGAATAGATGCCTACATTACATTGATGAACTGTAGCTAGTTCTCTATCACCCTATGTTATAACTGTTGTATGAGGAATCACATCCGACATAATTATCCATCACTGAGCCATTGCCTACGAGCTTTTCACATATTGATCTTTCCTTAGTTACTTTTATGTTGCCAGTGTGGCGATTGCTACAAAAACTACTACTGTTACTTTTGCCACTGTTACTGTTACTTCCATATTACTTTGCTAGTAAATACTTTGCTGCAGATATTAAGTCTTTCATGTGTGGTTGAATTTTCAACTCAACTATTAATACTTCAGAATATTCTTTGGCTCCCCTTGTGTCGAATCAATAAATTTGGGTTGAATACTCTACCCTAAAAAACTGTTGCGATCCCCTATACTTGTGGGTTATCAGGCCATACATGGGCCGAAAGTGAAATGGGCTGGTGTTATATTCGACGGCCCACATGATGCTGTTGGGCCGATTTCGGGTAGGCCCTAATGGGCCGTGAGTTACCGGGCCGTAAAATGGGCTATTTGCGAAGAGACCGTTAACAGGCTTTTCATGGGCCAGACCGCTAACTTTTGACCAAGTAAAACGGGCTGGCTTTTGTAAGCTAGATGGGCCAGTGGCGGGCCGCGGTTTTTGAGGCATGTGGCACATCAAAGTTGTGCATTTTGGGTATTTGATACGTCTCCATCGTATCTACTTTTCCAAACACTTTTGCCCTTGTTTTGGACTCTAACTTGTATGATTTGAATGGAACTAACCCGGACTGACGCTGTTTTCAGCAGAATTGCCATGATGTTGTTTTATGTGCAGAAAACAAAAGTTCTCGGAATGACCTGAAACTCCACGGAATATCTTACAATAAATAATAAAAAATCCTCGCCAAAGATGAAGACTAGGGGGCCCACACCCTTTCCACGAGGGTGGGGGGCGCCCCCTAGGGCGCGCCCCTACCTCGCGGGCCCCCTGGAGACCTCCCGACTCCAAACTCTATATATCTGCTTTCGGGGAGAAAAAAAGGAGAGAAGAATTCATCGCGTTTTACGATACGGAGCCGCCACCATGCCCTAAAACCTCTCGAGAGGGCTGATCTGGAGTCCGTTCGGGCCTCCGGAGAGGGGGATTCATCGCCGCCGTCATCATCAACCATCATCCATCACCAATTTCATGATGCTCACCGCCGTGCGTGAGTAATTCCATTGTAGGCTTGCTGGACGGTGATGGGTTGGATGACATTTATCATGTAATCGAGTTAGTTTTGTTAGGGTTTGATCCCTAGTATCGACTATGTTCTGAGATTGATGTTGCTATGACTTTGCTATGCTTAATGCTTGTCACTAGGGCCTGAGTGCCATGATTTCAGATCTGAACCTATTATGTTTTCATCAATATATGAGAGTTCTTGATCCTATCTTGCAAGTCTATAGTCACCTATTATGTGTTATGATCCGTTAACCCCGAAGTGACAATAATCGGGATACTTACCGGTGATGACCATAGTTTGAGGAGTTCATGTATTCACTATGTGCTAATGCTTTGTTCCGGTTCTCTACTAAAAGGAGGCCTTAATATCCCTTAGTTTCCATTAGGACCCCGCTGCCACGGGAGGGTAGGACAAAAGATGTCATGCAAGTTATTTTCCATAAGCATGTATGACTACATTACATTGACGAATTGGAGCTAGTTCTGTGTCACCCTATGTTATGACTGTTACATGATGAACCGCATCCGGCATAATTATCCATCATTGATCCGATGCCTACGAGCTTTCCATATACTGGTTTACGCTTATTTACTTTCCCGTTGCTATTGTTACAATCACTACAAAATACCAAAAACATTACTTTGCTTTCGTTACTCTTTTGTTACCATTACCATCACTATCATATTACTTTCCTACTAAACACTTTGCTGCAGATACTAAGTTTCCAGGTGCGGTTGAATTGACAACTCAACTGCTAATACTTGAGAATATTCTTTGTCTCCCCTTGTGTCGAATCAATAAATTTGGGTTGAATACTCTACCCTCGAAAGCTGTTGCGATCCCCTATACTTGTGGATTATCGAGACTAATTTCTGGCACCATTATCGGGGAGTATAGCTCTATTCTTTGAGTCACTTGGGATTTATATTTGCTGGACACTATGAAGAACTTGAAAGACGCTAAGACAACAACTTATCCCTCAACTACGAGGGGAGGTAATGAACTGCCATCTAACTCTGCACTTGATTCACCTTTTGTTATGAGTAAGCTTGCGACACCTAAACCTGCTTCTGCTATTTGTTCTGATATGTCACATGTTATTGATGATGCTACTTCTGCTATACATGATACTTATGATGAAACTACCTCTATGCCTGATACTACTATGCCACTTAGTGATTTTCTCGAGGAACAACTTGCTAGGGCTAGAGAGATTGAAAATATTGAATCTGATTATGATGATGAAAGTGATGATGAAGAATCACTTGTTATTCCTGAGGGTTATTTATTTGATCAAGAAGCTTCTTTAGCTATTTTAGCTTGCAAAGATAGATATGAACTCAAAAGGTTAATAGCTAAATGGAATAAGCAATCTATAAATGCTAGGATGAAACCTGACCCTGCTTTTGCTACTTCACCTATCTTTGTTACTGATAAGGGTTATGAATTCTCTGTTGATCCTGATATAATTACTTTGGCTGAATCTGATCCTTTTCATGGATATGAATCTGAAACTGTTGTGGCACATCTTACTAAATTAAATGATATAGTCACCCTGTTCACTAATGATGAGAGATCTCGCTACTTTTATATCCTTAAAATATTTCCGTCCTCATTAAAGGGTGATGCTAAGATATGGTTCAATTCTCTTGATCCTGGTTGTGTGCGTAGTCCCCAGGATATGATTTACTACTTCTCTGCTAAATATTTCCCTGCTCACAAGAAATAAGCTGCTTTAAAGGAAATGTACAACTTTGTGCAAATTAAAGAAGAGAGTCTCCCACAAGCTTGGGGGAGGCTTCTCAAGTTACTTAATTCTTTGCCTGATCATCCTCTTAAGAAAAATGAAATACTTGATATCTTTTATAATGGACTAACCGATGCTTCCAGAGATTACCTGGATAGTTGTGCTGGTTCTCTTTTCAGGGAAAGAACACCGGATGAAGCTGAAATCTTATTGAATAATATGTTGACAAATGAAAATAATTGGACACCTCCGGAGCCAATTCCTGAGCCTATTCCTAAACCAACTCCGAAAAAGAGGGGTATTCTATTTCTCACTCCTGAAGATATACAAGAGGCAAAGAAATCTATGAAAAAAGGTGTTAAAGCTGAAGATGTTAAGAATTTACCTCCTATTGAAGAAATACATGGTCTTAATTTACCACCTATTGAAGAAACATATGATCTTGATCCTTTACTTATTGAAGAACCTCCAGACCTCGATAACCCGACACAAGTAGTAAAGGTAAATTCTCTCTATAGATATGATAAAGCTAAAATCCCTCCTGCTAAAATTGCTAGTCAATGCTTGGATGGATTTCATAATTTTATGTTTAAGCAAAAAGACTTAAATGCTTATTTTGGTAGACAATTAAAACAAGATGCTGAGATGATTAAATATTTGGGTGATTATATGGCTAATATTAGAGGTGAACTTAAACTTGTTAGCAAACATGCTTCTATGGTTACCACTCAAGTAGAACAAGTACTTAAAGCTCAAAAAGAATTGCTCAATGAGATGAATAGTAAGAAAAATAATTATGCTGTTAAAGTAGCTACTAGAACTGGTAGAATGACTTAGGAACCTTTGTATCCTGAAGGCCACCCTAAGAGAATTGAGCAAGATTCTCAGAGAAATAATATTGATGCACCTAGTTCTTCTAAAAAGAAGAAAAAGAAAAATGATAGAACTGTGCAAACTTCTAGTGATCCTATTACTGAACCACCTGATAATCCAAATGATATCTCTATGTCTGATGCTGAAACACAATCTAGCAATGAACATGAACCTAATGAAAATGTTAATGATGATGTTCATAATGATGCTCAACCTAGTAATGATAATGATGTAGAAATTGAACCTGATGTTGATCTTGATAACCCACAATCAAAGAATCAACATTATGATAAGAAAGACTTTGTTGCTAGGAAACATGGTATAGAAGGAGAGCCTTGGGTTCAGAAACCCATGCCTTTTCCTCCCAAACCATCCAAGAAAAAGGATGATGAGGATTTTGAGCGCTTTACTGAAATGATTAGACCTATCTTTTTGCGTATGCGATTGACTAATATGCTCAAAATGAATCCTTATGCTAAGTACATGAAAGATATTATTACAAATAAAAGAAAGATACCAGAAGTTGAAATTTCCACCATGCTTGCTAAATATACTTTTAAGGGTGGAATACCAAAGAAACTTGGAGATCCAGGAGTACCTACTATACCATGCTTCATTAAAAGAAACTATGTTGAAACTGCTTTATGTGATCTTGGAGCCGGTGTTAGTGTTATGCCTCTCTCTTTATATCGTAGACTTGACTTGAATAAGTTGACACCTACTGAAATATCTTTGCAAATGGCTGATAAATCAACTGCTATACCTGTCGGTATTTGTGAGGATGCGCCTGTTGTGGTTGCAAACGTTACTATTTTAACGGACTTTGTTATTCTTGATATTCCCGAGGACGATAGTATGTCTATTATTCTTGGAAGACCTTTTCTTAATACTGCAGGGGCTGTTATTGATTGCAACAAAGGCAATGTCACTTTTCATGTTAATGGTAATGAGCATACGGTACACTTTCCGAGGAAACAACCTCAAGTTCATAGTATCAATTCTATCGAAAAAATTACATCGATTATATTTGGAGGTTTTGAATTTCCTCTTCCTACTATCAAGAAGAAATATGATATACTTATTATTGGGGGTGTGCATATCCCCGTTGAGGTAACCTAGTGTTATTCGAAATTTCGTCGGTTTCATGTTAATCGGAATGAGTTTGTTAACAAGACTTGATCAACCTTGTTAGTGGATTCCTTTTGATGAGCATGAGATGGATGAAACTAGAAGCACAACTTTCTGTACCCTCTCCATACTTTCTATTATTTAGTTGAAATAAAATAAAAATACATATTTTCTGTCTGCTATCTGATTATCCATGCAATATAAAAACACCTCGAAAATAAAAGTTCTCCAAATGCCCTGAAAATTAAATATGAATTTTTCTAGAATATTTGAGGATTTATGGAACAAAGAACACACCAGAGGGGCTAGCCACCTTGCCACGAGGGTGGAGGGCACGCCTACCCCGCTAGGGTGCGCCCCTGCCTCGTGGGCCCATGGTGGCCCTCCTCCACTTATTCCGGCACCCATCCTCTTCTTCTTCCTCCCACAAACATGAAAAACCAACTCAAGCACGAGTTCCAGCCCTCTTTTCTGCCATTTTCGATCTCCTTGCTCAAAGCACCTCTCACAAAACTGCTTGGGGAAATTGTTCCTTGGTATGTGACTCCTCCATTGGTCCAATTAGTTTTTGTTCTAGTGCTTTATTGATTGCAAATCTTTGCTGCGTAGGTGACCCTATTCTTGAGCTTGCATGTCAAATTTATATGGTCAAAAGTAGTTTTGATGCATGATATAGGCTCTAGGCACTTGTAGGAGTAGTTACTATCAATATTATTGAGTTTGGTTTACTTTTATTTTGAAGTTACTAAAAATTTCAGAATTTTTCAAAGGAAGAAAAATGCTTAGGAAGATGTTCCAAGGTGGTTCTTCAAAGAAGCAAGGACCCAGGCTTGCAATGCGTGATGCTGACGAAGAGCCACCGAGAGATGCTCCAGTGCGTCCTTGTGAGTGGCCTTCTGAAAATTTGATGGATCGAGCAGGAATAAAAGAAGAATTCAACGCATATTTGCGTAACGTTGATCTTGTGAGCTTCGAGGAAGAGAAGTGCAGTCAGTATAATAACCTCACTAGTTCCTTTGTGAGGAGGTTTGAATTTTGCACTTCACGTAATTCTCCAACTGTCCTATTCGATCTTTATGATAAATCTTATACCATGGACTTAGAGGATTTTACCACTTCATGCAAACTTCCACAATGGGGTAGTATAAGGGATCCTCGCAAATCTGAATTTAGAAATTTTCTTGCTAATATAACTGTGGGAGAATCTAGAGATATTACACAAGCTACCATAGGGAGCATCCACTTTCCTGCTATACATTATTTTGCTCTCTTCATAGGTAGATGCATAAATGGTAAAGATGAGGCATGTCACGTGTGTGTTTCTGACCTCAGTATTCTTAGGAGTGCTGTGTTAGGAGACAAATCATATAATTTGGGAGCCATTGGTTCATGTAGGTTGCATCTTAAAGACTTAATGGAGATCTCTTTGGTGGAATTTATGCAACTCGCGTAGCTAATTTTCTTGGTATAGATGTACGTGAAGATGATATTGAATTACCTCCTACCTATCTAGATTTTAATGCTATGGTTCACCACCATTTTGTCGAGAGGAATGAATCACCTCTCCAGTACCGACTAATCTTTGACAGACGCCGTGCTGTCCATATTACTCTCCCTGCTCCTGCTTTCTTTGATTATCAGGCGAGAGGAGGATATACTATTACCAGAGAGGAGTCATATGAGTACGAGAGGAGGGCGGAGGCCGCTCGTGGCCACACTGCAGCTCAGGAGGTGATAGCCGCTGCATCACAGTACGACCCCAACAACTATTATTATGGATATCAGCCAGGCCAACCGTGGCCATAGACCAACTTAGGCCAAAAGCTGAAGCTTGGGGGAGTACGTATTTCTCACTGACATGACATTTATGTTCACACACACTCATCGCTAGATGTCGGTGCTCATACTTTTTCATTGTATCATCCATGCTAGTTTATTTTCTTTTATGCTTTCTTCTTGTGTGTTTGATAAACCTTAAGAAAAAACCAAAAAAAATTAGTTGTAGCTTTTAATTAATTTAATTTCCATGCTTGTAGTAGTAATTAA
Source organism: Triticum dicoccoides (assembly GCF_002162155.2). NCBI lineage: Eukaryota > Viridiplantae > Streptophyta > Magnoliopsida > Poales > Poaceae > Triticum > Triticum dicoccoides. The sequence goes on along the minus strand of NC_041390.1, from coordinate 377,274,857 downwards.
AAAAGAAAATCCAAAAACATTTCCTGTTCTTCTTTTGCTTGTTGGGAGCTTTCCTGTGTAAATAGTTTTATTTCTTTTCTTTTCTTTTCTTTTCTTTGGGGGTCAGTAGGAGAAGACCATGATTAAATTGTTGAAGTGGCTCTTATATGCTGTATTGTTGATTTAACCAAGAGCCCATATTGCTTTGTCTTCTCCTGTTTATTGAATGCTCGCAGATTCCAGCTTAGTCCAATGCACGTGCACTCTTATTATTATTCAGATCGTTCGGGCGTGCAAGTGAAAGGCAATTATGATGATATATGATGGACTGACTGAGATAAGAAAAGCTGGTATGAACTCGACCTCTTTTGTTTTTGTAAATATGATGAGTTCATCTTTCTTGATTTATCTTGTTATGAATAAACATGTTTGCAATGACAATTAGAGATCATAGTTGCTTGTGCCATGCTTGATTAGCTATGAGTTATAATGGTTTACCTTGCGTGCCAACATGCTATTAAAATGGTTATGATGTGGTATGATAGGGTGGTATCCTCCTCTGAATGATTTAAGTGACTTGATTTGGCACATGTTCACGCATGTAGTTGAAACAAATCGACATAACCTTCACGATATTTATGTTCATGGTGGATTATATCCTACTCATGCTTGCATCCAATGTTTATTAATTTTAATGCATGTACATGGCTGTTGTCGCTCTCTAGCTGGTCGCTTCCCAGTCTTTTGCTAGCCTTCACCTGTACTAAGCGGGAATACTGCTTGTGCATCCAATCCCTTAAACCCCAAAGTTATTCTAGATGAGTCCACTATACCTTCCTATATGCGGTATCTACCTGCTGTTCCAAGTAAATTTGTATGTGCCAAACTCTAAACCTTCAAATAATCATCCTGTTTTGTATGCTCGAATAGCTCATATATCAACTAGGGCTGCCTGTGCCTTCCATGCTAGGCGGGTTATTCTCAAGAGGAGTGGACTCCGCTCCTCACTCACGAGAAAAAGGTTGGTCATCGGGATGCCCAGTCCCATGCTTTATGCAAACTAAATCAAAAATAATTGCAAAACAAAACTCCCCCTGGGACCTGATGTATGTTGGAGGCACTCGTTGTTTCGAGCAAGCCATGGATTGATGTTTGTTGGTGGAGGGGGAGTATAAACTTTACCATTCTGTTTGGGAACCGCTTATAATGTGTGTAGCATGGAAGATATCGCCATCTCTTGGTTGTTATGTTGACAATGAAAGTATACCGCTCAAAATATTATTCACCTCTATTTCAAAACCGAGCTCTGGCACCTCTACAAATCCCTGCTTCCTTCTGCGAAGGGCTTATCTTTTTACTTTTATGTTGAGTCATCACCCTCTTATTAAAAGCACCAGTTGGAGAGCACCGCTGTCATTTGCATTCATTACTATTAATTTATATTGGGTGTGACTATGATTGGATCTCTTTTGCCATGAATTACAATGTCTAGTCAGTCCTTGATCTTGAAAGGTGCTCTGCATTTATGTTTTGCGGTCTCAGAAAGGGCTAGCGAGATACCATCTTGTTATATCATATTATGATTGTTTTGAGAAAGTGTTGTCATCCGAGATTTATTATTGTGGCTTGCTAGTTGATTATGCTATTGATATGGGTAATCATGAGACCTGAGAATTATTGCAAATGTGGTTAGTTATAATCTTTGCTGAAAGCTTGAATGCTAGCTTGACATATTACAACAACAAGAGCAACCATAGTTTGTAAAAGTTTTTCCTTATTTCTTTCAGTTTGTTAACTGAATTGCTTGTGGACAAGAAAGGGTTTAAGCTTGGGGGAGTTGATACGTCTCAGTCGTATCTACTTTTGCAAACACTTTTGCCCTTGTTTTGGACTCTAACTTGTATGATTTGAATGGAACTAACCCGGACTGACGCTGTTTTCAGCAGAATTGGCATGATGTTGTTTTATGTGAAGAAAACAAAAGTTCTCGGAACGACCTAAAACTCCACGGAATATCTTACAATAAATAATAAAAAATCCTCGCCAAAGATGAAGACCAGGGGGCCCACACCCTTTCCACGAGGGTGGGGGGTGCCCCCCCTAGGGCATGCCCCCTACCTCGTGGGCCCCCTGGAGACCTCTCGACTCCAACTCCAACTCTATATATCCGCTTTTAGGGAGAGAAAAATAGGAGAGAAGAATTCATCACGTTTTACGATACGGAGCCACCGCCAAGCCCTAAAACCTCTCGGGAGGGCTGATCTGAAGTTCGTTCGGGGCTCCAGAGAGGGGGATTCATCGTCGTCGTCATCATCAACCATTCTCCATCACCAATTTCATGATGCTCACCGCCGTGCGTGAGTAATTCCATCATAGGCTTGCTGGACGGTGATGGGTTGGATGAGATTTATCATGTAATCGAGTTAGTTTTGTTAGGGTTTGATCCCTAGTATCCACTATGTTCTGAGATTGATGTTGCTATGACTTTGCTATGCTTAATGCTTGTCACTAGGGCCCGAGTGCCAAGATTTCATATCTGAACCTATTATGTTTTCATCAATATATGAGAGTTCTTGATCCTATCTTGCAAGTCTATAGTCACCTATTATGTGTTATGATCCATTAACCCCGAAGTGACAATAATCGAGATACTTACCGGTGATGACCATAGTTTGAGGAGTTCATGTATTCACTATTTGCTAATGATTTGTTCCGGTTCTCTATTAAAAGGAGGCCTTAATATCCCTTAGTTTCCATTAGGACCCCGCTGCCACGGGAGGGTAGGACAAAAGATGTCATGCAAGTTCTTTTCCATAAGCACGTATGACTATACTCGGACTACATGCCTACATTACATTGACGAATTGGAGCTAGTTCTGTGTCACCCTATGTTATGACTGTTACATGATGAACCATATCCGGCATAATTATCCATCATTGATCCGATGCCTACGAGCTTTCCATATACTGGTTTACGCTTATTTACTTTCCCGTTGCTATTGTTACAATCACTACAAAATACCAAAAACATTACTTTGCTTTCGTTACTCTTTTGTTACCGTTACCATCACTATCATATTACTTTGCTACTAAACACTTTGCTGCAGATACTAAGTTTCCAGGTGTGGTTGAATTGACAACTCAGCTGCTAATACTTGAGAATATTCTTTGGCTCCCCTTGTGTCGAATCAATAAATTTGGGTTGAATACTCTACCCTCGAAAGCTGTTGCGATCCCCTATACTTGTGGGTTATCAGTATTCAACACACGTTTGGCCCACATGTAAAGCGATGGTGGTTGTCCTCTCGCACCCACTTAAGCGGTTATCAGCGATATCGATGCTTTCCATCTGTGGGCCCGCTTCGTCCATCACTACTCTTTGCCTGACAACGGGAGAGGTTAATTTGACTTAGGAGGGGATTATTTTTTGTTTTTAATACGGTATATATAGGTCATGCTCTGGGATGACATGATACAGTTTGAGCACACACACATGCATGTGTATGCATGAATCCCTCCCATCAAGTCGAAGTGGCTAGTACAACGACTGTACGATTTTCAACGCACACGCCACATCAATGTTGTGAAATGGTATTCAAACATGCATGCATGCATCACCTCCATACATATGCATGTAGCAGTTATCTTCAAATAGTACACTCCGTCGCGTGGTTATCGGCGACAAGCCTATATATTCGTGGGCCCGCATGGACATCCAAGATCACCTTGACCGACAACAAGATAGGTTACCATGGCGGATTCTTCCATTGGTTTGTGTTATCGTAGTATAGGTCATGGTGAGATTCAGACCTAATTAAGTTCGAGCGCATATACTATGCACGCATGCATGCATGAATAACCGTCATCGGCTTGAAGTGTGGTGTGACATACATATGCATCGTCAACCTAACCCTCACTCGGTGTGGGGATTTCTGGTTCGAAAGCACGGTGCCACATCAAAGTTGTTCCATTGTGTATTCAAAACACACCTCTCCATAGATATGCTTGATCCACACTCATGCAGTGGTTGTCTTCAAGGGCTAGCTACTTGCGTGATTATTGGCGAGCTAGCCCATCTCCGGGGTCGCATGGACATCCATCACTTTGACAAACAAAAAGAGAGAGGTTGTACAACCAAGGTGGATTATTCTTGGTCCGTTTTACAATCCATCTTGGTGAGATGCCTCTCTGGCCCGCCGACTGAAAGTGGGTGGATGTGGGGGGGCTACTACTTCACACTTGGCTAGGTGAACCTCGGTTGGGGGGCATGCATTAGTAGCTTAGGATTCTCTGCGTGCCGACACGAGGGGACAAGCAATATCATGCACCTTCCGAGATAGGTGCCACATCGAAGTTGCATTTGGTATTTGAAAATCAAACCATGCTTTTCATACATAAATTTGGTCCATATGGAAGTGTGTTCGTGTTCTGACCCTCTCCCGCGTCATTTTTCGCCAAGTTTATAAACATTAGACAAGTCGGATGACGCAACTAACATGGCTCACTCGCACTAACCGTGTGCCACACCGATGCCCCTGTCACACACATCCGCATAGTACATTGGGCTCCACGAGGCTTCCCCTCTCAAAAATATCTACCCACCTGCAGCTTTTTTTTGTTTGATAACACACGGTTATTATGTTTCGACCGTGTGTGATGTTTCTTGTTCCCAATCCCGCCTGCATCCCTAAAAAATATTGCCCGCCTTGAGGGTTTTTCTGTTTCATTACACACGGTTGTTATCTCCAGACCGTGTGCGATGCACCATCATCCAAATTTTCAATAGCCCCGGCATTTCACTCCCACGTTTGACTCCCACGTAGTAAAATTTTCAGTAACCGCGTCATTTACTCAAACACACCCCCGCCGCCCCCTCCACACACACACACACACACACCAAAACTGCCTCAGGCGCGCGCTCACACACACACACACACACACACATACACACACTCCGTCGCTCGAAACCCTAGCAAGGTCCCCACCGCCGCCTTAAGGCCTCCATTGTCAACATCTGCCAGTTTGCTTGTGCAACTTACCCACCGATCTCCATACGCAGGCCACCCTGAGTGTCTTAGATGACGCCTGCCAAACGCCCCCTTTCCCAGAGATCCCCATCCCGATCCCTGATATGCCTCCAATGTATTTATAATTTTTTATTGTTCCATGCTGTTATATTATCAATCTTGGATGTTTTATAATCATTTTGTAGTCATTTTTATATCATTTTTTGGTACTAACCTATTGACATAGTGGCAAGTGCCAGTTCCTATTTTTAAAGTGTTTTTTACATCGCAGAAAATCAATATCAAACGGAGTCCAAATGCCACGAAACTTTACGGAGATTTTTTTGTACCAGAAGGAACATGTTGGGCCCTAGTAGCACCTGGGGGGAGTCCCGAGGAGGGGACAACCCACCAGGGCGTGCCCTGGTGGGTTGTGCCCACCTCAGGTGCCTCCCGGACCGCCTCTTTGCTCTATAAATACCCAAATATTCCCAAAACCCTAGGGGAGTCAATGAAATATTCATCCAGCTACCGCAGAGTCCAGAACCACCAGATCCAATCTAGACACCATCTCTGATCAGGTTCACCACCTCCATTGGTGCCTCTCCAATGATGCGTGAGTAATTCTTTGTAGACCTTCGGGTCGGTAGTTAGTAGCTAGATGGCTTCATCTCTCTCCCTTGATTCTCAATAAAATGGTCTCTTGGAGATCCATATGATGTAACTCTTTTTGCAGCGTGTTTGTTGGGATCTGATGAACTTTAAGTTTATGATCAGGCATATCTTTTTATATCCATGAAAGTTATTTGAGTTTCTTTGATCTCTTATATGCATGATCTCTTATAGCCTCGTAATTCTTCTCTGATATTTGGGTTTTGTTTGGCCAACTAGATCTATTTATCTTGCAATGGGAAGAGGTGCCCAGTAGTGGGTTTGAACTTACGGTGCTTGATCCCAGTGACAGAAAAGGGAACCGACACATATGTATCATTGGTACTAAGGATAAAAAGATGGGATCTATATCTATGCAATAGGTAAACAGATCTTGTCTACATCATGTCATCGTTCTTATTGCATTACTAATCTTGGACGTGATGCCTATGTAATGATCATTTCCTGGATATCGTCATAATTATTTGAGGTTCTATCAATTGCCCAACAGTTATTTGTTTACCCACCATTCGCTATCTTTTCTCAAGAGAAGCCACTAGTGAAACTTACGGCCCCCGGGTCTTCTTCCTCATATATTTGCTTGCGATCTACTTTTCCTTTGCATTATTATTCAGATCTCTTAAGCCAAAAATACAAAAATACTTTGCTGCACTTTATTTTATTTGCGATCTATTACTTCAATCTACTACAATTTTCAGGCATCGTTACCCGAAAGGGATTGACAACCCCTTTAACATGTCGGGTTGCGAGGTGTTGTTATTTGTGTGCAGGTGTCGATTACGTTGTTATTTGCATGCTTGGTTCTCCTACTGGTTCGATAACCTTGGTTTCTTCACTGAGGGAAATACCTACCATCGCTATGCTGCATCATCTCTTCCTCTTTGGGAAATACCGACGTAGTCCTAGCAGACAGGAGCTTTTTTGGAGCTATAGTCAGAGAGCGATCAAAAGGAATTTCTGGCGCCATTGCCAAGTCAAGGTAGTTTTCCATCAACGCACCATTTCTGGCAACGTTTCCGGGGAGGATCTTCTTCATAACCAGGTTGCTAATCAAAATCTCATCTCCTCGCAATTTACATTATTTTCAATTTGCCTAAATTTGCCATTTTATTCGCTTCTCTTTTTCCGTTCGCCGTTTTCTTGTCGGATCTGTTTTTGGGGTGCTATATTGTTGTGTGGTCATCATGACTCAAGAGAACACCAAGTTATGTGATTTCTCAAATACCAACAACAATGATTTTATTGGCACTCCGCTTGCTCCGCGCGCCACTAGTGTGGAGACGTGTGATATTAATACTGCTTTGCTGAATCTTGTTATGAATGACCAATTTTCCGGTACTCCTAATGAGGATGTCGCATCCCATCTTAGTACCTTCATGGAATTATTCGATATGCAAAATAAAAAAGATGTGCACAATGATGTGGTCAAGATGAAATTATTTCTGTTTTCTTTGCGTGATTCTGCAAAAAATTGGTTCGCTTCTTTGCCTCGCAATAGTATTGATTCTTGGAATAAGTGCAAAGATGCTTTTATCACTAAGTATTTTCTTGCCACAAAAATTATTTCCCTTAGAACCCAAATCATGAATTTCAAGCAACTTGAACATGAGCATGTTGCACAATGTTGGGAAAGGATGAAAATGATGCTAAGGAATTGCCCAACTCATGGGTTAAATATTTGGATGATCATAAAATTTTTTATGCGGGGTTGAATTTCATTTCTCGTAATCTTTTAGATTCCACCGCGGGTGGTACTTTTATGGAAATTACTATGGGTGAAGCTACCAAATTGCTTGACAATATCATGGCAAATTATTCGTAATGGCATACCGAAAGGGCTTCTACTAGTAAGAAAGTTAATTCGGTTGAAGAAATTTCTTCTTTGAGTGAAAAAATTGATGCTCTTGTGAAATTGGTTGCTAGTAGAAGTGCTCCTATTGATCTTAATGATATGCCTTTGTCTACTTTGATTGAGCAAAATAGTGATGCCATTGATGTGAATTTCATTTCTAGAAATAATTTCAACAACAATGCTTATAGAGGTAATTTTAATCCTAGGCCTTTTCCTAGTAATTCCTCTAATAATTATGGCAATTCCTATGAAAATCAATCTTATAATAATAATAGTAACACCTCTGATCTTGAGAATAATATTCATGAATTCATCAACACGCAAAAGGTTTTCAACACTTCGATAGAAGAAAAGTTGAATAAGATTGATGATTTGTCTAGAAGTGTTGATAGAATTACTCATGATGTGGAAAATCTCAAGATGAAATTTTTTGTGCCTAAAGTATATGAATCAATTAAAGCTCTTTATGTTTCTATCGATTAAAGTAAGAAAAGAACTGCTATGCTTAGATCTAAAAGAGAATTCTTAGAAAAAGCGTTTACTAGTGATTTCTTTCGCAAAAATGATGAAGATCTTAAAATAATTGGTGTTTCTTCTATTGATTCCTTGTTTAGTAAAGTTATTATTGATGAAAAAGGTACCGGAGAAGAGTCAACTTTAGGTAGAAGGCGTCCCAATATTTCAGAGGGTGAAAATCTTGTTAAAAAATTGATGAAAGTGGGTTTGAAGAGGTCAAAACTTCAACTAGTGATGTGCCCACTCTTTTGGATTACAAAGACATTAATTATGATAGTTTCTCTTTGATTTATTGTATTTCTTTGTTGCAATCCATGATAAATTCACCCCATGCCTATGAACAAAATAATGCTTTTACTAAACATATTGTTGATGCTACGATGAAAGCTCTTGAAGAAAAATTGGAATTAGAAGTTTCAATTCCTAGAAAATTGCATGATGAATGGGAACCTACTATCAAAGTCAAGATAAAAAATTATGAGTGTTTTGCTTTGTGTGACTTGGGTGCTAGTGTTTCTACAATTCCAAAATCTTTATGTGATGTGCTTGGTCTTACTGATCTTGAATCATGCTCTTTAAATTTGCACTTGGCGGATTCTACTATTAAAAAGCCTATATGAAGAATTAATGATGTTCTTATTCTTGCAAATAGGAATTATGTGCCCATAGATTTTATTGTTCTTGATATTGATTGCAATCCGTCTTGTCCAATTATTCTTGGTAGACTATTTTTACGCACTATCGGTGCCGTGATTGATATGCAAGAAGGCAATATTAAGTTCCAATTTCCTTTGAGGAAGGGTATGGAACACTTTACTAGAACTAGAATTAAGCCAGCATATGAATCAATCATGAGGGCATCTTATGGTTCTCGAACCAAAGATGACAAAAGTTAGATCCTTGCTTTATGTCTAGCTAAGGGCGTAAAACTATAGCGCTTGTTGGGAGGTAACCCAATGAATAATTTTTTTTCTTTTTGCTTCCTGTTTTTGTTTGTTAGAACAATTATGCTACTGTTATGATTGTGTTTTTATGTTTTAATTAGTGTTTGTGCCAAGTAAAGCATTTAGGATCTTCTTGGGTGATAGTTGTTTGATCTTGCTGAAAAAACAGAAGCTTTTACGCTCACGAAATTAATTTTCAAAATTTACCATAGAACAATAAAATACCAATTCCACTCGAAGTAGATGAATATACAAATATCTCAGGTCGGCCTAATTTTTTCAGAATTTTTGGAGTTATAGAAGTATTCGAAATAGTGAGATTGCTACAGACTGTTCTATTTTGACAGATTCTGTTTTCTTTGTGGTGTGTGCTTATTTTGATGGCTCTATGATTTTCTTTGATGAGTTTTCGCCATAGAAAATTTGGAATACAGTAGATACAATACAAAAACAAAATATGAATTGGTTTGATACAACACTTATAGTAGGGGTTTATTATTCTTATACTAATGGATCTCACGAAGGTTTTGTTGAGTTTTGTGTGATTGAAGTTTCCAAGTTTTGGGTTCATACGATGGATGAAGGAAGGATGGAAGAGCCTAAGCTTGGGGATGCCCAGGCATCCCAAGCTATTATCCAAAAATTAGAAACCAACTAAGCTTGGGGGTGCCCCCGAGTGGCATCCCTGCTTTCTTCCAACAACTATCGGTATTTTTATTCGTCACATGATATGTGTTTTGCTTGTTTTATTCTATGTTTTGCTTGGAGCGTCTTGTATGATATGAGTCTTTGCTTGTTTTATTCTATGTTTTAAGTCATCAATCCTTTCTGGACACACCTATTTGAGAGAGCAAAAATTATGTCATGACTTGTTAGAATTGCTCTTTATGCTTCACTTAAATCTTTTATGAGTTAGGACTTGCTCTAGTGCTTCACTTATATCTTTTTGAGCGCGGTGTGCTTAGTATTTTCGAAGAAATGCTCTCTTGATTCACTTAGATTTATTTGAGAGTTAGTAAAATTTTGAAGAAAATCTCTCTTGCTTCACTTAAATTACTTTGAGAGAAATAAATATTATGCTCATGATCTTCACTTATATTTGTTTGAGCTTATGAAAAGCAACATATGAAAATTAGTGCCAAAGTGATAGATTTCCAAGAAGAATAAAGAAAAGAAATATGTCATGAAGATCATTTGACAAAATAAACTTGATTCTTGGTAATAGTTTTGAGATATGATGATGTGATATGTGAGTTATGTTGATGAGTAATTATGCTCTAGTAGGAATATTGGTGTTAAGGTTTGTGATTCCCGAAGCATGCATGTATAGTCTCTCGTTATGCTATCATGTTGGAGCATGATTTATGTTTGATTGTCTTCCTTATGAGTGGCGGTCGGGGACGAGCGATGGTCTTTTCCTACCAATCTATTCCCCTAGGGGCATGCACAGTAGTACTTTGCTTCGAGGGCTAATAAACTTTTGCAATAAGTATATGAGTTCTTTATGACTAATGCGAGTCCATGGATTATACGCACTCTTACCTTTTGCAATTTGCTAGCCTCTATGGTACCATGCATTGCCCTTTCTCACATTGAGGCATGGTGCAAACTTCGCAGGTGCATCCAAACCATGTGATATGATACGCTCTATCCACTACAAAAAAGACACATCCGTGACATTTTGGGCCGAATGAATTTTTTTCTGTCATACTTATGACACTTCTGTGACGATAATTGTGACAAAACCCGTATCATCATAGATGTGGTGGGGTCCTACTTCTATGACAAAAAATCATGGCAGAAAATGGGCTTTTCATCCTGGGCGGGCCAGAGATGCAGCTGCATGACATTCTTTGGGCTGTCCATGACGGGAAAAACCGTGGTAGAAGCGAGGGCGAGGAAAATATCAGGGAGTTCCCGGTTACGGTGGGTGGCCGGGGGCCGAGCGATGCGCGTTTCTCTCGTATGTACGCACGTGTGTGTGAGGCGTTGCGCTCTAACTGAACCCGAGCGAGGCGTTGGGCTCTAACTGAACCCGAGCGATTGCACTGCAGGCTACGCGTTACACTGAACCCGAGCGATCGATCGATCCCTTGTTGTTAACTGAACCCAAGTGATTCCTTCGCTACTGCTGCTAATTGAAGCCGATCAAACACTGCTGCCTCCTTGCCTGGATGAACAATGAGCGTTGTTGAGGGGGTTTGGATGAACAGTTCCCTGTGGGGGGTTGGATGAATAGGGCCCCATGGTAGTAGAGGCCGTTGCCGCTGGATGAACAGTACCCCGATCGATCGAGCCGGTGGATGAACAGGACCCCGTGGAGGGATGGATGAACAGGACCCCGTGGAGGGCTGGTTGAACAATAGCCAGTGGACGGCTAGTTGAACAGTAGCCAGTGGAGGGCTGGATGAACAGTAGCCCGTGGAGGGTTGGTTGAACAGGAACCCCGTGGAGAGGGCTGGATGAACAGCCGCGCGGTGGAGGCTGGATGAGCAGGAGCTCGTGGATGAACAGTGGCGGGTGGAGGCTGGAGGAGGTCGACGATGGATGAACAGTAGCCCGTGGGGGCAGTCGACAGTGGAGATGAACATTATCCCGTGGAGTCCCGTTTTGCGGTACGCCACACCCCTCCTGATGAACAGGACCCCCCTTTCGACTGTAGCGCTCCAACACAAGTCCGTTTCCTCCAGTTTGCCGTACGCCACACCTCTCCCGATCAACATGACCCCATTTCGACCGTAGGAGGTCCGTTTCCTCCATTTTGCGGTACGCCAGACCCCTCCCGATGAACAGGATCTCATTTCAACCATGGCCAGTCGAACACAAGGCCGTTTCCTCCGTTCTGCGGTACGCCAGGCCTTGTTTCCATCAGTTGTTCCGTCCAAGCCGGTTGGCTCTCGATGAACACGAAGACACATTCGGTTTCGACCCAGACGGTTGGCTCCCCATGAACACGACGACGACGCAGTTTCTCCATTCCGACCCAACCATGTACACGAGCACTGGCCATATGTATGCGTGAGTAGGCGTTCGAGACCCTGCCCGTATGTATGTACGTGGCCGTATTTTCTTTCTTGCACCCTGGCCGCTGTACGTACATGTACATGCTACGTGCCCGCCTCTACTATGACATGTGCGCGCCTCTACATCGACCAGTATGTACGTACACGTTCACGACCAGAATGACAAAGCTACGTACGCTTTGATGAGGTGGGTCCCGACTATCAGGCACTTCCTTGAGTGCGAAGATGTAGATGGTGGGTCCCAGCAGTCAGGGGGGAAATGTTTTTTTCACGAAATACGGTGGCCTGTCCGGTGGTTCCCTGCTGTCAGGTGGAGGAATAATTATTTTGCGCGTAATAAGGAGGCACTTCCTTGCTACTGTCGTGGACCCAGCTGTTAGCCTCTCCACGTAGAGTACTCTTCCGATGGAAGTCGTTCCTTGACCACGTTGACCACGCCATGGCAAGAGCACCAAGGCGGTGGACGATGGCGAGGCCTATGAAGGGGACGACATGGAGTCGGGGAAGACACAGAAGTGGAAGCCCACGCGGAGAGGAGTACAAGGGTTCACTGGTTCGGCTGCGGTGTGAGGCTGCTGTCGCCGCAGAATAACAGGGGGTGTGGGTGAGTAGAGGCGGATGGCCTGGCCAGCGGTGGGAGTAGTAGGGGAGGTGAGTCCTCGGCGACATCACAACCGACCACGAGAGGCAGGAGCACGCGACATGACAGGTGCTGGTTTGGGCGGCTGGAGGAAGAAGACCAGAGGTTGAAGAAGCACTACGGCCGTTGGATGGACATCGTACGGTCATTGGAGCTAGAATCGTTCATATTGACTAAGTTGACAAAGCCCTCCATCCCCGTCAACTTAGTAGGCCCACAAGTCAGCCTCCCACGCAGGGGGTATTCATTTTTTATGCGTAATAAGGAGGCACTTCCTTGCGTGCGAAGATATAGCTAGTGGGTCCGAGCTGTCAGCAGGGGGAACTTTTTTTTCGCAAAATACAGAGGCCCTTCCGGTGGGTCCCAGATGTCAGGTGGAGGAATCATTATTTTGCGCATAATAAGGAGGCATTTGCTTGTGTGCGGCTATGGCTCCAGGTGTTAGCCTCTCCATGTACAGTCCACTACCGATGGATGTCGTTCATTGACCACGTTGACCACGCCGCGCCGAGAGCACCAGGGTGGTGGACGACGGCGAGGCCTACGAAGGGAACGACATGGAGCCGAGGAAGACACGGTAGTGGCTTCCCATGCGGTGTGGAGTACGAGGGTTGATTGGTTCGGCTGCCGTCGCCGGAAAAAAAACAGGAGATGTGGGTGAGTAGAGGGATAGACAGGTCAGGGATGCGAGAATGGTGGGACCGTGAGGCCTGCTCCGTGTCACAGCCGGCCACGGGAGGCGGGAGCAGGCCCTTCCGCTGGCGTTGGTTTGGGCGGTGGGAGCAGGAAGATCAGAGACTGAAGAAGCACGATTGTCGTTAGATTGACATCTAACGGTCTGACGCTGGTAGAGTCGATTGTTGACTAAGTTTCCTTTTTTGAGAAACCTTGTGTACGCATGAACATAGTAGGCCCACAAGTCAGCCTCCAAATCTGTGACAGACAACATAGAGCTCATTTGCTAAAAAATATAATTTGCAGCCCATTTGCTAATTCTTAAGTAATTTATTACAACCCATTTTCTTCCTAGGACCATGGTCAAAAAGTTCAACCTTATTTTGCATATTTCGGTGGAGTCCGAACTGTTGTAATCCCGAAATGATAATTTTTTTTAAGAACTTATTGATTTTCCAAAAAAATGTTTTGTTTCTGTAAGCAAATAAGACGTGGGACAATTGAGTTGGTTTAAGGGAAAACCAGTGGTAAAGAAATCAGCGCTGGGAGGGAAAACAACAACAAAAATAAGGATGTCAATATGAAAAGGGAACTTTATGTATTTTCAATATAATGATACGTGTATATGAACTAGTAAAACTATAGGTAGAGATTAGGAAACAGATGTAGGACATAGCGTTTTAAGAGGAAAATAGAACTGGGTTGTTTGTTTGATTCAGTAAAAAGACTGCCTACAGATGTTGTAAGACAAAATATAACTAACCTTGGCGGGCCAGAGACCAGTAGATACCTGCTGGATCTTTGTGCCCCGTTGTCATTATGGGCTGGGCCTGTTAAAATAAAAACCAAGCCTGGGCAGTCTACATCCTAGTTGAAACTTGCTCGACCTAAAAAAACAATATACCTTCTCAACAAACGAGAGAATTCTGCAAGTACAGACTGATAACTGGGATACAGCAGGTATATTGTTTTTTCATTGTGATAATATGCATGCACTTGTTTCGAAAAATTTGGACAACTGGGAATTCGAACGACAGTTGCTTATGCTACCCATCAAATAAAAATCAGGTGCCTGAAAATTCGTTTCGAAACAAATGATTCAGCTTTATATCCACGTCGACCCTCAGCATGATGGTTGGAATCAAATGCCAAGTTCAAACCAAAAGATCGTTAACAACAATAACAACTTGCGGACGACAAGGTAGTACAAGTACCAATACCAAACTAACTTATAATCTTTTTACTCCTGGCCCTAGTGTTCGTCTGGTAGAATATCTTGCAGAGGACCAGCTCCCGCTCCTTCTCTTGCTCCAGGTCCCCGAGGTGGTACTGGTGCATCACACAGTTGGTCCTCTGCTGGCCGAAGTTCTTGTTGGTCTGCAGGAGCAGAACCTTTTTGTTGCCCATCTACCGTCCATTGACCACCACCGGCAAGTTATTGCCGGTATTGTGCCACATCGTGTGCATGCCGCACTCCGACTGTATCTTGCGACGCGTCCATGTGCCCCTTTCAAACGCCCTGGAATTGCGCTGGAATAAATGCTTGCTTAGGCCACTCATAGTGATACCTGCAGTATTGTCGTAACATCTTTGGCATGTTGCAGTAAATTGTTTCACTTTTTATTAACTGTCAAAATGTAATTGCTTCACTAGGTATGCGTCTAAAAAGAAAAATAGAGCTCTAAAGAAAGGAATATGTTTGTGCAAGTAGACGGCCGATCGATGTCTTACCTGGAAGTTTCTCAGGATGGGTGTAGCATATGCCGTGCTCGCTGTCGATGGTTGGTATGAACAAATCAATGAGAGGGTGAGATCTCGCGATGTCAGTAGTCACTTTAGCCTCATGGTGCTCGTTCAGCTCCTGATCCGTGGGATCGAACTTGACGCCAGCCGACAGCACCGGCCAATCCTTCTTGGACTTGCATCGGTTAATTCCAGTTATATGGTACTCAATGTATGATCAATTGACTATTTTAAGTGAATGATGAAATATTTCAACAGATGTGGTACTCAAAATCTGAATTCCACAATACCCGAAGGCGCCGGGATTCTTGTGTCATCTCACGCGCAGCGTGTTGTCACGTCAATTCAATGTGTGGACATGATGAATAATTTGACCAACATATACTTGTACTGCTACTGTACTACTTACTAGTCGTATTTTGTGTCACATTTTAACCATAGGTTTAACTAACAAAATGTCAATGCATGTCACCGAAAATTATTCCATTGGAAAGTATGTTCAAATACGAATAAAACGATATAATTTTTTGTGACATGCATTAACATTTAGTTAGTGAAATTTATGGTAAAAAATTGACACAAATTACGAAGGGGACCAGTAAACCAGGAGGGAGGTAGTAGTACGAGTAGCGCAATATATGGTATAGAGGACTAGTACAAATTTAGAAATGGGGTAAGAAGTTACAAGGCTGTGCGACAGACTTTGTAGGCTACATGAGTAAT
>NC_041390.1:377091643-377258458 GCF_002162155.2 Triticum dicoccoides | reverse complement strand
AATTCAATGTGTGGACATGATGAATAATTTGACCAACATATACTTGTACTGCTACTGTACTACTTACTAGTCGTATTTTGTGTCACATTTTAACCATAGGTTTAACTAACAAAATGTCAATGCATGTCACCGAAAATTATTCCATTGGAAAGTATGTTCAAATACGAATAAAACGATATAATTTTTTGTGAAATGCATTAACATTTAGTTAGTGAAATTTATGGTAAAAAATTGACACAAATTACGAAGGGGACCAGTAAACCAGGAGGGAGGTAGTAGTACGAGTAGCGCAATATATGGTATAGAGGACTAGTACAAATTTAGAAATGGGGTAAGAAGTTACAAGGCTGTGCGACAGACTTTGTAGGCTACATGAGTAATACAAAATATAATTCCCATTGGACAACACTTTCACCAACAAGTACACATTTGAAGCCTAATTGATATATATATATATATATATATATATATATATATATATATATATATATATATGGCTTCTGCACAGCATCTCCATCATCATTATCAGTACATCCTATGCACGTGAGTTAGGATGCACTTGATCCCAGAAAGGTATTTATCCTTCTAACCAGAGGAGTGCTTCAAACTAAGAACAATACACAATATCCAACAAAAGAGGGTCATGCTACAGTAGCGGGACACATGGCTCAGTCTAGATATCAATACGAATCAAGTTGTGTATATTTTCTGTTGGCATGAACCACATCGCCGCATGTTGGGTTTGCAAAAGCCATCCACCGCATGGAATCTTGATGCCTTTCACACACTGAAGATTATCTGGCAACAAGCTGTGTCGACGAATCTCTGGATATGGTGATTCATGAAACCCATGCTATGATGTGTAAACACAGTTTCCCCAGGCGAATGGATGTTGGATGATCGAATAATTGAGCCCGAGGAACATGGAGTGGTTGCCAAGGCTGTAAACCCGCCTCCAGTTGAATACGCCTGGCCCAACGAAGCTAGGATATTTCTCGAACACGAAGCAGCCATAGCCATCAATGTCACGAACGCCCCAAGCATTGTACTGCATGTGGTTTGATGAAATGGTTTGGTCAATTTGGTATGTGCAAATGAGCATCAAATGACAGCCGTCAGCTGAACGAGCGATAAACCACCACGCATCGGCTGGTATGATTCCAGGTCCTGGAATCATGAAGGCCAGCGCATTTGCGTCTGCTGCAACAATTCAAATTGGAGACCAGAAGGCCAAAAATAAACAATCATGTTCAGAGTATGTGTGGAATTAAGATTATTATAACAGTGACACATATCATACATAGAGAATTGCAATGTCGTGGTCATAATCATACCCCAAGTTAAAAAATAAGCCAATGGCTTTCATATTCTGGCAATATATCATGGCTCAAACATCATGTAACAATGAGAGGAAAACATATATGACACAACCTACTCATATTCTACGATAACACTTACTATAGTTATCATATCAACTCTAAGCAATAACATGCGTTCTTATAAAAATCCTGGAAATGATAGTAACATATAGCAATCATGAGGTTATACTCATAATATCTATTCTAACAATCATTAGATGCCAATTGTTCTCATATCAACCCTAATAATAACATGTGTGGTCATAAAAATCTAGGAAATGAGAGGAACATATAACAATGATGTGGTTATAGACATAATATATATTCTAAATTTATAACAATGAACATGCAGTTGTATTCTTAAGGTAAAGATGAGATGAGATAGAACAATTACACGATGATAGATTCCATAAGTATAGGCAGCCAATCTGTTCGTCGACCGCATAAAGGATGCCATCATGCACTATAGCATCAAACAGAAATGTTGGGTTAAGAGGATCGACGATGAGCCATAACCATGTATGGCGACCGGATTCTAGATAGACTAATCCCATGTTGAACACAACAATGAGCTTGTAATCCATGCAGTCTTGTGATGGTGTGGGCACTTCATAAATTACAACCTTCAGCAAACAGAGGTTGAGCCAAAAGCTCGACGCGTCTCGTGCGTAGTAGGCAGGAGTGTCCGGCGGGCCGCGAGGCTCGATGGCGGCGGTATCCAACGATGGAAGCGTGATCTATCGCTAGGTGTAGATATCCATGAGATGCCACGGACAACCGGATTAGTGGATGAGGATGATCTAGTTGGCTTTCATGCCCGCCCAGTAGTGGCCGCGCATGAAGGACAGGTGGACGGGTAGTGGTAGCATGTCGAGGGGCACCACAGCAACATCCGTAGGATCATCAACTCGGTGTCTGGGCCACTTGCGAGGATCGGGCATCAGCAAGTAGGGTCTCTTGAAAAGAGCCGGCCGGTTGCAGACGAGTAGACGGTACAAAGACATCGAGCATGCGGCCAGAGGGACGGTGCTGAGAAGGTCCATATGATTACAGATCTGCTCCAAGAGAACATCTGGGAGGGAATTCCAATCGCGGCTCCGCGTGTCAGTCGATTCTGCCATAGGGTTTTTTAGGGTGCTGAGTGACTGGGTTTTCGGTGCCTGTGAGACACCGGGGAAGTGGATTCGGGCGGGCGAGCGAAGAAGATGGCGTGTGTGGCCGAGCAGTGAGCGGGGGGATATGGTACGCGCGAGCTACCAAGGAAGATGGCGCGGGCGGGCGAGCAGTGAGCGGGGGGGAATGGTGTGCGGTCGACGATGGGGAAGAGAGGAGGAAGAAGAGTGAAATACGGGGAAGAAAGTACATTAAATCTCAATTCTACTAGTAATACTACCAGGATATACCGTCCTTCGGAGTGTAAATAGTTACGCCGATGACATGTGGGTCTACCTCAAGAGGGCCCATATGTTAGTTAATGGAGGAGAGAGGTGCGTAGTCGTATTTGCGGAAGCCTGCTCCACTGGCAAACATGATGGCAGTACTGGGTAAGGCTGATTTAGTAACACCAACATGCTGGTTTAGCTTATTAATCAAGTGTCCCATCTGCTACATCGTGTATTGTCACTTCACTATGAAGACTAGTTGAATAGTTCTCTCTGACCGAGATGGGGAATAATGGATCAGGAAGACTTCCTATCTACAATATCCCTATGCATGTACGCTCGGGCCCCTCCCAATGCTCCTCCTTGTACAGGTGCTAAGGTTGCCATGTAGGCAAAAAATCTGATGTGGCAAGGTAATTAAGAGGAGAGATAAGTGTGGTGACCCCAGTACTAAGCATGAGAACCTAGACAAAAGACTTAAATGGAATAATCCCACCAATGCATGAAGAACTTTAGTTACAAAATCATTAAATAAAGGATGCTTAGCACCAACAAGTTAAGCACCTGTACATGTAGGATTGGGAGCTTTAGTTGTTAAAGGTTTTAATGTGCTTAGCTCCCCATGTAAGCACCGATGCATCCTGTCCAACAAGATGAAGCATTGGCCAAGGCACCCGACACCAATAATGTAGGAGTAGTAGTACTACAGTACATCCTTTTCGGTTCATAGGGCTCAATTCAAAAATCTCATCAACCAAGGTAGATGATGAGTGGTGGAATAATTTTTGTAGTTTGCAAAAACACTCAATTAATGCACTCGTTTCACTCCACAGTGGAGAGTAACATACACTAGTAACATACACATATCCCTAGGCTATGTTACTACCTTCATAGTGGGTAGTAACTTAGGTGTGGTGTCATGCAAAGCTTTATTTATTAGGTTATAGACTCATATTGCATCAGGAGATGTGATGTTACAGTAACTAGCTAAGTTACTAGAACTACCTCTCTCTTCATTAACTCATTGCCACATAGACAAATTTGTTGAGTTGGACTCGAAGTTACAGATGAAGTTACTCCCACTGTGGCTAGTCTCAAAAAATTATGTTTACCAATGCATTAATTTTGTGTCAAACTTTGACCATCTACTCCCTCCATCCAGGTGAGTCATCTTTGGTTGTGCACCGTGACCAACGAGGGAAAAACAAGATAACTTAATGTTTATTTGCTACTCCCTCCATTCCTAAATACTCCCTCCATTCCCTTATACAAGGCCACTACCAAAAATACATTTTGCATTAATATAAGGACACCAACAGAAATCGAGGCAAAAATTAATGATGTTTTCTCGTACTAGCAACTTTTTAATACCTACATGCATGTAGTCATAATGACACTTAGCTACTTCCCTCCCATTCATTCATTGCATGCTTGTGGCGTCTTAATGATCCTAGTTAATGAAAAGAAAAGTGGCTTGCAAAGCAGTCATTAATTTTTCTCTTGGTATCTGTAATCTTAGTTTGTGGCCTTGTATAAGGGAATGGAGGGAGTATTGTCTTTTTAGACATTCAAATGGAATAGAATATAAGGATGTATGTAGACATATTTTAGAGTGTAGATTCATTCATTTTGCTCTATACGTAGTCACTTGTTGAAATCTCTAGATAGACAAATACTCCATGGGAACAGAGGGAGGCTTTTACTCCGTGTTTGGGAACAGAGGGAGTATCACAATATGGAGGGAACAGAGGAAGCTTGAAATATGAACATGTCAATGGGAGGGAGTAAAATCCTCATGCATGCATGCATGCAACATGCAACACTCACACGTACATATGGATGCACGCAACACTCATGCACCCATGCCGTACACAGCACGCGGTGCAACACACATGCTCACGCTCAAGTGCTCAACCTACTCCCTACGTCCATGAAAGACTGTACATTTAGAAATTTACACATTGACCAGGGCATAATTAACGCCCAAAAGTAGCATATTTATGTGTGCATGCGACCATTGAGAGAAGAAGATTAAATGAAGGTTGTTGCATGCTGTAATTAAGGATAGACATGTAGCCTATAGCTAGAGCACAAGTTAGTCAATCAATATCGATTTTAGATTAAAGGCTAAATGCATTGGAAGTGTAGATGTACACTCTTTGTTTGTTAGCCAATGTACACTCTTTGTTGGAAGACCGAGGGAGTATACGTGCATGCACTCACATACACAGCCAGGGTGGTTCGCGCGTAAGGGTTGGACTCCTGTCGCGCCTGTGTAAAGTTTTGTTCAACTGATTTCTTTGCTCTGCCAACTAACAGGTGGGACCCATAAACGAGGTGACAATTTAACCAGTCAACAAAGTGCCACGTCGACTATGTGGCCGGTCAGTAGGGTGCAATACGGTGCTCTACGATGAGCTAGTGATTGTATAATCACCGCAAAACTATATATAGTGACTAAAGAGCGTATTGTTACATACATTGACCGCCAGTGTATTTTCCTCGTTTCAAATTAAGCCATATTTAACCGGAAAGTACTAGTACTTGTACTGCTTTGATGTGTCCTATCAACTCGCTGCATGAGGATAAGCTTGCTTACTACGCCTCTCCCTCGCCCACGCGCGCGGTGGCTCCTAGGACGAGGAGAGGATTTTGACTAGAGCGCCCTCTCCCTCTCCGTATCGCTCGCCCTCGCCCTCGTGGTGGACGTGTAGCAGTTCAATCGGTGTCAGATTTCCAGAAGCATATTGTACTGTAGTATCATCATTGTTGGACCTTCCGAAGAGGCGAAGAGCCAAGTGCAAGGTTCACACGAGTATGAACTGTTGAACCTCCCGAAGAGGCAAAGAGCCAAACGCAAGGTTTTATAGGAGTAGTCGTCTTAGTAGGAGTATTACAACTATGGCGAACGATGCTACTGTATGATGCCGCCACGTCACCTATATCCAAAGTTGTGCCACCTTTTTTTTTCAATGAGCGTGTTGGATCCCGCGCAACAACCACACAAGTTGCACGTACACATAACACATTTACTAATAATAAATTCTAAAGGAGAAATGTTAGTATGCCACACATTCATTAGATAAATTTGTGCACGACTAGTCTACATATATTCAAAGCGCTAACGTTCACAATTTACCATACCCCACTTACATGTTATAGATGGGCTACATGTCCTCCTCCAGGTTCCAGTCCCATGTGTTCTTCATGGATGGCCCGATCCATAGCGGTGGGCAACGGGAATCATTGTCACAACTTTCTAGTCCGGTTCCACACGATGGAGACTCATCCAAGTTGAAGCAGCATAAATCAGGGATAACGTGTCCCAGCATGTCGTTCATCCGGCAGTGCGCACTAAAGACACAACCATGCTTCATGAACGGCAGGCCTTCGGTGTCGTGCACAGAAGGTGGCATCCGCTTCACAATGGGGTAGCTGTCCCCAATAAAAAGCGAGTACTCTCCAAGAGTGTTCCTCGGCACCCACGTACCATCACAGAGGTCGAACTCGGCGCCGTTCATCTGGTACACGCGACATCTCAGATCTGGACACATGGTGACGTACATTGTCAAGGTCCATGCATAATAATATTGTGCTCAAATATGGCGGTCAGTAATACTGTGCAGCAAATAGTACTACTCCGGTATAGATGAAGTAAAATAACCGGCTTATTATATATAGCCACTCTTGGCTACATGGATGAGATAGTAAGACATGGGAAAACAAAAATGGTGGCAGCTAGTGGGTTCAAGTCTTCAAGGGCCTAGCTAGCTATACGCGTACTCCAAGGTAAAAAGTACTCCTACGGCTGGTCGTAATGGTAGTATCATGCATGCCAACTAGGCAATTTTGATGAGGTGTCATAGAATTAAATGAAGACAAAGAGGATTGAGTATCATATCATGATACCGTATCATAATAAATGCGATTCTACTATGAGTCATGCATGACAATAAATAAAGTACTACATGATACTAGTATATGATACTATGCATTAGGAAGGTAGTATCATACACTAGTATCATATGCATGATACTAGTATATGATACTCCCCATTACAACCAGCCTACTAGTAATTAGTACAAGAACGAAAGATAATGCGAGAGCGTTAAAAAATATAATAGTAAATGGAATGCCTGGGTAGATGGTGACGGTCCGATCATGGTAGATTGTGTGACCATGTTGCACATCAGTGGTACCATGGGTAACGACTGCTAAGATAGTTGATCCCAATATGCCAAAGTCAGCTACAAGGTTCCAGGTTAGACCGAATCGCAGATGCAAACGCACATCCAGGATCGGCGATCTTATTTTGATCGGGGGATGACTGGTCCCTGCAAAATTGTGGAGTACCATTAGGGATGCAAATGATGTTTTGTGCATTCCGTTTGTAATATCCCGTACCGTAGGATGGCAACCAGATGAAACAAGTCCCCTGGCTTGTCACCGCGAAGATGCCGCCTATATGGCGCACTATGTCTTCGAACATGTAGGGGTACAAATCTGCCGCGGCCAACATGTGCCAGCCTCTGCCGTTACCGCCTCTTGCATTGATGGCAATCCTTATGTCGAACACCGCGATGAGATAGTAATCGTCGTAGCCGCATCGCTTTGTCGACGGGTCTGCAATTGCTATATTCTTCAATCTCATGTAGGCATCATCATACGTATTCAAGCCCAGCCAGTCCGGATGGCCGATCCCAATGGTTGAGAAGGGGTCTACGGGAACAGTCGCACTGCTGTGGATGTTGTGCAAAATGATGGTGGTATCTGGCCAGAGGTATGCAAGCCAATCTTCGTTGGCACCGACCCAGAACTATATATAAGACGGTGGGAAGCAGAGAAATTACGGGATGGAAATGGAATAACTAAGTACTACATGATCAAACTCCATGACTAACCTGCTCATTGGACAAAATCCGACTACCTCTCAATGTCGGCAACTCTAGCGGAGTCAACGTGCAACCATGGCCAAGGAGCGGTGGACTATTCGAAGGATTTTCCCATAGAAGAACCTTCTCCTCAAGGACGCACGGAAGACCAACAAGCATGACCTTTTCCCAAGCCTGTTTAAGCACTGTCTTGAAAAAATTGGTGCAGGAAGTACCGAGTCTTGCGGCGGTGAGGACGACAGAGCGGCGTGCGATTTCTCCCACAGGATCATCGTCCAAGGTCTCCCAGCCCCGACGAGGAGGAGAACCGCGTAGCGAATCCATGGGAGCAGCGACGAACTGCCGTCTCTTCGGGGGGGGGGGGAACTGGCGAGGAGGAGATAAGAGCGTAGTTACCGCAGGGCCTCGTCCCTTCCAACTGTAGCTCCTCGATCGTTCCTTAGCGAAGGGGTGAGGCTATTATTTACTACGTACTCGTACTATAGCAGTACTAGTACTACTTTCTCAACTAGTAGTGCGATGAACTGTGCTTCTAGAATAGTGCACCGGTTTTGAACTCTTAATCTCAGGGCCAAGGAGCTACAGTTGAAAGTGGAGGGTAGTACTATTATCTAGAACCATCGTTGTACTATCAGTGCAGGGAAAGTACACCTACGTAGTGGGTACTCTCGGTGCTCTATTCAAGCGCGTAGCTGGCCTACTCAGGCGCTCCTCTCACGCACACACTAGCAGCCTGTTTATCAGCGACGATTACTGTGGGGGCAGAACATTTGAGTTATTTGATACAACGAGACTAGGCTTTTCGCTTCCATTTGTGGAGGTGTAATCGATCTCGTTGAACTTTGTTAGTAGTTCCTTGTTTATGAATGAGATGAGGCAAAGCTTTTGCCTCCGTTTCAAAAAAAATCTCATCAAGAGGAATTTCTTTTGTAGATCCGATAATGGAGTGAAGTCCATGCGTGCAATGCCACAAGCTACAGAGTACTAGTAGAGTACTAGCACTTTACGTACAGAGCCATATTGCACAGTTCCCAATGTCGTGCCAGGCTTTTCCGACTCCTCGGGCTTAATTGGGAGGCGCTAGTTTAAATATGCTACTAGCTGACAAGGAAGCCACAAGCAAGGTGTGGCTAGGGCGAGCACGCGAGCCACGAGATGATGGGAAGAAAAACTAGTTCACGTGGCTAGGCTATCCAGTGCAACCAAATTGTGGTGCGACACATTCGTTCGACTTCAAAACTCAAACTACCCGTGTACAATATTGGCTCGCAGCAAAGTTACTATTTAAGAAAAGGCTGCTGATACATCTCCAACGTATCTATAATTTTTGATTTCTCCATGCTATAATATCTACTGTTTTGGACTATACTGGGCTTTATTTTCCACTTTTATATTATTTTTGGGACTAAAAAATTTGTGAAGTTACTAAAATCTTGCAGAAATCTCTTGAACCTCTTAAGAACATTAGTGGAAATATTCACCGCACGAATATGTTGATTACCCTTTGCAATAAGCGGTTGGATTATTTAGATATAAAAATTTCAGAATATGAAGGGAAACGTAAAGAACCTCCCAGATTCGAGCTTGATTCCGCTAAAAAATTGAAAACCAAAGATGGCAATACCTAGATCTATTCTTGCTTGTTATGCCTAGCTAGGGGCGTTAAACAATAGCGCTTGTTGGGAGGCAACCCAATTTTATTTTTATTCCTTGCTTTTTGCTCCTGTTTAGTAATAAATAAATTATTTAGCCTCTTTTTTGGTTGTGTTTTTTGTGTTTAATTAGTGTTTGTGCCAAGTAGAACCATTGGGAAGACATGGGGAAAGTCTTGTTGAACTTGCTGTAAAAAACAGAAACTTGAGCGCTCACGAGAACTGTTGTCATTTTTATTTGGAAAGTGATATTTAGTTAATTATTTTTGAAGATGATTAATAGATAAATTACTCACGTCCAGAAATTTATTTTAGAAATTTTTGCGTTCCAGATCTTGTGCTAGCCACAGATTACTACAGACTGTTCTGTTTTTGACAGATTCTGTTTTTCATGTGTTGTTTGCTTATTTTGATGAATCTATGGCTAGTAAAATAGTTTATAATCCATAGAGAAGTTGGAATAAAGTAGGTTTAACACTAATATAAATAATGAATGAGTTCATTACAGTACCTTGAAGTGGTCTTTTGTTTTCTTTCACTAACGGAGCTCACGAGTTTTCTACTTTAAGTTTTCTGTTGTGAAGTTTTCAAGTTTTGGGTAAAGATTTGATGGATTATGGAACAGGGAGTGGTAAGAGCCTAAGCTTGGGGATGCCCATGGAACCCCCAAGATAATCTAAGGACACCTAAAAGCCAAAGCTTGGGGATGCCCCGGAAGGCATCCCCTCTTTTTCGTCTACTTCTATCGGTAACTTTACTTGGAGCTATATTTTTATTCACCACATGATATGTGTTTTGCTTGGAGCGTCTTTTAGGATTTGAGTCTTTGCTTGTTAGTATACCACAATCATCCTTGCTGTACACACCTTTTGAGAGAGCCATACATAATTTGGATTTTGATAGAATACTCTATGTGCTTCACTTATATCTTTTGAGCTTTATAGTTTTGCTCTAGTGCTTCACTTATATCTTTTAGAGCACGGTGGTGGATTTGTTTTATATAAACTATTGATCCCTCGTGCTTCACTTAGATTATTTTGAGAGTCTTAATAGCACGGTAATTTGCTTAAAATCTTTATATGCTTGGTATGCAAGATTAATAATAAAACTTTCTTATGAGTGTGTTGAATACTAAGAAAAGTTTGATGCTTGATGATTGTTTTGCGATATGGAGGTAATAATATCAAAGTCATGCTAGTTGAGTAGTTGTGAAACTGAGAAATACTTGTGTTGAGGTTTGCAAGTCCCGTAGCATGCACTTATGGTAAACGTTATGCAACAAATTTGAAACATGAGGTGTTATTTGATTGTCTTCCTTATGAGTGGCGGTCGGGGACGAGCGATGGTCTTTTCCTACCAATCTATCCCACTAGGAGCATGCACGTAGTGCCGAGGTTTTTGATGACTTGTAGATTTTTGCAATAAGTATGTGAGTTCTTTATGACTAATGTTGAGTCCATGGATTATACGCACTCTCACCCTTCCATCCTTGCTAGCCTCTTCGGTACCGTGCATTGCACTTTCTCACATTGAGAGTTGGCGCAAACTTCGCCAGTGCATCCAAACCCCGTGATATGATACGCTCTTGCACACATAAACCTCCTTATATCTTCCTCAAAACAGCCACCATACCTACCTATTATGGCATTTCCATAGCCATTCCGAGATATATTGCCATGCAACTTTCCATCATTCCATTCATCATGACACATTCATCATTGTCATATTGCTTAGCATGATCATGTAGTTGACATAGTTTTTGTGGCAAAGCCACCGTTCATAATTCTTTCATATGTGTCACTCTTGGTTCATTGCATATCCCGGTACACCGCCGGAGGCATTCATATAGAGTCATCTTTTGTTCTAGTATCGAGTTGTAATCATTGAGTTGTAAATAAATAGAAGTGTGATGATCATCATTATTAGAGCATTGTCCCAAGTGAGGAATATATAAAAAAAGAGAGAAAGGCCATAAAAAAGAGAAGGCCCAAAAAAAGAGAAAGGCCATAAAAAATGAAAGGCCAAAAAAATGAGAGAAAAATAGAGAAGGGACAATGTTACTATCCTTTACCACACTTGTGCTTCAAAGTAGCACCGTGATCTTCATAGTAGAGAGTCTCTCATGTTATCACTTTCATATACTAGTGGGAATTTTTCATTATAGAACTTGGCTTGTATATTCCAACAATGGGCCTCTTCAAGTGCCCTAGGTCTTCGTGAGAAAGCAAGTTGGATGCACACCCACTAGTTTCTTTTGTTGACATTTCATATATTTATAGCTCTAGTGCACCCGTTGCATCGCAATCCCTACTCCTTGCATTAACATCAATCGGTGGGCATCTCCATAGCCCATTGATTAGCCTCGTTGATGTGAGACTTTGTCCTTTTTTGTCTTCTCCACATAACCCCCCTCATTATATTCTATTCCACCCATAGTACTATGTCCATGGCTCGCGCTCATATATTACGTGAAAGTTTATAGGTTTGAGACTACTAATGTATGAAACAATTGCTTGGCTTGTCATCGGGGTTGTGCATGATGATAGCATTCTTGTGTGACGAAAATGAAACATGACTAAACTATATGATTTTGTAGGGATGAACTTTCTTTGGCCATGTTATTTTGAGAAGACATAATTGCTTAGTTAGTATGCTTGAAGTATTATCATTTTTATGTCAATATGAACTTTTGTCTTGAATCTTTCGGATCTGAATATTCATACCACAATTAAGAAGAATTACACTAAAATTATGCCAAGTAGCACTCAGCATCAAAACAATCTGTTTTATCATTTACCTACCCGAGGACGAGCAGGAATTAAGCTTGGGGATGCTTGATACGTCTCCAACGTATCTATAATTTTTTATTGCTCCATGCTATAATATCCACTGTTTTGGACTATATTGGGCTTTATTTTCCACTTTTATATTATTTTTGCGACTAACCTATTAACCGGAGGCCCAGCCCAGAATTGCTGTTTTTTTGCCTATTTCAGTGTTTCGGAGAAACAGAATATCAAACGGAGTCCAAACGGAATGAAACCTTCGGAAACGTGATTTTCTCATCAGATAAGATCCATGAGACTTGGACCCTCCATCAAGAAAGCCACGAGGCGGCCACGAGGGTGGAGGGCGCCCCCCCTGCCTCGTGGGCCCCTCGAAGCTCCACCGATGTACTTCTTCCTCCCATATATATATCCATGTACCCCCAAACGATCGGGGAAGGAGCCAAAAAACCTAGTTCTACCGCCGCAACTTTCTGTATCCATGAGATCCCATCTTGGGGCCTGTTCTGGAGCTCCGCCGGAGGGGGCATCGATCACGGAGGGCTTCTACATCATCATCCAAGCCCCTCCGATGAAGTGTGAGTAGTTTACTTCAGACCTACGGGTCCATAGTTAGTAGCTAGATGGCTTCTTATCTCTTTTTGGATCTCAATACAATGTTCTCCCCCTCTCTTGTGGAGATCTATTCGATGTAATCTTATTTTTGCGGTGTGTTTGTTGAGACCGATGAATTGTGGGTTGATGATCCAGTCTATCTATCAATAATATTTGAATCTTCTCTGAATTCTTTTATGTATGATTGGTTATCTTTGCAAGTCTCTTCGAATTATCAGTTTGGTTTGGCCTACTAGATTGGTTGTTCTTGCCATGGGAGAAGTGCTTAGCTTTGGTTTCGATCTTGCGGTGTCCTTTCCCAGTGACAGAAGGGGCAGCAAGGCACGTATTGTATCGTTGCCATCGAGGATAACAAGATGGTTTTTTTTATCATATTGCATGAAACTATCCCTCTACATCATGTCATCTTGCTTAAGGCGTTACTCTATTTTTAACTTAATACTCTAGATGCATGCTGGATAGCGGTTGATGAGTGGAGTAATAGTAGTAGATGCAGAATTGTTTCGGTCTACTTGTGTCGGACGTGATGCCTATATACATGATCATCCCTAGATATTCTCATAACTATGCTCAATTCTATCAATTGCTCAACAGTAATTTGTTCACCCACCGTAGAATACTTATGCTCCTGAGAGAAGCCACTAGTGAAACCTATGGCCCCTGGGTCTCTTTCTCATCATATCAATCTCCATTACTTTATTATTGCTTTGCTTTTATTTTGCTTTTACTTTTTACTTTGCATCTCTATACCAAAAATACCAAAAATATTATTTATCATCTCTATCAGATCTCACTTTCGTAATTGACCGTGAAGGGATTGACAACCCCTAAGTGCGTTGGTTGCGTTGAGCTATTGTTTTTGTGTAGGTACGAGGGACTCGCACGTAGCCTCCTACTGGATTGATACATTGGTTGTCAAAAACTGAGGGAAATACTTATGCTACTTTGCTGCATCATCCTCTCCTCCTCGGGGAAATCCAACGCAGTGCTCAAGAGGTAGCAGCTGTCGTACATTCGGCCGGGATCGAACCCACAAAACAAGGTATACACTCCCGCGACCACTAGTAGTACTCGTTGGAGTACAACGCAACCTAGAATCTCCTTTTGTCGCTAGTAGTACATTGTTCCTTACAAGAAACCACTAATAATGCCAAGAAACTACTAGTACCACTTGCATACGTGGCAGACTTAAGATAAGACTACCTTATTAACCATTGTACATGCCCTTACCAATCAGCCCTACCAAGAAACGACTACTCTAAAAGTGCCGTTATTGGCATGTTTCAACCCATGTCGCCCCCTAAGTCAACGCCTTCTATTCGCCTGGCAAGTTTGGCGTTATGACTTGTGGGACCTACATGTCAGTTTGCACAAAAATCCACAAGTGACCTCCTACCTCCGGCCCGTCCAACTAGTCATCCTCGGCCATGGGAGGCAGCTACCGCCGCCGGCAGAAGGCGAGGTCAAAACCGTCAGTGGTGCGGAGCCCATCTTGCGGCAGCCCAGATGCTAGCTCCGTCCGGCGCTCGCGGCCGCTAGCTAGCCAAGATAGCTCCGTCTAGCTACTTGTCTGCAAGGTTTGCTATCTAGATTGGCATGGCAGCGTGGCGCCTTGCTCGCATGCGTCGTGCTAAGGCCAGCCATCTGGCTCAAGCGAAGGCCAGCGCGGCAGTCATGCTCGGGCCAGCCTGCCAACCCGTGCGGAGCGGAGGCCAACTCGCTCATCACTGGTGCCACCAACGAACACGCATTAGTACTGTTTGAAGTAATGTTCAGGAAAAATAATGATTTGAGGGGGAATTACATGATAGAAGGTCAGATGTGGGTCCCTCGTGTCAATGATCAAACAAAATGTGTTGGTTTAATCTGCCTCGTCAGCACAGGCATGTCGGACAACCCTGTCATAAACGGGTTTAAACGAGCTTAATCGACACTAGGTAGTAGTTTTTCGCGCGGATTAAGAAATTTTGGGTATTTTTTGCTATTTTTTGTACATTAGTTTCTTCTTAGGGCTGGTTGAAAGTGGTAGTTTTTTGTTATACTCTACATATTCTAAGTAGGAGTGAAGTTAACCTTTGGAAGCCAATAAGCAAGGCTAGTTACATAGTGCATATGTGTATGTGATTGAAAGTAAATAGCAACCATGAGTGACTAATATCTTGATGGAAAACTCGAAACTATGAGTGACAAATATCGTTATAACCCGGATTCGGAGTTCTCCAGGGGCTTTTACTGATCTGTCGCGCAGTGTGGCTGATGCCGCAGAATTCTTCCAAGCCGAAGAAGAGAGCTCCATGGAGAAACTGTTCTGGTCACAATATCTTGCACCATAACATCCGATGTCCTTCAGCGATCAGCTAAAACAGCTGATCGAGCTACATAGGGCGGCCGAATTGGCCATGAAGGATTTAATAATCCGGTTGTGGCCTGTCGAAGCTATACCTGGTAGTTACTTCGGCCTCATGAAGTGGCTAGTGGATGCCTGTCCTCGGCTGGACGTCGTCAAGCGGTCCATCTGCATCGAGGGCACACGTCTGGCCTTCTCCTATTGCAATGTCTGGTGGGCGAAGCTTGACGCTGTCAAATTAGCGACCGAGGGGCCGCCGGAGGGCAAGGAGCACTACACACCCGAGCGATACTTCGGCGGTGTCTTGGAGGGGTCCTGCATTGTTGCGGATCATTGTGCGAAAGACACTATCTTTGAATGAATGTATTCGAGATCCCTCTACCTTGTATGATAAAACAAAGTGATTGTGCAATATAATGCTTGTTATGTTTTTAAATTTTTACTTCCTTTGTGGTCGTGTTGTATGAAATCTGAGGGTTAACCAGTCGTCGGCTTCTGCCCCCATGTAGGTAGTACGGGGGTGTTCGGGATGGAATCTAAACAATCTTGATCCAATTAGATGGTCCTTGAAGGAGTTGTTTAGCGCAACGAACCAGGCAACCAGACTATGCGGCTGCAACATGGGCACACCCCTAGTATCCGAACTAGAGTGCTATGAGCGTCTGATCGGGAAGTACCAATCCTTCGCGTAATGCGGAAGAAATCTCCAACAATTTGTAACCTTCGAACAGCTGACCGGCTCTCACTGCATCATGATAGTCAGTTTTTGGCTTTCTCTAGTGAGGTGCTCCTTTGGATAAACCAAGGCACAATCGCAGTAGTTCTCCCTTTACTACCTTAGCCGATATAGTGAAACATAAGGTAGCAAGCACAGGAGCCGGGCAACCCAACTACTGACCAAAGACATGATTCAGAGCCAATGCATATAATGCTAAATTCGGGGTGCCGAACTATACTTATAAAAAGTGTTCAGAATTTTGTTGCCATAATGTAGGGTGCTATGAAGCCCCTGGCAAACATCAAATGTACCAAAGTATATGGGTGCTACCTGATAGGGTTATGCATAGGGAGCTGAAAAAGAGAAAGAACACAGAAAAGGTACAAAGGTAAAAAGCTGGGGTCCTAAAGCTCCAGCCGCAAACTGTTCTCGTTGTAATTTAATTAGTACGTCAAGGCGATTGATATAGGTAGTGAGATAAGCAACAAGCTATTTGACATGCCGAAACCAAGGGAGAGCTACATGTGGGTCCTAAAAAACAGGTAGAGTTATCGTTAATGGAATCACCTAAAAAGTCCCCATATGTCTGCGTTTCTCGCCGTCTTGGTGTGTTTATCCTGCAAAGGAAGCAAGTAAAAGTGAAAGTACATGTGTATCCGATGTCAGTTGAGCCATACTATGGACCACAAGCTAGCTATTCCTTCGTCGATGCCCATGGGATTTTAAGTGCGTAGTTATGTACACGCGGCACGAATGCCGCCACTTTATCGGGACTGAGACGGAGGCCGGATTGCTAGTCGAGCTCCTGACGAGTCGAGCTCTCCTGCCGCAGAGTAGTTCGGACCCTCTTAACGGTGTCCGTGGGCTCAGTAGCTGAATTAAGGGTCTGCTTGAGAAGGCCGCTCTGTACTTCTGCTGCTAAGGCAGCTATGTGCTCTTCTGTACGGAGGGAGCGTAACGTATTTCTGTTGACCGTTATGACGTCGCGCGGACCGGGCATCTTGAGCTTGAGGTAAGCATAGTGTGGTACTGCGTTGAATCGAGCAAACATAGTTCGTCCGAGCAGTGCATGATAGCCGTTGCGGAAGGGGACGATATCGAAGATTAACTACTCGCTTCGGAAGTTGTTCAGAGATCCGAAGACAACCTCTAGTGTGATTGAGCCCGTACAGCCGGCTTCTACACCTGGTATGACTCCTTTGAAGGTAGTCCTGGTGGGCTTGATCCATGATGGGTTAATGCCCATTTTTTGAGCTGTATCCTGATAGAGCAGATTGAGGCTGCTGCCTCCGTCCATAAGGACACGAGTCAGGTGGAACCCATCAATTATTGGGTCTAGGACCAGTGCAGCTGAACCACCGTGATGGATACTAGTCAGATGATCCCGGTGATCAAAAGTGATCGGGCATGACGACCATGGATTTAATTTTGGGGCGACTGGCTCTATCGCGTAGACGTCCCTGAGCGCGCGCTAGCGCTCCTTCTTGGGGATGTGGGTATCATATATCATGTTCACCGTTTTGACCTGAGGGGGAAACTTCTTTTGTCCCCCAATGTCCGGTTGCCCAGGCTCTTCGTCATCGTCCTCGCTTTGCGATCCCTTTTCCCTGTTCTCGGTGTTTAATTTGTCGTCCTATTTAAAAACCCAGCAATCTCTAATTGTGTGATTGGGTGGTTTGTCCGGGGTGCCATGGATCTGGCACGGACGATCAAGTATGCGGTCCAAACTGGATGGGCCTGAATTGCTCTTTTGGAAGGGTTTCTTTCGGTGACCGGACTTAGAGCCACTGAATCCGGCATTGTCCGCCGTATACTCGGTGTTATCACTATTGTTTCGATGCTTGTATCTATTGCATCGAGACTTGTCTTTGTTATTTTTAACTTCAAGGGTGTTGGCGTTGCTTGCATTGTTTTTGCTACAGGCCAAGCAACTGTCCTCGCCCACACAAAAGTGGGTCATGAGTGCCGTGAGGGCCGCCATGGATTTTGGCTTTTCTTGGCTGAGGTGGCGAGCGAGCCATTCATCGTGGATGCTGTGTTTGAAGGCTGCTAGGGCTTCGGCATCCGGACAATCGATGATTTGGTTCTTTTTAGTTAAGAACCTAGTCCAAAATTTCCTGGGGGACTCTCTAGGTTGTTGAACTATGTGGCTTAAGTCATCGGCGTATGGTGGACGGACATATGTACCTTGGAAGTTGTCGAGGAAGGCTTCTTCCAAGTCCTCCCAGCTGTGGATATAATTTTCAGGCAGGCTGTTAAACCAGTGCTGAGTTGGCCCCTTGAGTTTTAAAGGGAGGTACTTGATGGCATGGAGGTCATCGCCACAGGCCATATGAATGTGGAGAATGAAGTATTCAATCCACACCGCGGGGTCCGTGGTTCCATCGTATGATTCTATATTCACATGTTTGAACCCTTATGGGAATTCATGATCCATGACCTCATCAATGAAGCAATGAGGGTGTGCGGCGCCTCTATATCGGGCCACATCGTGACGTAGCTCTGACAGAGTCCGTCTGCAGTTTTTAGCCCGCACATGACTAAGTTTGTCACGTTCGAATAGGTGGCCGTCGTCGCATGTCGGGGCACATCCTCAAGATCCGTCGATTGATCTGGTATGTCCTGCTTTATTGTTCAGGTTTTACTAGAGGTCATATGTATGGCCGTAGGCTAATTTACCCTTACCTGTGCGATGAGGCGGGTGGGCTGGTGTTCGGCGTGAGTTGCCCTTTTGTCCCAACCATGTGGCGGTCGGTCAGCCGCATTGTACGATGGTGGTATGTATTGCGGCGCCTCCTCGTCAAACTGAGGTAGCAATTTGCGCTTTGGGTAACTTTTGGTTGGGCGCTTGAGGCCCTATTCTTCGGCTTCTAGGACATCGGTCCATTTATCATTGAGCAGATCTTGATCAACTTGAAGCTGCTGTTTCTTCTTTTTCAGGCTCCTTGAAGTGGCTATTAGCCGGCGCTTAAAGCGCTCCTGCTCAAGAGGTTGCTCAGGCACGATGAAATCGTCGGTACCGAGGCTCACCTCATCCTTGGAGAATGGAAGATAACTTCTGTCCTTTGAGTATTCGTGCATGGCCTGTTTACCAAGGCTAACCTGCCCATCTTCCCGTTCATCTTTTTCATTAGCTGTTTCAATGGGGTCTTCGTTGTCTTCGGCACCTTTTGGAGTGTTATCTTCTCCTGTGTCGGGGTTGCTGTCTTTACTGCAGCGTGACTTAGAGCAGCGCCGCAGACGCCGACGCTTGGATTGTATTTCGGAAGGTTTATCCTTAGCTGGATCTTCCTTGTCATCGCCGCTGTTCTCCTTTGGTGCATCCACCATGTATACATCATACGAGGAAGTGGCCGTCCAGCATCCGGTGAACGGTGGGTTGTGGGCCTCTTCTTCTCCGGCATCGTCATCCATAACGTTGATGTCCTCGGAGTCGTAATCAAGCGTGTCAGTTAAATCCTCGACCGTGGCTATGAAGTGGGTGGCGGGTGGGGAGAAAAATTCTCCATTGCCAGCCCCTAGTTCGAACTGGATGTAGTTCGGCTGTGAGTCCTCCGCCAAGGACATGTTCTTTAACAAGTTTAGCATGTCGCCCAAAGGCGAGTGCTGGAAGATGTCTGCGGCGCTGAATTCCAAGATCGATAAACAATCAAGTTCGACGTTCGCAGGCTCACATGATTCAGAACTACGGCCAGAAACGAGTCGGAAGTTCCGATGGCACAGGTATTGTGTGAGATCAAGTTTATGTACGGATCCAACGTCGTGGAATCTGCGGCCTCCGTGGTGGGGTCGATCCTCCCGTCCTCGGATGGCGCAGTCTGCTCTGGATCTAAGGTCAGAGCGGTTATGGGAGCTGTCTCCTGGATGCGGTCCGATGACATATTTAGGTCATGTCCCTTGGGGTGACCAAGAGTGGTAGCCGTGGTCTTGAATCTGGCGAATATCATGTCTCCACGGATGTCCTCAACGTAGTTCAAGCTACCAAATCTGACCTGATGGCCGAGCGTGTAGCTTTCGATCTGCTCCAGATGGCCAAGCGAGTTGGCCCACAGAGCGAAGCCGCCGAACACGAAGATCTGTTCGGGGAGGAAGATTCCCCCTTGGGTAGCATCGTTGTAGATGGTTGAAGGAGCCACCGAACCTCTTGATGTCAGCACAGTGGAACTCTCAATGAAAGCACCAATGTCGGTGTCAAAATCGGCGGATCTCGGGTAGGGGGTCCCGAACTGTGCGTCTAAGGTCGATGGTAACAGGAGACAGGGGACACAATGTTTTAACCAGGTTTGGTCCCTCTCTATGGAGGTAATACCCTACGTCCTGCTTGATTGATCTTGATGAATATGAGTATTACAAGAGTTGATCTACCACGAGATCGTAATGGCTAAACCCTAGAGGTCTAGCTTGTATGGCTATGATAATGTCTATCCTCCGGACTAAGCCCTCCGGTTTATATAGACACTTGGAGGATCTAGGGTTACACAAGGTTGGTTACAAAGAAAGGAATCTACATATTTAGTCGCCAAGCTTGCCTTCCACGCCAAGGAGAGTCCCATCCGGACATGGGTGTAGTCTTCGGTCTTCGCATCTTCATAGCCCATCAGTCCGACCCATGGCTAACAGGCCGGACGCCCAAGGACCCCTTAGTCCAGGACTCCCTAAGTGGGGCGTGGTGGTGATTGGTGGTCGGACTAAGCGGAGGCATGGGGATGGATGACGCCGGCAGCGGCCACCAGGCCAGTTTGTTCCAAAGGCTTCCTTTTTTAATTGCTCAACAATGAGGTTGTTGGGGATAAGGCTGAACGAGAGAAGGTCTTGTGTGCAAGTTTG
Organism: Triticum dicoccoides; assembly: GCF_002162155.2. Lineage (NCBI taxonomy): Eukaryota > Viridiplantae > Streptophyta > Magnoliopsida > Poales > Poaceae > Triticum > Triticum dicoccoides. The sequence goes on along the minus strand of NC_041390.1, from coordinate 377,237,881 downwards.
GAGAGAGGTGCGGGTATCTTTTAGTTTAATTTGCATCCATAAGATAGAGATCAGACGGTCTATATTGTAAGATGGCACACGTACCATCATCACCAACTCGGGTTTTTATAAGAGAAGAAATATAAGCATGGATCTACATTCTATTCAATGCCTCAGCATGTGGGGCCTTAGCACAATGACTTCTCGACTGTGTAAAACAAAGGTTTTCCCATCGCCGATAAGGAGGGGGTGACAGCAGCGCGTTTTCGGCTTCCTCTAGTCCTAGTAATCATACTAGGTGGTCTATGCACATGTAGATTTATTCTTTTTCACGTCTCGTGTTTGCTGTACTGCCACAAATTTTGATGAATAGATGGTAAGTTATTCACGGGGAAACCCTTGTTGGGCGTGTTTGCGAGAGAGGGAGACAGTGTGCATGTGTGATATGTCTAGAGACTAAGGAAATGATAAGAGATTCTTTCTGTCTATGTTTGTGGAGGATAGAGAGAGACATGTACATGGGGCTTTGTGTTGTGTAACATGGAGACACATAGACATAATCAGAGAGTGAGTGTGTGAGATACACATGCGGACATGGGGAGAGATGAGGATCCAGATAAATGGGTATTTGTGCATGTTTTGTGTGTTTCTGTGCATGTTTGTGTGTGAGAGAGAGTGTGTGTATGTGGAGTAGAGAGACCACTAATGATGCAAACCTAGTATAAGGGAAGGGGGAATGGTGTGACATGTGTGTCACATAGAGACAAAGGCATGTGTAGTAGCGGTATAGCATGGGTGCGGGCGGCGAGCAGATTATTTGGAAGAGACATCGAGTGTGTGTGGGAGAGGGGTGTGAGAGCGAGCGAGAGAGAGAGAGAGGGAGAGAGCGACGGAAAGAGAGAGAGGAAGAGAAGGGGGAGAGGGGTCGTTTGTGTCCATAAATGGCGTATAGATAGGGAGACAATGTTGATGTTGTTCGAAATTGGCCTATGTATGGAGACGCAAGGGAAGCGAGTCATCATGTGTGTGATAGGGACTTCATGAGAGATCTAGAATAGACGGTGTATAGAAACAACGTGCGAGATTGAGAACAATGATACATTAGGGAGCTATGGAAAGAGTCACAGCATATATGTATACAGGGAAGGAGCTGGGGCGGGTCTGCATGTGGGAGAGATAGAAAGAGGAGAGTGGTGCAGAAGGAGACAAAGTGTGCTTGTTTGTAGTGGGGGTGGTGTGTGAGGTGAGTGTGCGAGAACCACATAACTAGGGAGATAGACGTTTGGGGGCGACGTTTTGTGTGTATGGGAAAGATACACTCTACATAGTGCGTGTGCTTGGCAAAGAGAGATCTCGGGAGACCTAGAGAGTGGGGGAAGAGATGTGTGCATGCTCGAGAGACAAGATAGAGACCTATATTGGGGTTTGGACTTTAGAGGAGAGGGGGGTGTTAATGTGCTCGTGTCTTCATGTCTGGGGGAGAGAACGACTTGTGTAATTGAGATCTATATGGTCAATAGTGTGTGCACTCATGGTTGATCAATTTGTTTCGCAATTTGGACTATGAGATAACAATACTTTTGAACATGCGTGATATACCTTGATGTACCAGAATTACAAACCTAAGATTGGAATTTTGGAATTCGACTCCATCATTAGCTTTTGTAATTCATTTAAATGGAGGTACATTTTTTACGCCGGGATTTCGTGATTTCAAATTCATATTATCAAACCTAGAGGTATACACATACGGGCATGTTCAAACTTTATAATCATCCACTTTATTCATACACATACACATTTTTGCTTTTGTCATCATATTTAGGATAAACACATTTGGAATTTCATTTGAATTGGACCGTATGATAGTATTTGCTTGTACTATCTCAATGATTCTATTTGAATTGAATGGACAATCTAAGTTTCGAGTTGGAGACATTGATTTTCAAAACTTGCACTTTTTTGCATGCAAAACAAATAAATTCTCGGCCATGATATCATAGTCGGCCGTACAAGAGCAGAACACTTATAATTTCAGGCGCTAAAAGCTTTGAAACTTCCCACTCACATTGAAATATCTCGCGGCCGAAAGGTTAGCCCTGCGATATTCCTGTTTTACCCCTGCCACATGAACGGAAAAGGGCTCTTTGGTAACTCCAATGTTTCCCCCTCTTTGCCCCAACATTCTTCCCACAGCCCCTCCCCGACCCCCCCCCCCGCCTAACCCTGGCAAGCCACCGAATCTAGTCCTCCGCCGCAGTGGTGGACCTCACACCCCACTGAATCTACCTTTCGCACCTTAGAACCCCCAACTGCCAACTCACCACTTCACCGGAGCAGCTTCAGCGACTGGCTTGTCCACCGCTCCAAATCTCCTTGACTGCCATCATGGTCCACCGCACCAGATCTGCTTAACCGACACCCTCGTCCACCATAGTGTACGCCCTTCAATGACTCCCTCGTCCACCCTATTACTGGCCCTTCATAAAAGCCCTCGTCCACCGCAACAGGTCTGCCTCACTAAAAGCACTGTACATCGCGCCCGCCGAAGCCTTTGTCCACTGCACAGGACCCGCTCCACGGACGCCATATTCAACTCCAACGGCCCTGCTTTACTGACGCCGTATCCTCATTAGGTTATTTCGATTTGTACTCCTTAGGTTTTTCTATTCTTGATCGTGCAACTGTTCATTTACCACAGATGATCTTTCTTGCATGTCAACAGGCGCCGCAACTGCAGCACCAGAGTCGCTTGAGCGACGGCGACATCCGGCCCAAACTCAACCGCAACACCAGCACCATCGACGATCCTTAGCTATCAAGTATGACAACGATAGCCATTCGCCACTGAGAATCAGGTACTATTATCCAACGGCTGGCGCCTACGTTCACTTTCTTAGCATAAGCACCGCACCTTTGAATTTCTTCACGACATCATTCAATTTTTCATGAGACCCGTTATTATGCTTGCCCCTGTAGGGCCATACTTTTGGCAGTGAACATGTTACATGTGCTAAATTACATACCAGTGCACATATAGTTAATATGCTTTAGTTTTGTCCTAAGTATTACTGTACTTCCTAGATATCACTGCCTACCATTTTACTTATTGCATGGTATATTTATGATAATGGTGTTGTTCTGATGCCACCTGTTGGTTCCATTAGACTGCTTCATGTTCTCTGTGCTTAATTACACATCAACAAACTAGCCTGTGGTTTCGCTGCTTTTTGTTCATTTTACCCTACATTTTTTGATGCTAGCTATTACATCACTGCTCTGAGCGTCTGTTCATTACTTTTTTGTGTGTTCTTGATCTTCCCAAGTTGCATGACTAATTTGATGTTTCTATTAATTATGGAGCTGCCAACCCCATCAAACAAAATATTTGTTCTTTTGGGGATGGCACCTCGAACTAGCATAAAAATAGAGGGAAGAAGATATATTGTCGTGTATGCACACACCCTTCTTTCATTAGTTTATATGAACCATTGATGACCAATTCGAACAAGTGCATGCGATTAAAATTAATTTTACCTAAATAGAGGGTGCAGAATAAACTACAACAACTAGATTTGCAACCATGGGATGCTGATGATATCTTCAAAGAACTTTGTGACAGCAGCGAGGCTTCACAACAACATATGGTAAGCCAGTGTGTTTTAGTACATGTGAAATGTAATGCGTGTGGGTTGCTTTCTTGGCTTGTGCCCTGAACCTGTAATCCTACAGAATTAAAAATAGTTCAATTGTCTGCTTTGCTGTATTTCTTGATTCGAATGCTTGTTTGTTACTTGTTACGCTATACCTGAGTTGGCCAATATGTCAGCAGTGCTTCCTGTACTATCGTCAAGAAATGCATGCCTAGTTCATTTGAGTCCTTAACTTTTCCTGTGAACTTCATCACAAGACTGTCTTCGTAGTTTATATGAGGCCACACTGTTAATTGCTTTCTCAGATTATTTCAAGTGCTTAGATGCCTTGGCAACTTTAAATATAGCGGTGGTAGACTCCCTTTCAACTAGGGATGTCAACTGGGTCCCGTTTAATCCCGATTAAAGTTCACTAGTGGTATGATAGTTCAAAGGATTTTTTGTTTTTTGAGGAAAATGAACTAGGGAGCTAGCAAAAACTAACTAGATGGGATTGGCGTATGTCGTTTATTTTCCACTTACACCCCTAGTTTCATCTTACCATTTTAATCCCTTTTCGGCTGATGCTGCTTCAAACCATTTAAATATAGCTTGCCATGCTCGACACTAATTCTTATGTCGTTTACCATTTAAGCTTACTGCCTGGATCATGCGATACCCATCTCTTACTTATGTCCAGCGGAAACCTTCCACGATGCCGTTCACACCAGGACACAATGTACAACCCCAAAATCTATTTGTGGAAGCAGTGCACCATCCATGTTACCAGATGGTAGCAGTTCAGAGGCAACACCGCCGGAGAGCAGTCTGAGCAAAGATATTATAGTTCTTGAGGCTCTACTAGAGGCAGAAAGAGATGGTGTGGCTGCCATGAATGAGGTAATATCGATCTTGAAGCTGGAAATCATGCAATTAGCTGCACGCATTTTGCAAGCAACCAAAGAATTGGAGGAAGTAAGAATGTTGCATTTGACGACGGAGGAGGTCCTGCTGCTTCTGCTATCTGAAGCCCAGGGTAATTCCAGTTCTTCTCTAGATACCAGTTGAAATTGTCATTAGATTATTGTACTTGCATGTTGTGTCATGTCTCTGAATGGATTATGTTGTAAGACCCCCTATGTTGTCCATGAGTTGTAATGATCAGAATTTTTTAGGCGAGATAATCCTCAGTACTTGTATGATTGACATAGGGTGAACTGTTTTTCGTGTGAGCATATTGTATTGGATGAAATAACTTTTTGACTCAAAGTGTATCCAACCTACTGAATTCGAAGATCGTGGTATTTCTAAATCATAATCATATATAAAGGTGGAATAAATATTTGTTGTGGTTTTGAAGAAATAAATAACAAAACATGGAATTATCTTTGGATGTTCGTAATTGAATAAAAATTGGATTTGGATTTAGTTGCCAGGGCCCAGGGCAAACGTGAATGCTAATTCTCCCAAATTTGTGAACGATGCGGCTAAACACCCACTATCATTTGTGGGCTGCCCGAAGCAAGTGTTTGCGAGATGGAAATTACTGTCTACCCCTGACACTTGACATCCTTGTCGACCAAATTTACACTGCTGTTGACAGGGGTAGACTAGTAACTTCAATCAGACGTGACACAACGGCCTCTCAGCCCATTCAGATACGGTGGGCGCCAAACCTGGGCGGAAAAACACATTTGATTGAAGCTTGTCCGAAAGACATGTGTCTCTCCCTCCATTTCCCCATTCATCCATGGTGGGTGGCAAAGCAAACTCTCCTCGTCCAAAATCGATGTAGGCTAATATTTTAAATAGGGGCAGATGTGTAACTTCCCTCAGATGTGACACAACCGCCCTACCTGTCAGCCCCGTTCATACACCATGGGCGCCAACCTTGGGCAGCAAAACACCCTCTCCTCGCCCAAAATCATTACCGGCAAATATCTGGGAGATGCGAGATTACCGTCCTATCCCCAACCGACGTGATGTCCGAAATTTTAAACGAGGGATAAGTTCATAACTTTCCCACATTCAAGACAAGCGGGTCCCAAAGTTTGAGATCCCCCTCCCCCTCCATTTCCCCATTCATACACTGTCGGCACCACGACAACCTCCCCACTACGGCCAGCCTCCTCCGTCCGCCACCCCATCCTCCACCTTGTCAGAGCCGCTACCCCTACCCCGTCGTCCATTACAAGAGATGGGCGTCTCTCATCCACGACGCCAGGCCAGGATCCTTTCATCGTGTCGTCTCGCTTCATCGGCGCCGTTGTCCACCTTACCGTTGCCGCTCCTACGACTGCCTCATCCACGACAACATGATTTATCCCCCGACCCGTCCATCTGCTGTCTAAAGTCTTCTTCCCCGCCGCCCACAGCCATCACACCCACAACACCCTCAATGAATCAGCAGGGGCCTACACGGCGTCGCAAGAGAGGTGGTAATCTTCCATATGTTCTTAAGTTATTGATCTCACCCGGAAAATAGATCATAAAATGTTTACTGTACTTGTCTTGTCCGTACCAAATCCTAGTGGCTAGTTGAAAGCAAACATTGGTTGCGAAGTAGCTTTGTCTGGTTTGCACCTTCAGATCAGCCATGGCACGGTCACTATACTCGTAAAGCTTATGGTTTACCCTCTTTGTATTCACTACCATCATCGTAGGTGCTTCACTGCTTCGTGTCGTGCTAGCACTACTCCTCGAGACCTCAACCCATCAAGCGAAACAACATGCCACTCATAATTCCAAAGCTTACGTGTTGAAATATGAATCTGATATGATGCTCATATTACAAAAACAAAGAATGTTTAATTGTTCACCTAATGTTCCTATATTCGTGTGGCACCCCGGCTCAGAGCGACCGGTTTACCATGCATTGCCAGCCCAGAGACCATGTCTTCTGTCAACACACAACATCTTGGTACAGAATAACAACCGCTTTATTGATGCTAGCGGAACAGAGTTACATTACAATAGCTGTCGAGGCCAAGCGGCACACTTGGTGCGGCTGAACAATATGTACATTATTTAGTGAATATAAGGGGGCCTCGATCCGAACAACTACGTGGCAGCGAAATAACATCGTGGTGAAAGCTCCATATCAAAGGGACACCGATGTGGACATGATCTAGACTCGAACAGCGCTCCTTTCCAACGATACTTTCCTGAAATCTGGCATGACATGCCAGGTCAGTACATTGAGTGTACTTGCACGCTCACAACAGGCATAATCATAATGACAAACAATATCATGATATTTAACCAATTATTAAAAATGCAACACTATACCAACATGCTGTGATCATGCTCGAACGTCCCTCGGGACAGCTTACCAACCGTGATCATCTCTGGATCACAAACACACCACCAAAGTGGTCTTTCTCAAGAACAACTCGTGATCCTAACGGCGATCACAACCACGACCATCATTTGGTCCCAAATGCCTCGATGGCCTTTCTGCCATCCATCAACAATGCAAAGTTCATAGCTTAGTGTGCAATTTTTATTAAAGGTTGACTCATGGTGGGACCTACTACGAGGTGTCCGTAACCATGGACTCGGCTATCGATAGATTACACACTCTGCAGAGGTAGCACACTGTACCCACACCATGGAACCCATGGCCTCACACTCCCATTCGGGTGGACCAACGGCATTCCGACAAAACCCCTCCATTGCCACAGCACTCTCCCGGCCACTCCGACCCAAATCCCCAACGGGATGGTCATGGGTGGCCCCGTGTCTACCAAAGACACCCCGACCACCGTCGTGGTCAAAACACTCCCACCCGGGGACACTCCCACTCGGGGACTCGGTACCATAATCACATCAACGAGCACACAAGATTATGTCTGCTTACCGGGCCAGGGCAAGCATGACATAACCTTCCCAAGATGGAGGAACCGACCAGAGGCCGTGTCAATGGACCGAATCAAGGCCTTCCCACAAAGGCAAATGTGGTTGCACTGGAAAGAAACTCGATTTAGTGGCACCATGACCCAGTCAACGGTATATTCAAGTTGAGTTATATTCAGGTTTAACTTTAAACTAAAAATGACCAGTGTCATAGCATGCCATGAAATGCAAAACAACACATGCATCATATAATGATAAAAATGACCGATGTCATCCTCATATACACCAAGCATAACATCAACAACTCAAATTACACTACTTGGTCAAATGACTCACAACTTAACCAAAATATTTTGCAACAAGTTTTATTAATTTCTTACGCAAGAAAGTAACTCCAATAAATTTCTCATATGCTTGTCAAAAATATTTCACTATCAACAACTCTTAATTTCCTTATCACTAAGCTGGGTTCAAACATTCTGTAAGACAAATAATATGATTAAACAAGTATTTAATAGAACATTTTCTAACAAATTTTTATCAATTTAAGAGGGCAAAAACATAGCTTTAAATAATTGCTAACATGCATAACAAAATTATTTCTAACATCACCTCAAATAAATCTTAACTTGCTTTATCCACTAAACTAGTTTCAACCATTCTGTAAATCAAGCATAACCACTAACCAATATTTAGCAGAATATAAATAACTCCATAATTATTTAAATGCATGGATTAATCATTTCATTCAAGTAAGAAAATCACAAATATTGAAATGGCACCATGAAAATGTTGCTGTGGCTTGCCTTAGTGCAGATGAGGTTCACAAGCCTCCTGGTGATACTCAAGACAAGCCTCACCTTCTGAAAATAATTTTAAACACAAAAAGAAAATATCAAGAACACTTTTGAAAATCACCAGAAATTCCCGACAGCTCAGGAAAATCTCATCTTTGGTGAGCTGCTAGATTTCTAATCAAAGAACACAATGCAAATAGAATCAATTCAATGGGACTTATGGTTGAGGAGTTATAAATGTTTGAAGTGTTTTATAAATTCAAATGAATTTGAATAAAAGAAATAGACTGGGGGGTGATGCCGAAGGCGTAAAGCCCAGGGGCGCTACCACTCGTACCGCTTCACGCGCGTATAGAGTGGCTGACTAGCGGGCCCCGCTAGTCAGGTGGGGGAAGAGGGAGAAGGAAACAGAGGGGGCCGTGGCTTCGCCGGAGCTCTCACCGGCGACGAGGGCTCCTTGGCCCAAAAGAGAGGGAGAGATGGCAAGAGGGGGTTGAGGTGCACCTTCTCGTACCTGTAGCGTAGCTAGGTGCGGTTGGACAACATCGAAATCGACCTCGCAAGCGGAGGCAGAACGTGGAGGTCGTCGGAGTTGAGGAAGACGGCGACCAGAGGCCACTCCAGGGGCTCCATGCGGGTGAGACGGCCCCACCGGAGAGAGTCAGAGGCCCTGGAGGGGTCGCCCAGGCCTGGGAGGGGCTGGAGATACTACGACGACCATAGGGGATCGCAGGCGAGCTCGAGCTCGGGGACGGCGGCCCAAGGCTTGCCCGGCCAGGCTCCGGCTTCCTACTCGATCGTGGGGTGTGTGTGAGTGATGGATGGTGCTCGAGGAGGCTGGGGAGGGCTCTATATATAGGCGAGCGGCGAGGGTGCTTCGGGCTCCGCCGGTGGACACCCGTCCACGGCGCCCGGCGACGAGCGGCGTCAGTGAGAGGGGGAGAAGGCGACGGAGGTCACGCAGCCAATGTGGGCTGGCGGAGATGAGCACAGGATCAAGAGGATGGCGATGAGCACAGTGCGCTTCGTACTGTTGGGCTGGCCGGACTTTGCCCGTCCTCGCTGCGGCGAGCACCAGGGAGGAGTTAAGAACGTTGAGACGATGATGGTGGCGAGGTTTGGCATGGTTAGGTAGGCGGGGAAGCGAGCACGCGAGCAACAGAGGCTCGGGCGCGTCGTAGAGCGTGTCGGCTGCATGACAGCACGCCTGGACGAACACGGTCACCACGTGAACTATGACATCAGGTCGATCTAAGGATAAACTCAATGTCTGGCATGTTTTTCATGGTTGTTTTGAGTGTTACCACGATTTGGTTTGGATCCAGGAGCAGTAGAGAAGTTTTCACACACCAAGTAAGTTTTTGGTCAGTAACTTTGTGATGTTACTATGGTCAAATGGCTTGGAGTTTGAAGTCGTGCTTTGGATGCTAGTGATAAGTTACTAAGGTAAAGATGCACAAGAAAGTTCAGGTCAAATGGAGCAAGTAAAATGGTAGTTGTTGTAGAAACCACCATTTCTATCCAGAATAGAAAAGATTTTCTATAGCAAAAATATTCCAAAAAGTGATGAAATATTTTTGTTCAGGAAGGTGCACTAGGGTTCACAGAATACTTGTGAATTATCTCAGATTTTTCTGAGCCATAAAAATTGGGGTTGCTTTGAAGCAATCAGATCTGGCTTAGGGTTTTTGAGAGAAAATGAATATTTTTATTTGAAGAAAAATATTCCAAAGATTATTTTTGGGGTGGGTCAGAAGTGAAATGATGATTTAGGAGGGAAGTGAAGCACTTGGGTGAAATCCATGGATGCCCAAGTGTTTAAGTCCATATGAAAAGATTAAGAAACTCCAAGTTTCAAAAAAATTCAATTGAAAAATCAAGCAAATAAGAAAGGGCAAAACCCAAGCTGTCACAAACCTCCCCCACTTAGAATGAATCTCGTCCTCGAGATTCGGTTGCTTGGGAAAACCATTCTGGATACTGATCCCTAAGGAATTCTTCCTGCTCCCAAGTTGCTTCTGACTCTGTGTGATGCTCCCACTGAACCTTGTAAAATTTTCTGACTTTACTGCGAGTGACCCTTTCCATCTGATCCAAAATTTTGAATGGTCTTTCTTCATAAGTTAAATCTTTTGCCAATTCTATCTCAGCCATTGTAGTTCTTTTCTCAGGCAGGGATATGCATCGTCTCAATTGCGAAACATGGAACACGTTGTGTATGTCTGCCAATTCCGGGGGTAGTTCTAGTTGATATGCAACCGTTCCCACTCGAGACATATTCGGGAATGACCAATGAATCTGGGTGCTAGCTTTCCACGAGTCTGAAATCTCTTGACTCCTTTCATAGGAGTGACTCGGAGGTATACGTGTTCTCCAGGTTCAAAACTAACCTGCCGATGTTTGGCATCATAATAACTCTTCTGTCGAGATTTGGCCAATTGTAGCGTGTCTCGGATTTCCCTAACTTGTTTCTCACCTTCCAGCATGAGATCCGTTCCAAAGATATGGCTATCTCCAGTCTGAGACCAATTTAGAGGAGTGCGGCACTTACGGCCATACAGAGCTTCGTATGGTGACATCTTTAGACTGGTCTAGAAACTGTTGTTATAAGAGAAATCGGCATATGGCAAGCAGTCTTCCCATTTAGCACCTTTGGCTAGCACACAGGCTCGCAACATATCTTCGAGTATTTGGTTTACCCGCTCTGTCTGTCCATCTGTCTGAGGGTGATAGGCAGTACTATATTTGAGTGCTGTCCCCAAGGCTTGATGGAGACAGGACCAAAAAGCGGAGGTAAACAAAGAACCTCGGTCAGAAGTGATAGTTCGGGGTACTCCATGCAGACTGATGATCCTGGATACATACAGTTGTGCAAGTTCATTTCCTCTGTATCTGGTGCTGATCGGAATGAAATGAGAAACCTTGGTCAGGGTGTCTATTATAACCCAGATTGCATCCTTGCCTCGCTGAGTCCTAGGCAATCCTATGATGAAATCCATGCAAACGTCATCCCATTTCCACTGTGAAACTGGCAGCGGTTGGAGAAGCCCGACTGGCTTCTGATGATCTGCTTTCACCTTGTTGCATATGTCACAACAGGCTACAAAATAGGCAATGTCTTTCTTCATTCCATCCCACCAGAATATTTGTCTAAGGTCCTCATACATTTTCGTACCTCCCGGGTGAATGGAATATGCGGATTCGTGGGCTTCTGACAGGATTTTCTTCTTCAAGTCCGGTTGATTTGGCACACAAATGCGTCCACGGAATCGGAGGGTACCGAATTCGTCCTTGGAGAAGTCAGAGGCCTACTTTGCCATCTGGACCATGGCACGTTTTTGTAGGTTGGTGTCAGATGGCTGGGCCTTGCAGATCTCCATCTCAAGTGTGGGGGTAACTTCCAAAATATTAGCGAGATCAGCCTCTATGATGACCAAGTTGAGCTGAGCGATCTCCTCTTGGAGTTTGGTGCGAATGATTTTAACATGACATTTAAGCTGACGGGCTTTCGACTGAGCGCATCAGCAACGACATTGGCCTTGCATGGATGGTAATTTATTCCAAGGTCATAATCCTTGACCAACTCTAACCATCTTCGCTGACGGAGATTTAAATCTGGCTGAGTGAAAATGTACTTGAGGATTTTGTGGTCGGTAAAAAGTTGGCACCTTTTTCCAATGAGGTAGTGTCTCCAAATTTTTAATGCCTGAACCACTGTAGCCAATTCCAAATCATGAGTAGGATAATTTCCCTCATGGGGTCGTAGCTGTCGTGATGCATATGCTACTACCTTGCTGTCTTGCATCAACACACAACCAATACATTGTCTGGAGGCATCGCCGTACACATCAAAGTTGCGATAAATGTCTGGAAGAGTCAATACAAGTGCGGTTGTCAGTCGTATCTTCATCTCATTAAAACTCTTCTCATAGTCCTCTGTCCACTTAAACTTTGTATCCTTTTTGAGCAGCTCCATCATGGGTTTCAGCAATTTTGGAAAACCCTTCAATAAAACAACGATAGTATCCAGCTAATCCGAGGAAACTCCGGATCTGTGTCACGGTCGTGGGTGGTACACAATCGAGCACATCCTTTAATTTGCTCGGGTCCACGGCTATACCTTTGGCGGATAGTACATGTCCGAGAAACCCAACTTTCTTGAGCCAAAATTCACACTTACTGAACTTGGCGTATAGCTGATGGTCGCGGAGCCGTTGTCGTGCTGCTCGGAGGTGATCCTTGTGTTCTTATTCACCCTTGGAGTAAATGAGGATATCATCGATGAAGACTACCACGAATTTGTCGAGGAAGTCCATAAATACTTTGTTCATCATATGCATGAAGAAAGCAGGGCATTGGTGAGACCAAAGGACATCATGGTATATTCATAAAGACCGTACCGAGTAGTGAATGCGGTGTTAGGAATATCTTCCTTTTTAATCTTGAGCTGATGATATCCGGTCCGTAAATCGATTTTAGAGAATACCTTAGCCCCACTGAGCTGATCAAACAAATCATCAATCCTTGGCAGCGGGTATTTATTTTTGATGGTGACCTCATTCAGCTGGCGGTAATCTATGCACATACGGAGACTACCATCCTTTTTGCCCATGAAAATTGCAGGTGATCCCCACGATGAAGAGCTGGGACGGATATAACCTTTTTGGAGTAATTCGTCAAGCTGTTTCTTTAGCTCCACTAATTCTGATGAGGGCATCCGGTAATACTTCTTGTATAATAGTGCGGTTCCGAGCATAAGGTCTATGGCAAACTCCAGTTCCCGATCTGGTGGCATGCCTGGCAGTTCTTCTTGAAACACATCAGGGTACTCACTGACCACAGGAATAAATTCCAATTCAACCACCACAGTGCACACTAATTCTGGCTTGGGTATATTCTTGTGAGCATAGAATTTGGTGAGCTGCCCATCCAGACTGGTCAGATTGACTTCTCGGGTTGTGCAATTTATGCAAACTTGATATTTGGTCAACCAATTCATACCCAATATAATATCCAACTTTTCAGACTCAGTGATTATCAGAGATGTTGGAAAGCAGACCCCGTTGATATTGATCTCCAGATCATGGCAGACCAGATTGCTCTTGATTATAGATCCCGGGGTTTGTACCAGCATATTTTTGCCCAAAATTGTGTAAGGAAAATTGTTTTGGGTGGAAAAACTCCGAGAAATAAAAGAATGAGAAGCCCCAGAGTCAAATAAATTTATGGCAGGTATGTCATTAACAGAAAACATACCAATGACGACTTCTGGCTTCTCTTGGGCTTCATCGGCAGAGATATGATGCACATGACCGATGAAGTTTTGCTGGTCTGGCCGCGACTCCATAAAGTTGACTTCCGGCCAGCTTAGGGCATTCATCTTGTTGTTCTTGGGGCACTCCTTGGCATAATGTCCGTGCTGCCCACAAATGAAACAAGAATTATTGCGCTGACGCTCCTCATGCATTGGATTGGTCACAATATTCTTGACTTGGGTGGTGGTCTTGTTAACATTCTATTACCAATTTGGCCTGTATTCCACCTGAGTCTGCTGCCAGGTACGAGCCTTTTGCACAGGTGGACCATCCTTCTTTGGGTCAAACTTGCGCTTGTGGTCGTTAGCAGGCCTATTATCGGATATAAGCTTGTGCTCCCGTTCAGCAAGGAACGCCTTGTCCACCAGAGTTTGGAAATCCGTGAACTCAAACATACTGAGAGCACACGGAAGTTGCGGATTTAAACCTCCAAGAAATCTGTCAATCTTCCTTTCTTCGGTGGCCACGTCATACAGAGAGTAATGGGCCAAATGATTGAATTTTTGCAGATATTCAGCCATAGACTGATTTTCTTGGACGAGTGCGAGAAATTCACGCTGCTTGGCCTTCATAACTCCAGTAGGGATATGATATTTTCAGAACTTATCCTTAAATTTCTCCTAGGTGATTTCCTCATCAATCGGCCACATGCCCTTTGTATTTTCCTACCATATGGAAGCTGCGCCTTCAAGGTAATGAGTTACAAATGGAACTTTATCATTTCCTTCAGTACGGGCAATCTCGAGCTTTTTCTCCATTGTGCGCAACCAATCGTCGGCATCCAATGGGTCAAAAATCTAACTGAAACTAGGTGGATTGGTCCTCTGAAAATCTGACAGCTTGGAGCGATGACCATTCTGATTTCCATTCTGTCCAACCATAGCTTGAACACTTCTCAATATTTCAATCAGATCATTGTTTCTTTTCTCTTCAAACATACGCAAAATTTACTCGGTGGAGGGAGGATCAGGCGGTGGAGGTGGTGGCTGAACGTACGGCTCGGGAGAATGTCCTGCCTGTCGTGCGGAACGACGAACAGGAGTTCCCTCACGAACGTTGCTACTGCTGCCTCCCAGTGTCATCCTATTGTGATTTTTCCCAAGACAACACAATCGAGATGAGAAATACCCAAAAATAAAATTGGGGAAAAGCCAGCGATAAATCCCGGAAGAAAGCAGAAGAGCGAAAAATATGGCGAATAAAGTGTCAACATAATTATACATAGACTTATACATGAAAAGTAAACAACATGACTGGTTCACTACTCCCATACATGCAACGAAACATCATGACTCATATGACTACATCCATACATCATCCAGACAACTGCGAATACTCAAAGATACTACTGCTCTGCTTGTGTTGCGGCGTCCTCCCCTAAAGCGGTCTCGGATCCCGAACTGACGTGGTTACCGGAAACCTTCGGGTTAAAGGTAATACGACGGCGCTGCCTAGAGGGCTCTCCCTCAGGGGCAGGTGTAGGATGAAGCATCGGGGCTACAGGGGTAGCGAGAAGTGAGACCCACTCGGCAGGAGTACTGAGAGGGTTCGCGGTCGAGACGCCCGTGCTACTCTGGGGAGTAACCGGCGAAATAGGGGAGCTAGAACTTTCTAGGACATAAGGGGTAAATCCCAGTGAAGATGGAGTAGGGGCAGATCTAGAAGTGACCAAAGTAGTGGCTAAAGTAGTACGAGTGCGAGTCAACTCTCGAGCCAGTTCATGGATCATGAGATAGCTAGCAGTGACATAATGAGCAAGGTGGCTAGCGACACTATCAGACTCCGGATCAGTGAGAGGGAAAAGGACATGACCGTTGTCGTGCAGAGATGTGTAGTAGTAGAAACCTAGGTGGTTCTGCATTCGGACCTCGTTGTAGCGAAGCTCGACAAGGACCTCGAATGCAGCAAACTGGACAGCCTGAGAAGCGGTGGAGGCATAACCACTCCAAGAGATGTGAGTGTAAGAGCTGGAATCGGAACCAGTGCGCAGAGTGACCACTGCGTGATACTCATACACTGAATCGGCTAGATGCTCCCGGTACACACGATAGACTGGGTCGTCTCTGAGAGGGTACAGCCGACGCCACACGTTGCGAAGGAGGTGCGGTGATGTGTACGGCATCAGCTGCAACTGGCATGGATACGGCACCGGAGCCATCTACACCCACAACCATTAGGTTAGCATAGATATATATTATTGAATGCATGCAACGCAACAATTAGCACAAATTACTACCCGCACTCAACTAAAACTCATATCTAGCGTCCAGTTAACGCGTCGTAGTCTAGCGTAGCCTACAGTCAGCGTGGCTCTGATACCAAGTGTTGTGGCACCCCGGCTCAGAGCGACCGGTTTACCATGCATTGCCAGCCCAGAGACCATGTCTTCCGGCAACACACAACATCTTGGTACAGAATAACAATCGCTTTATTGATGCTAGCGGAACATAGTTACATTACAACAGCTGTCGAGGCCAAGCGGCACACTCGGTGCGGCTGAACAATATGTACATTATTTAGTGAGCATAAAGGGGCCTCGATCCGAACAACTATGTGGTAGCGGAATAACATCGTGGCGGAAGCTCCATATCACATGGACACCGATGTGGACACGATCTAGACTCGAACAGCGCTCCTTTCCAACGAGAGTTTCCTGAAATCTGGCATGACATGCCAGGTCAGTACATTGAATGTACTTGGAAGCTCACAACAGGCATAATCATAATGACAAACAATATCATGATACTTAACCAATTATTAAAAATGCAACACTATATGTCAACATGCTGTGATCATGCTCGAACGTCCCTCGGGATAGCTTAACAACCGTGATCATCTCTGGATCACAAACACACCACCAAAGTGGCCTTTCTCAAGAACAACTCGTGATCCTCACGGTGATCACAACCACGACCATCATTTGGTCCCAAATGCCTCGATGACCTTTCTGCCATCCATCAACAATGCAAAGTTCATACCTTAGTGTGGAATTTTTATTAAATGTTGACTCATGGTGGGACCTACTACAAGGTGTCCGTAACCGTGGACTCGGCTATCGATAGATTACACACTCTGCAGAGGTAGCACACTGTACCCACAACACAGAACCCATGGCCTCGCACTCCCATTCGGGTGGACCAACAGCATTCCGACAAAACCCCTCTATTTCCACAACACTCTCTCGGCCACTCTGACCCAAATCCCCTACGGGCTGGTCCAGGGTGGCCCCGTGTCTACAAAGACACCCCGACCACTGTCGTGGTCAAAACACTCCCACTCGGGGACACTCCCACTCGGGGACTCAGTACCATAATCTCATCAACGAGCACACAAGATTATGTCTGCTTACTGCGCCAGGACAAGCACGACATAACCTTCCCTAGATGGAGGCACCGACCAGAGGCCGTGTCAATGGACCGAATCAAGGCCTTCCCACAAAGGCAAATGTGGTAGCACTGGAAAGAAACTCGATTCAGCGGCACCATGACCCAGTCAACGGTATATTCAAGTTGAGTTATATTCAGGTTTAATGTTAAACTAAAAATGACCGGTGTCATAGCATGCCATGAAGTGCAAAACAACACATGCATCATATAATGATAAAAATGACCGATGTCATCCTTATACACACCAAGCATAACGTCAACAACTCAAATTACTCTACTTGCTCAAATGACTCACAACTTAACCAAAATATTTTGCAACAAGTTTTATTAATTTCTTACGCAAGAAAGTAACTCCAATAAATTTCTCATATGCTTGTCAAAAAGATTTCACTATCAACAACTCTTAATTTCCTTATCACTAAGCTGGGTTCAAACATTCTGTAAGACAAGTAATATGATTAAACAAGTATTTAATAGAACATTTTCTAACAAATTTTTATCAATTTAAGAGGGCAAAAACATAGCTTTAAATAATTGCTAACATGCATAACAAAATTATTTCTAACATCACCTCAAATAAATCTTAACTTGCTTTATCCACTAAACTAGTTTCAACCATTCTGTAAATCAAGCATAACAACTAACCAATATTTAACATAATATAAATAACTCCATAATTATTTAAATGCATGGATTAATCATTTCATTCAAGTAAGAAAATCACAAATATTGAAATGGCACCATGAAAATGTTGTTGTGGCTTGCCTTAGTGCAGATGAGGTTCACAAGCCTCCTGGTGATCCTCAAGACAAGCCTCACCTTCTGAAAATAATTTTAAACACAAAAAGAAAATATCAAGAACACTTCTGAAAATCACTAGAAATTCCAGACAGCTAAGAAAAATCTCATCTTTGGTGAGCTGCTAGATTTCTAATCAAAGAACACAATGCAAAAGGAATCAATTCATTTGGACTTATGGTTGAGGAGTTATAACTATTTGAAGTGTTCTATAAATTCAAATGAATTTGAATAAAAGAAATAGACTAGGGGGTGACGTCGAAGGCGTAAAGCCCAGGGGCGCCACCACTCGTACCGCTTCGTGCGCGTATAGAGTGGCTGACTAGTGGGCCCCACTAGTCAGGTGGGGGAAGAGGGAGAAGGAAACATAGGGGGGCCGTGGCTTCGCTGGAGCTCTCGCCGGTGACGATGGCTCCTTGGCCCAAACAAGAGGGAGAGATGGCAAGAGGGGGTTGAGGCGCACCTGCCCATACCCGTAGCGTAGCTAGGGGCGGTCAGACGGCGTCGGAATCGACCTCGCAAGCGGAGGAAGAACGTGGAGGTCGTTGGAGTTGAGGACGATGGCCAGTAGAGGCCACTCCAGGGTCTCCAAGCGGGCGATACGGCCTCACCGGAGAGAGGAGGAGGCCCTGGAGGGGTCGCCCAGGCCTGGGAGGGGCTGGAGCTACTGCGGCGACCAGAGGGGATCACCGGCGAGCTCGAGCTCGGGGACGGTGGCCCGAGGCCTGCCCAGCCGGGCTCCGGATTCCTACTTGATCGTGGGGTGTGTGTGAGTGTTGGATGGTGCTTGAGGAGGTTGGGAGGGCTCCATATATAGGCGAGCGGCGAGGGTGCTTCGGGCTCCGCCGGTGGACACCTGTCCACGGCGCCTAGCGACGAGCGGCGTCAGTGAGAGGGGGAGAAGGCGACGGAGGTCATGCGGCCACTGTTGGCAGGCAGAGACAAGCACAGGATCAAGAGGATGGCGACGAGTACAATGCACTCCGCACTATTGGGATGGCCGGACCTTGCCCGTGCTCACTGTGGCGAGCTCCGGCATCGGCGAGCACCAGGGAGGAGTTCAGAACGCTGAGACGATGATGGTGGCGAGGTTTGGCATGGTTAGGCAGGCAGGGAAGCGAGCACGCGAGCAACAGAGGCTCGGGCGCGTCGCAGAGCATGTCGGCTGCATGCCAGCATGCCTGGACGAACGCGGTTACCGCGTGAACTATGACATCAGGTCGATCTAAGCATAAACTCAATGTCCAGCATGTTGTTCGTGGTAGTTTTGAGTGTTACCACGATTTGGTTTGGATCCAGGTGCAGTAGAGAAGTTTTCACACACCAAGTAAGTTTCTGGTCAGTAACTTTGTGATGTTACTATGGTCAAGTGTCTTGGTGTTTGAAGCTGTGCTTTGGAGGCTAGTGATAAGTTACTAAGGTAAAGATGCACAAGAAAGTTCAGGTCAAATGGAGCAATTAAAATGGTAGTTGCTTTAGAAACCACCATTTCTGTCCAGAATAGAAAAGATTTTCTTTAGCATAAATATTCCAAAAGTGATGAAATATTTTTTCTCGGGAAGGTGCACTAGGGTTCACAGAATATTTGTGAATTATCTCAGATTTTTCTGAGCCATAAAAATTGGGGTTGCTTTGAAGCAATCAGATCTGGCTTAGGGTTTTTGAGAGAAAATGAATATTTTTCTTCCAAAGATTATTTTTGGGGTGGTTCAGAAGTGAAATGATGATTTAGGAGGGAAGTGAAGCACTTGGGTGAAAGCCATGGATGCCCAAGTGTTTAAGTCCATATGAAAAGATTCAGAAACTCCAAGTTTCAAAAAATTTCAAATGAAAAATCAAGCAAATAAGAAAGGGCAAAACCCAGGCTGTCACAATTCATTTCGAAAAGCATGTGCGCCACCCACTCGTCCAGCTAGTTCCACTTTCCTGATTTTATTCTTGATGCTTAGGGTTTTCCCCTTTTATCTAATCTACTATGATCTGCCTAGGTGCTTTCTGTCGTACTAGCATTACTCCACCCTTCAAGCTAAACAACACAACACACAAAATTCCAAAGCTTAGTTGTTCAAATATGATTGTGATATGATACTGATATTAGTTAACAAACACATTTAATTGGTTAGCTAAAGGTCCCACTTGAGTTTCCAAATGCATGTCGTGACATATAGAGAGACAACAGAATTGCATTTCTTTGTCACTTGTTGACTATCCTTTCTTGTCCATACCAAATCTTAGTTGTTATTTCAAATCAAACATCAGTTGCTAACTACCCTTTGCACGGTTTGCAGCTTCAGATCTGCCATCCCACTGCCACGGTCAACACTATACTCATCATGCTTACGGTTTCCCCATTTTATGATGTCCACGATCAGCCTAGGTGGTTCGTGTCGTAATAGCACTGCTGCACCCATCAAGCTAAACAAGTTAGTCGTACAAATTCAAATCTAATATTATGCTGATATTAGTAAAACTGAGGGATGTTTAATTGTTCAGCTAATTGTTCCTACTTTAGTTTCGAAATGCATGTGAGCCACATATGGAGAGACCAGAAGGAATAGTATTTCTCTGTGCGCTCTGGTTCTTCATGGGTGGCCAATCGACATTGTATAGAAAGACTTGTAATATCTTCAATCTGCTTGCTCTTTTGCTCTTCTTTAAGATGATCCTCTTCTCTTGCGGTCGACTAGTCAGGTTGAGTTATTCTCCCTTAGTATATTTTGAATCTGTCAGGTCAGGTCGACTTGTTCTTCTTTATTGTATGTCGAAGCTGTCATCTGCGAAGTATCATCACTTCTGGAGCTATCATATTTTTAGTAGTAGGCCACATTATATTAATGCACATACCAAATTACAGCATGCATGGCACCTCTTAGAAGAATTGCAGAGATAGCACAAAGTGGTTTACAGGGAGGAAGTATTGGATTAGAATCACTTCTGCATTACAAAGATAATCTCACTTGTTTTTATGTTTTCATGCATGTCAGGTATTGAAAATTATCAAAATGAATAGGAGAATGGGTGCACGAGAGGAATATTGTGGAACAATCCACTGGCTAACAAACTTGGCATGGTGGAGGATGGCCTATCTTATTCACCCACCAAGGTGCTTGCTCTAACTAGGCAAGGTTGTATTGGTCGCACATATTTTGCATCTGACCTATTGCATTACTTCTACTTTGTTACACGATCTACTTAGTTTAAGAATCATATATGAGTATATGCCATACCTATCCATTTTCTATACCTATTCCATGTGTTGTCATACTATGTTTTTCCAGTCAAATGTTGTTCTTTCGTAATAGATGTCCAAAAGGAAGGGGGTGAATGCATATCCTCAAGGAGTACAAACTAGGTATTTGGAAAAGGTAGTGATACTTGTTAAATCAGATAGATCAACAGCCACAAAAAACACAGGCCCAACTGTACCACACTTTACCCCTATTCTAGTGGCCAAACCCCTATTAGAACTGCTGAGAGCCCAGCGTCAGGTACTGTCTATGATATCAATTCAAAATTTGAACTCCTAAATTTCTGCATGTGCCTTACCTTCTCTCTTGTATGAAAACTAATTCCAGATGAATCTCCTTGCTCAAAGGATCCTAGGATCTCACGACAATACTGGGCTCTGCATTGCTCTTGTCAGTACCTCTTGCCCTTTGTCAGCATACTTACACTCATTGATGTTGGATTATGTAGCATCACTGTAAAAGTTCGCTTCTTTATCCTCCCTTTGCTCGAAATTATAAGATCTATATTTACCCTTAGATAAATGTAGAATTAACACAATGGTTACGACGTTTTGGATTGCTCATGTAAGTACCTGTTGTCATGTACTCCTTCTGTATCGAATTAATTGTTGATCAATTGGATGTATTTAGAACTTAATAGTGCTAGATACATCCAATTGAGCGACAAGTAATAACGGACGGTGGTGGTATTACTGTACTTGCATCGCGAGATAGTTGAGTCTAGCATTACTCTGCATCTTATCTGCCCTGCCCTCCACTTTCTCCAAATTATCATATCTACATTTACTGTTACCAAAATGTTGAATAAAGCCAATGCTACTACACACGTTGATGTCTACATTCCTCTTGACAGTACCTTTTTCCTTGTAACGTTATACTTAATTAATTGCTATTTTATTATGCATCTGTCGGTGTTCTGGGAACGGCGGTCCCCAGACTTGCCTGCCTGCGGCCCGCGGCATGGCTCCTCCGGCGGCCCCGTACGGCCCATCTTCACCAGCAAACACCCAATACCCTCGCGAGGTGGACGACGCAAGACCTCCTCAGGGGCGGCCTCACCAGGCTGGCTCATGAGGGGTGGAGAGACCAAGGCAAGGTGAACCTCGCGAGGTTCCAACGATGTAAGCTATGATGATCAAGACCAGGCGGATGCCAGCAACCGCAGTGTCCTCGCTTCCTCTTTGGTGCTAAGGAGGCAAGCGCAGGTGAGGAGTTCCAAGGCATCAGGCAAAGATTCCATATTGGTGCAACAAGACCATGACCAGCAGGATGGCAGGACGGAGGTCACCATGGAGCCCAAGACGACGTCACCACCAGA
The DNA here is from genome assembly GCF_002162155.2 of Triticum dicoccoides. Lineage (NCBI taxonomy): Eukaryota > Viridiplantae > Streptophyta > Magnoliopsida > Poales > Poaceae > Triticum > Triticum dicoccoides. Next base: position 377,215,553 of record NC_041390.1, on the reverse strand, counting down.
GCCTTTGGCAGGCGAAGACTACTTTTGTCAGCATAACTTGTACTAGTTGTCTCCCTTCGAATTTTGCCGTTGTGGGATCCCTTCCCACTCAATTTTTGGGAAGAGGACCAGGGCCTCTATAAGTAGGACTAGCCACCACCATAGTAGGGGCAACTGGTCTCCAGGGGAGAGAGGATCCAGATCTTCCTCAAACACACAAGCTCGCCAACCACAAAAACACCTCTCCTCAGGAGGTTGTTCTTCCCTTGTAACGGTAAATCCACAGCCCAAGAGGCAGGCCACCACACCACACTATAGTAGGGAATTACACCACAACGGTGGCCCGAACCAGTATAAATCTTGTGTCTCGTGTTCTCTGGGTCCGTCGAAGCTAGGCCGTGAGATAATTGAGTGTGAGAGGTAGAGAGGGGGGAGATCTTCGTGCGCACCCCAGTGTTCAACCTCAAGGGTTTTGCCGGAACCCAAAATATAACATTTGGCGTGCCAGGTAGGGGTGCGCCGAAGCCTTCTTCTTCATCGATCCACGCCTCGTCATTCCACCAACCACATGGCCGACACTCGCTGGGCTCGCGCGGAGCGCCGGGCCGCTCTCGTCGCCCGCGTCGCTCAGACGGCCCCAGTCGGCGATCCTCCCCGTCGTTCTCCATCACCCGACGCCAATGCCATCTCCGGTCTGGCGGCAAATGAGCAGCAAGGCTCTTCGTTGCATCCCTCTGTGCGCCGTGATGGCCACACCACCACCCCATCGCTGACTCCGGCTGGATCATCGTCTCATGCTCGCCGTGCATATACGGATGAGCAGGCCGCGCTGCTCATGGCGCGCGAGCTCCTGCGCTACTGTCCAGTCGACGACCTCTATGTGGACTGGCTGCACCGCATTGCGGAGCTCGTCAGCGCCGCGGGAGGCTCTCCTACACCATCCCTCTTGCTGCCTCGCACGCCCCCAGCTGCGGGCGATGTGGCTCACGGAGCGCCTCCGCCTCCTCCACAACAAGAAGACACCCTCGTGCCAAGGCGTGCAGCTCATGGTGCGCCTCCGCCTCTCCCACGTCAGGACGGCACCCTTGCTCCAAGGTGTGCGGCCCCGTGGCGGGACCCACCACGCCATGTGCCCGCGCATGAAGAAAGAAGCTGCAAAGAGATTCCCCGTCCAAAAAGAAACGCTCCACCACTCCCAGCTCCGCTGCGCCAGGATTGCTTGCTGTGACAGGGACATGCACCATGTGCGGTGGCGGCGCAGGGGGCCACAACCAAGCTCTACCTCCATGACGGGCCGCTATGGCCACAGCGGCTGCTGCGCCTTCACTCTTGAGTTGCGTAGCGTCGTCTGGCCGGGCAAGTTCAAGCAGATCTGCCTCCTCGCTACAACAGCACCCCCGACCCTGCGGAGTTTCTGCAGCTCTACAAGCTAAGCATCAAAGCGGCCAACGGCGATGAAAAGGTCATGGCGAACTAGTTTCCCATGACTCTCAAGGACGGCGCCCGCTCATGGCTCCTGAACCTGCCCCCAGGCTTGATCTCCTCCTGGGGCGAGATGCGCGACCGCTTCATCGCCAACTTCCAGGGCACTCGCGACCGCCCCCCGGTTGCGGGTGACCTGCGCCGCATCAAGCAAAAACCAGGAGAAACCCTGCAGAAATACATCCAACACTTCAACAGCGCTCGAATCAAGATCCCCAAAGTAACGGACGAGGCCATCATCTCAGCATTCTCCGACGGCGTCCGCGACATCAAGATGAAGGAGGAGCTCGCCATCCATGAAGAGTTGTGCACGACCTTGGAGTTGTTCAACATCCCGACCAAGTGTGCAAGAGCTGAAGAAGGGAGCCTCTCCCTCCTCGAGATTCCTACTGCGGATCCAGAGGAGAAGAAGGCCAAGGCCAAGGATGTGAAGCACAAAGGAGTGGCCATGCTCGCGGCAGAACCAGACACCAAGTGTCGGTGTCAAAACCGGCGGATCTCAGGTAGGGGGTCCGGAACTATGCGTCTAAGGTCAATGGTAACAAGAGACAGGGGACACGATGTTTACCCAGGTTCGGGCCCTCTCTATGGAGGTAATACCCTACGTCATTCTTGATTGATATTGATGAATATGAGTATTACAAGAGTTGATCTACCTTGAGATCGTAATGGCTAAACCCTAGAGGTCTAGCTTGTATGGCTATGATAATGAGTATCTCCCCTATCCGGACTAAGTCCTCTGGTTTATATAGACACCGGGAGGATCTAGGGTTACACAAGGTCGGTTACAGAGAAAGGAATCTATATATTTAGTCGCCAAGCTTGCCCTCCACGCCAAGGAGAGTCCCATTCGGACATGGGTGCATTCTTCGGTCTTCGTATCTTCATAGCCCATCAGTCCAGCCCATGGCTAGTAGGCCGGACGCCCGAGGACCCCTTAGTCCAGGACTCCCTCAGTAGCCCGTGAACCAGGCTTCAATGACAAGGTATCCGTCACATAGATCTGTCTTCGCCATTGCAAGGCAGGTTCCTCCTTCCAAACTCCAAAATAGTCTTCGGACGAAACAAACCTGTCCGGATCTGCAACACACAATCGTAGAGAGTATAGTATTTCACGAATCCGATCTGCTGACAACTTTAGTAATGTGATGTCACGCTTTCCCGGCCATTATTTCAAACTGTTTCCCGTCTCGCCGTTCCATGTTTCAGGGCGTGGTTTTTATTGGCACGTCTTGTCGAAGCAGAGATCGTGTCCCCTTATTGCGGGATTTTCATCAATACGAGCGTGGGTAACCCAACCGTCCTGCGGGAAAGATTCCTTAGGAATAGGCAGGTTCTGAGGCTTAGGAGGAGGCGTTCAATACCCCTGCCTTTATAAAGGAACCAAGGGTCGTCTTTTTTATGCCAGACTTCTCGTCAGCCTTCCCAACCTCAAGTTCTAGCACCCAAGGTTCGACTTCATTGCTTCAAGCCTCCCCATTATGTCCGGACCCAGCCCTCAAGGCCGATGGGTAGCTTCCTCAATTACAGAGGAGGATATTGCAAAGCTTCGGGAGGCCACATACTTGACCGCGGAGATACACCACAGACTTCTTGCTCAAGGATAGGTTATTCCGACCCCCAGATCTGGCGAGAGGGTCGTATTCATCTCACACTTCCTCCGAGGGCTCTTCACCCCTTCGTCCAGGCGCTAATGTTTTATTATAGACAAGATTTTCACGATCTAGCTCCGGACTCCTTCCTCCACATCTCGGCGTTCATGATCACATGTGAGGCCTTCCTCCGAATCCCCCCACACTTCGGCTTATGGCTCAAGATCTTTAGTGTGAAGCCGAATGTAATTTATGGGGAACAGGCAGAGTGTGCTGGTGTTGTAGTGAGCAAACTAACCAACACTCCGTGGCCAAAGGGTTCTTTCACTGAAACCTCCAGCCAATGGCAGCGAGAGTTGTTTTATGTCACGGAACTCCACAGTACCTAGTGGGCAGCTATACCTACGTTCCATTCCAGCCCTCCGCCACAGCTTGCATCATGGATTAACAAGGGGCTGGACTGGGGATCAGTTGATGAAGTGCAGACTCTACAGAGCCGCATCCGAACCCTCCTTGAGAGAGATGTCGATCTTGTCAACGTGATTCAAGTGATGCTCGTTCGGCGAATCCTTCCATGCTAGCACAGGTCTCACCGTATGTGGGAGCTTAATCCAGAAGGATCACGAAACCTCCAACACTTCTTCGGCACTACGCACGAAGGGATGTGGAAGTTGTTTTTCGGGAAGGGAAAACATTGGCTGGACACTATTGAGGACACTGGCCTTAACTGCAACTGTCCGGATACCCCGGTAAGAACTTGTCTCCCGAACACTTTGTAATTACACATACCGTAATATGGTACTGAGCAAGCTATCTTCTTCCAGGGCTGGATAAAGAAGGTGGAACTAATTATGTGTTTGGCCCCTCTTCCTAAAGGCCCCGCGAATCCTGTTCTAACAAGGATGTTGGCCCTGGCACGATACCAGATGCCTATGAAGGAGGGCGAGACGGAGAGTGGGAGAACCAAAGATGGCCCCTATTCCAAGGGTACATCAGACATTGTGTCCGGAGGAATCAAAATTCCCTCATCCAAAGACAAAAAGTGAAGGGGGGCCACTGTCTCCTCCCCTCATGGGAAGAAAAGGGCCGCCTTCGAAGATTTGGAGAAACATGCTCCTAAGCGAGGCAAGATGCCTCTGACGGGTGGCCCGGACTTGGAGGACGTCGAAGTACAGTCTCATGATGAGGACAAGCCTCAGGCCAAATCGTAAGTGAACAAGGATGTTTTAATATATCCCGCTCTTTTCTTGTAATGCCTGGAATATATGTTTTTTGCAGCTCAACACGCAGTCTTCTACAACAATCCTCTTCTTCGAGGGAATTTCTCCCCGAGATGATGGAAAACGAGATGCCTCCACCGGCTTCTCCACCCAATTGGGCAAAAGACTTCGAGGTGTCGTCGCGGAGGGTCTCCCCGTACGAATAGGTGGTGCAAGGGATGATGAAGACATTACCCGAAGGTGATCCTTCGGTGGCCCAGGGCCTGGGGACCAATAATGAAGGCCTCGAACAATCCGGTATATAGCTGGATACGAATAAACGGATCCCTTCAAAGGGTGGTCGTACTCCTACGGCAGCCTCCGGAGATCCAGAGGCGCCGGATATCTTGACGAACATGCTGAGGCAGGCGTCCGTCTCAGAGGAACATCGTACCTTGATGTGCATGGTGGTTAAAAAGGTCCTGTCCGCAAAGAGCGGATTGAATGAGGCCTTTGCGAGCCTACTAAGAGGCTTCAAGGTTTGTACTGTAACATGTGAAATTGTGTTTTATTCACAAAATACACATGTGTATAGATAGTAGCCCGTGAGACTCTGATTGGCTTCCCGAGGGAGGCGATCATAGGATCAAAATAAATGCCCAGGGACTGACCTGATTAATTGGAACAGAGGCAGTGACTTGTCCGATGACTGCCCGAACTATAGAAGTTGCAGATTTGCAACATAAGATTGATGAGGCAGAGAATGATATCACGCTTATCAACAGGCGATTTCACGAGGCGCAAGGTATGATTTTGGGGCAGTTATACTATGCATATGTTTAAAATATAAGCAATATGCGAAGAATTGTGTAATAAGGTGTACATATCTGCAGATGGTGCTGTCGCAGTCGAGATCCTTCGAGCTGAGCTAGCCCGGGCCAAGGAGCAGGCCTGGATTAGTAATGTGGCTGCCGAAAAGTCATCGGCTGAGTTAAAAGCCAAACAAGCTGCTCGACGCCAAGACGAGGAGAAGATATCCACGATGGCGCTCGAACTAAAAAATGATGGTAGCCGCTGTGAACTTCTTGAGAAGGAGAGTGAAGCCAAAACGGCTGAACTTGACAAGGCCTTACGAGAGGCGAGAGAAGCGCGGTCAGAATCCAGAGCAGCCCGTGAGGAGATCCGGCAAGCTGGGGAGATTGCGACTGGCAAGCCCTTTTTTCTACGGACTAAGTTCGGCGATCGGAACTATGCTCAGCTTAACCAAGTGTGGAGTTCTTAGGACGAGTTATTAGACTTTCCAAAGAGTTCTTCCGATGCGGCGCAGTTTTACCAGGCGTGAGAGGGGTATGCAATGGAGAAGCTTTTCTGGTCACAATTTGGTGCGTCGAAGTGCCCTCTGTTGCTGAATGAATAGATGTCCCAATGGGACGAGCTTCATAGGATATCCGGCGCTGCCATGAAGAACGTCATAATCCGGTTGTGGCCAACCGAGCATGTTCTGAATAGCTACTTCGGCTTGGTGCAGCGGCTTGTTGATGTGGTGCCACGTATCGACGCTGTGAAGCGGTCGGTGTGCATTGACGGTGCATGATTGGCCTTTACCCGAGTCAAGACATTCTGGGGGAAGATGAAGGCCATCTATTTTGCGGTGAAGAGCCCACCCAAGGGCAAGGACCGTTACAAATCGGAGCATTATTTTGAAGACGTCCTAGAGACCGCCCGTTTGATAGAGGGTCAATGCTCGAAATACATAATGTTCGAGTGAGGTGTATGAGAATTGTAAAAGATAATTTTATAGTTAATCTATTTTTATGTTTTGCTCGAAAGCTTGTGTTCCTCCTGTGCGGCCGTTTTAATATGATCTAAAAGTTTTCCAGTCGTCGGCTTTAGCCCCCTCGTAGGAAGTACGGGGGTGTTCGGAAAAGCATTTAATCACCTTGATCCAACGTCTTGGTCCATGAAGGAGGTGATAATGCGGCGAACCAGGCAATCAGACTATAGGGCATTAACACTTTCACTCAGCCATAGGAGTTTTATAGGGGGGGGCTACGATATAGCCCCTGGTATGTGTACGGCTTATTCCAATATGGTGCCTTACATATATGACCTAAAAAAAGGTCCTTCATGTGATACGGAGGGAATCGCGACAGATTCTGATAAGTCATCGAGTGGTTGACCAGCTCGCACAACATCATGACAGTCGGTTTTCGGCTTTCTCTACTGAGGTGCTTGACCAGATGAAATGGAAGCACAATCAAAGTAGTTCTCTCTTTACTACCCTAGCCAATAGAGCGGAACGTAAGGTAGCAAGCACAGGAGCCGAGCAACCCAACCATTGACCCAAGACATGATTCGGAGCTGATGCATATAAGGCCAAACTTGCGACGCCAAAGTACTCTATAAAGCTGCTCGGACTATGTTGGCAACTCATTTGTTCCCATACCGAGCCCCTGGCAGGTTATGCCAAGGTATATCTGCGAAACGACCATATGAGCCATATTCATTTGCGAAAAGATGCGAATGATTAATTCGGATAATGTTTACTGGGACTTGAGCGATATGCCAATGATTACTTGATATATAAAGGCGACAACCTCGGCATTTGATATGCCTGGGGTCGATGGCGGAGGAAAAAGGCATGTTACAGGCTCGAAAAAGAGTGCGGTCTACAAAAAGTTACTTTGGACCTCCTGTAGCATGTCTGCGCCGCCTGTCCTCGGCGAGGGGAATCCTTGACGGAAGTAGCCCCATAGGTGAGTGTACGGATCCGAATTCCGATAGAGTCGGTTTTAGATGTTTGTCCTTTGCGCCACCTGTTTTTAAGAGATAATGAAGAAAGAAAAAAGGAAAGTAGATAAAAAATGTTACTGGAGTGCTTGCAGGCTTGTCCGTATTGTGCTGCCGCCAATGCCCATGGTATATTAAGTGCGTAGAGATATATGCGCGGTACAAATTTTGCAGGTATATGAGGTGGGCAGCGGAAGCAGAACTGCTATTTCTGCGCCGGGATTGATCGATCCTCGGGGGGAAATTGCTTCTGACCCCCAGTATTTGGCTGGTGAACCACTCTGTCGTCCCTATTGCCTGGCGACCCCCGTCCCTTGTGTTCGGTGTTGAGCTTGCCGATCTGCTTGAAGACCCAACAACTTCTGTTGGTATGATTAGCTGGTTTATCGGGGTGGCCGTGAATCTGGCAATGTCGCTCCAGTATTCTTTCTAGGTTGGATGGTCCGTCTCTGTTCGCCTTGAATGGCTTTTTCTGTTGGCTGGGTTTGGGATTGTTGAATCCGGCGTTGACCGCTGTGTCGCGTGATCTTTCATTATCATTGCGACTGTTGTGTTTGCTTCATCGTGGCTTGCCATTGCAGTCCCGGATTTCAGAAGTGCCCGAGTCGCTGGCGCTGTTGCTCCTATGAGCGAGCCAGCTGTCTTCTCCTGCACAAAAGAGAGTCATTAGAGCGGTAAGGGCTGTCATGGATTTAGGTCCTTCTTGACCAAGGTGGCATGCAAGCCATTCATCTCGGACGCTGTGTTTGAAGGCCGCAAGGGCTTCCGTGTCCGGACAATCGATGATTTGGTTCTTTTTAACTAAGAACCTACTCCAAAGCTTCCTGGCTGATTCTACGGGCTGCTGGACAATGTGACTTAAGTCATCAGCGTCCGGTGGCCGGACATATGTTCCTTGGAAGTTGTCGCGAAAGGCGTCTTCAAAATCTTCCCAACTGCCAATAGAATTTTCCAGCAGACTATTTAACCAGTACTGAGCTTGTCCTTTGATCTTTAGTGGTAGGTATTTGATGGCATGAAGGTCGTCTCCGCGGGCCATGTGGACATGGAGGAGGAAGTCCTCGATCCATACCGCGGGATCCGTTGTTCCGTCGTATGATTCGATGTTCATGGGTTTGAACCCATCTGGGAATTCATGCTCCATTACTTCATCCGTGAAGCAAAGAGGGTGTGCGGCGCCTCTATGCTGGGCCACACTGCGACGTACCTCCGATGGAGTCCCTTTGCGGTTTTCGGCCCGAGTGTGGCTGGGTTTGTCACGTCCTAATAGGTGGCCGTCGCCGCGTGTCGAGGCATGTCCTCGCGATCCGTAGATCGATCTTGCATGTCCTGCTCTGCTATCCAAGTCCTGTTGAAGATCGTATGTACAACCCCAAGCTGTTTTACTCTTGCCTTTATGGCGAGGTGGGGCGGTCTGGTGTTCGGCTTGAGTTGCCACTTTATCCGGACCAAGTTGTGGTCGACCTGCCGCATTGTGTGATGATGGTACGGGCTCCAGCGCCTTGTCGTCGCACTGAGGTTGAAATGTACGCTTCGGGTAGCTTTTGGCTGGGCCACTAAGGTCGTATTCTTGCGCGGCCAGAACTTTGGTCCATCTATCATTGTGCAGATCTTGGTTCGCTTGAAGCTGCAGCTGCTTCTTTTTCAGGCTCCTTGAAGTGGCTATTAGCCGGCGTTTGAAGTGGTCCTGCTTGAGAGGTTCCTCAGGCACGATGAAATCCTTGTTGCCGAGGCTCTCCTCTTCCTCGGAGAGCGAAAGATAATTACTGTCCTCCGAGTCTCCATGTATGGCCTGTTCATCAGGGCTAACTTGCCCATTTTCCCGTTCCCCTTGTTTGAAGGTTACCTTGATGGGTCTTCATTATTTCCGGCATCGTCCGGAGTATTATTTTTTCCGGTGCTCGTACTGCTGTCTTTGGAAAGACGTGACTTAGAGCGGCATCGAGGAAGTTGGCGCTTGGGCTGTCTCTTAGGAGGTTTATCCTCGACTGGATCCTCTTGGTTACCGTTGTTAGGTTTTCCAGGCGTGTCCACCATGTATATGTCGTAGGAAGAAGTGTCCGTCTATCGTCCAGTGAATGGTGGGTTTTGGCCTTGCTCCTTGTCGTCATCGTCGTCCGTACTAGCGATGTCTTCGGAGCCATAGTCAAGCATGTCAGTTAAATCATTGATAGTGGCTATGAAGTGGGAGGCAGGTGGGAAGCAAAATTCTCGATCATCAGCCCCTAGTACGAACCGTACGGAGTTCGGTTTTGAGTCCCCTGCCAAGGACAAGCTCTTTAATGAGTTTAGCACATCACCCAAAGGCGAGTGCTGGAAGATGTCTGCGGCGCTAAACTCGAAGATCGATAAACGATCAAGTTCGGTATCCGCGGACTCGCATGGTTTGGAACTTATACCCAAAGAAGAGTCCGGAGTTCCGGTGACACGAGTATTGCTTGAGATTAAGTCCATGTGTGGCTCCAACACCGGAGAATCAGTGGCCTCCGTGGTGGGGTTGAACCTCCAATCCTTGGATGTCGCAGTGTGCTCTGGATTTAAGGCCGGAGTGGTCGCAGGAGCTATATCCTGGATGTGGTCTGACAACAGATTTAGGTCATGTTCATCAAGGTGACCGGGAGCAGTCGCCGCGGTCTCGAATCCGGCAAAGATCAAATCTCCATGGATGTTCGCAACGTAGTTCGAACTCCCAAATCTGACCTGATGGCCAGGGGCGTAGCTATCGATGTGCTCCAGGTGGCCAAACGAGTTGGTCCGCAGTGCGTAGCCGCCGAACACGAAGATCTGTCCGGGGAGGAAGGTTTCTCCTTGGACAGCGTCACTATTGACAATTGAAGGGGCCATCGGACCTTTTGTCGATGGCACAATGGAACTCTCAATGAAAGCACCAATGTCGGTGTCAAAACTGGCGGATCTCGGGTAGGGGGTCCCAAACTGTGCGTCTAAGGTCGATGGTAACAGGAGACAGGGGACACAATGTTTACCCAGGTTCAGGCCCTCTCTATGGAGGTAATACCCTACATCCTGCTTGATTAATATTGATGAATACGAGTATTACAAAAGTTGATCTACCTGGAGATCGTAATGGCTAAACCCTAGAGGTCTAGCTTGTATGGCTATGGTAATGAGTATCTCCCCTATCCGGACTAAGTCCTCCGGTTTATATGGACTACTGGGAGGATCTAGGGTTACACAAGGTCGGTTATAGAGAAAGGTATATACATATTTAGTTGCCAAGCTTTCCCTCCACGCCAAGAATCCCATTCGGACATGGGTGCAGTCTTCAGTCTTCGTACCTTCACAGCCCATCAGTCCGACCCATGGCTAGCAGGCAGGACGCCCGAGGACCATCAACAGGATGAGGGGGCTGGGGGCTTCCAAGAGCCGTGAGCTATCTCCTGCATCTTGGGAGGAGCTCAAGCCCCAGCCTCTCAGTGCATCTTCAAGCAGTTTGCTTGTGAGGTGAACGCAGTCTTCCCTAGGCTCGAGGCCACATGCCCGCTCAGATGGTCCAAGTACGCCATCACCTTTAGCTCGGCAGACCAGCTCAAGTGCGCAGCAACGGCCGGTGTTCTCATGATGCTCTGTTCACCCGTCATCAGTAATGTCCAAGTCACCAAGACCCTCATCGACGGTGGTGCAGGGCTCAACATCCTGCCGTCGAGACTTTCAACAGCCTTCAAGTGCCATACGATCATCTCCAGCCTACCAAGCCTTTCTCAGGAGTGACTGATGGCTCTACCACCCCGATAGGGTAGGTTCGCCTCCCTGTCACCTTCGGTCAGTGCGACAACTACCACACCGAGCTCATCAACTTCGACGTCACCCACATCTGTCTGTCGTATAATGCCATCCTCGGGTACCCAACGCTAGCCAAATTCATGGCAGTCCCCGACCATGGCTACAATGTCCTCAAGATGCACAGAAGCGGCGGAATCATCACCATCCCCTGCGAAGAAAGAGACGCGGTGTGCTCCCTCGAGCGCACCTTCCAAGCTACATCACTCGAAGATCCCGGCAGCAGCGCAGCGCAGTACCCTCCTGAGGCCAACCCCAAGATGAAGAAGCAGCAGCTCCACACTAGGCCTCAAGGGAGCGGCACCTCCAGGGGCACCACTTCAGGATCTACGCCCACACCCGAGGTGCCTCACTCCCTCGCATAGGGAGGCGTGCCCGGTGCCATCCTTGGGCAGGGCTCGATGGCTCTCTTCTGGAGGGCCTCAGACCTGGCCGGCATCTCGAGGGAGGCGCTCGGGCACCACGTGGAGGCATGCTTCATGGCACGTTTCCCTTAGGAGGGCGCCTGGCGCTCAGGATTTCATCGACAAGGCATCTCAGGAGCTTCAGGAAGCAAGAGCAATACACGCCGACCGCCGCCGACCTGCCATAGCTCCCCACCCAGGCGAGGGTGGTGAGCTGCGCGTCTGCATTGACATCCCAGGGCTCAACCGGGATGCATCTCAGGAGCGCTTCTGGCCTTTGCGTGTTGGACACTGCGAGGGTCCACCTCACAGCTACGTTCGCATGCCTTTCAGCATGCTGAGCGTGGCTGCTGCTTTCCAGCGCAACCTGCGGAGCGTCATGGCGGGTCAGGAGGACAGGCATCACGCAGTCCTGGCGGAGATGGAGACGGTCCTCCGGAGGCCGCCCGAGCCTCCAGAGCCTCCCGAGGCTCAGGGCCCCGGCGGCTCATGAGGGGCGACTTCTTCGCTATGCGTATTCAGCTACCACAGCACCCCTTCGGCAACCAAACCAGGTGACATCTTTCAAAGTTCATTTAGCTAGGAGCGCCCCTTGGGCTGCATCATTCCCAGGCTGCATGGGTCCGTCCCTGTGGCATGTATATGCCTTCATCTTCAGTTCACTCTGCTGGGAGCGCCCCTTGGGTAGCATCATCCCCAGGCTGCTCGGGTCCGACCCAGTGGCATGTATCGTTCCTGCGTTTACCTTGAACCAGTTTTCTTCTCATGCGTAATCTATTTATGGTTATCACCTGCTTGATTGTCACCCACCAAGGGAGCCGCACGCTGATTGTCTTTCTTCAGGATCTTTCGCATAAGAAGACTAGGCACGGCGTCTGTGCTCGGGCACGTCCCTGCAGCATCGATAAATCCAACAACTGAGCTCTGTCTGGCGGGTCGGCCCCGTTCACGTCACCTCCTGGGGTCGTTGGTGCTTGGCCTTCTCGTACGATAGCCTTAGGAAATACACTCGGCGCAGGTTGTCTAACCATCTCGCAGGACCGCCACAGCCATCAAGAACCAAGACCAGGCGCAACCCCCATTGAGGAAGGGCCTCGTGAGTCCCGTGCTGGCTCACGAGCGTCCAGATACACCTCGCCTAACCCTACCGTGCAAGCCATGTGCTAGGGCGGGGCTGTACACGCCCGGGGGGCTCTCCGCAATAGGGAGTCCCTTCCCACAAGCCAGGAACGGACGGGCGATCACCGCGGCGATTTGCTCCGCTCCTTGCACTGACCTGCAGGAACTTCCCGAGGACTACAGCGGGCGGTACCGTGGACTCTCTCTTCTCCCCTATAATTCGCTTGCGTGTTAAAAGGGGGGCTCCTGAGCATCGTGACTCAGGAGCTCTTACTGGCTCTCCAGCCCTCACCCTGGCCTTGAGTATTGCATTGCAACCTAGCATACCAGCGGTGGCTGAGCTCGCTCGAGGGCCAAGACCTGAGGACGTAGAGCACCAGGAAGAGCATGGAGAAGAGGGGGAGGCCCACACGGGCCTAACCTAGCTACCTAGCAGCGACCCACACCCAACTCTAGTGTGGCGCCTAAAGCTGGCTCTGGAACGCCAAGATAAGTCTTGTACCTGGACCAACCCAGCACTATGACATAAGATTCTCGCCTTTTCTCTGCCCTGCTGCGGCGACATCGCCTCCCTTTCCCATCCTTAGGTAGCTGCTTGCGTGCTAAAGGGGACCTCTTGAGCATCGCGCCTCGGGAGCTCTTACTGGACCTTGGTCTGGTCACCTCCTGGCCTTGACCACGACATCGCGCGCTGGCATACCAGCGACGGCTACAGCCTGCTTGGGGACCGGGACCTGTCAGCATAGAGCACCAAGCTGCTGCGGGACTGGAAAGGGGGAGACCGAGCCTCAGCAGGACATGTGTTCACAAATTTTCACAATAAGGATAATATCAACAAAAGCCATTACAGATGCTTTACACAACCCTATGGGGTCCGTTTCGATTCCTTGCAGGAAGAAAGGGGGGAATTCCTAGGAGCTCTATCTACACGCGCTAGACGTCGCCGATGCCATCATCAACAGTGGGCCACGAAGGGCCGACGCCAACCCCATCCAGATCAATGGCGACGGCAGCCAGAAGCGGCAACCTTGCTCCGGGCCCGACGGGAGCTCGGGGGCACGTAGATGTCATCGCTCGTCTCCGGAGACTCCACGAGCTCGGGAGAGTCGCTAGACCACCAGGAGTTACCGTTGTCGCTGGAGGAGCTGCGGGCAAGACCAGCGGCAGGCCCGACGCCCGCCGCTGCGCCGTCCTGGCTACCTCCTTCCGGGCAGCACTCCAAGCGGTGGCCTTCCTCGTCGAAGACCTTGAAGAACAACGTGGAGGCGTTTTCATACTCTAAGTGGATGGCGAGGGCGCCGTTCACGCGACAGGCTAGGGCGATCTCGCCCCAGCCTTGAGTCATGAAGATCCTCCCGGAGGTGACGGCTTCAACTTCCTCTCCAGTCGCTGGGGCGTCGCAGTCGGCGTGCTATAGCCAAAGCTCGAGAGGGCCCCTCGACGGCATCTCGCCGTAGAAGAACTGCGGAAGGCGAATCCGAGTGCTCGAGGGCATCGCCTCCCACAGCACGAACTCGCGTGAAAAGTCCGCTGCGTGGACCCCTGGGGCGACGGCATGCGCCTCCGCGACACGGTGGCCAAGGCCCTGGCGCGGACAGCGGCGCTCATCGCTCCTCCCTCCGGAATCATCGGCATGAGCATACAATGGCAACGGGTACCCAGGAGGTGGCCTTTCGTACCACGGCTGCGACACTACCAGCCTCATGACCATCTCGCGACGATGGGACCTCCTCTTCCTCGGCGGGAGCAGCTCGGGCTCATTGAGGGGAGTCTTGCCCTTCTCCGCAGCCGAGAACCTCCGAATCGGTGCCATGACTACACCAGCAAGGAGTGGAACAAGGAAGAAGAAGAAGAAGAAGAAGGAGAAGCTAGGAGGAAACGGGTGATGGGGGCTCCTCCCCCACTTCCCATTTTTAGACAAGGGGAGGCCAAATGCCGACCTCCACGATATATGGTAATAATTATCTTTTTCCTGCATTAAGCAAGGACTCGTCAAGTCGAGCAGTTGCCGAGGCTGCGTGGGGAAGCAGAGATGCCCATGTCCAATCAGTCACCACGCGTCAAGCAAGGCCGCAGGCTGTTGGGGCCCGTGGCGCTCCGCACTTGCCCTTTGGTTTCGCCTCGAAGCCAATCCCGAGCGCACCTTAGGCCCGGGGGCTACTGTCGGCGTTCTGAGAATGGGGGTCCCCAAACATGCCTGCCTGCCGCCCGCGGCGTGGCTCCTCCGGCGGCCCCGTACGGCCCATCTTCACCAGCAAACACCCATGGCCCTTGTGAGGGGCCAAGCCTCGCGAGGCGGACGACGCAAGACCTCCTCAGGGGCAGCCTCACCAGGCTGGCTCAAGACGGGCGGAGAGATCAAGGGCAAGGTGAACCTCACGAGGTTCCAATGACTTAAGCCATGACGATCAAGACTAGGCAGGCGCCAGCAAGCGCAGTGTCCTCGCTTCCTCTTTGGTGCTAAGGAGGCAAGCGCAGGCGAGGAGTTCCAAGGCATCAGGCAAAGGTTTCCATATCGGTGCAACAAGACCAAGACCAGCAGGACGGCAGGACGGAGGTCACCATGGAGCCCAAGACGGCGTCACCACCAGAGCCTTTGGCATGCGAAGACTACTTTTGTTAGGATAACTTGTACTAGTTGTCTCCCTTCTAATTTGGCCGTTGTGAGATCCCTTCCCGCTCAATTTTTGGGAAGAGGACCAGGGCCTCTATAAATTGGACTAGCCACCACCATAGTATGGGAAATGGGTCTGCAGGGGAGAGAGGATCTAGATCTTCCTCAAACACACTAGCTCACTAACCACAAGAACACCTCTCCTCAGGAGGTTGTTCTTCCCTTGTAACTGTTCATCCACAGCCCAAGAGGCAATCCACCACACCACACTGGAGTAGGGTATTACACCACAACGGTGGCCCAAACCAGTATAAATCTTGTGTCTTGTGTTCTTTGGGTCCGTCGAAGCTAGGCCGTGATATCATTGAGTGTGCAAGCTGGAGAGGGGGGAGACCTTCGTGCGCACCCTAGTGTTCGAACCTCAAGGGTTTTACCGGAACCCGAAATCTGACAGTATCATCAATCTGCATCTAAGCTTCATTATCCTCTGTTTCTTCCAATATTATTTGATCTATATTTACTCTTTGAAAAATGTAGAATAATGGCAACGCTTATAAAGAATTTTCTTTGGGAATTTATTGAATTATCCTTCCATCAACATGGAGAAGGGCTTTGTCCAGCCCATGTTAACATGTAATGTAAGTTCATCCTTCTCAAGCCTTCAAACTTTGTTCTAGTATAGATTTGGATAGGCATAATTTCCTCCACTTCTGTTTACTTTGTTGTTTACATCTGATTGGATGTTTGCAACAACTACCAGTTTTAAATTGTAGTTGTAAAAACATGTTCCTTATGCAGAACATATCCATTTATTTGCTTATATAATTGTGATACCTGTTACGTGTCTCCTTATTTCTCTTTAAGAGACATATCTCTTATGCCAGGCAAAACTTTAGGGAAGATAGTGAGCCAAACCATCTTGAGGACAGCGAGATGACCCCAAGGTCCTATCTTGATGAAGACAGTGAGTTGAAGCTACTCACCAGCAGGTGTGAGACAACCTCTGTGCAGTCACTGCCTCAATCAGTTCGACTTCTTGAGTCTCAACTTAAAGCGGAAAGGCTTGCTTCAGCTCAGCTCCGACTTGAAGTCAAAGATATAATGAAGATGTCAGGGGACTGCCATGCACACTATGGTGCCATAGAGCTAGGGATGAAGCATCTATCATTGACACAACTGAGGTCTTGTCAGCTTCTTCGGCTGCTAGCGGGGCCCGACCTTGCCAGGCCTAGTGCCTTCTAAGTGCTCTTAGTTTTGTATATTATTTTGTCGGCGCGTTTATATGCACTGGTGGTGACCTTTGATGCCCAGTGTATGTAATCCGTGGTCATGTTGCGCTTTATTATCACCGGTAGCAAACTTTGATTCCCAGTGGATGTAATATGCTGTAATTTCTTTATTGTATAGTCTAGGTTTATTCTTTGGTCGGTATGCTATAATTTAGGCCGGAAGGTTCAGTGGATCTCAGTGTTGTCGGTCTTCAGGCCGGCCCGTTACTCATGTGGGCCAAAACTTGGGCCTATAGTCATCTTGGGCCATTAGCAGGTCTAAACCTATAGTAGTATCCCGCCTTTAACAGGCCAAGTAAAGTTCTGGCCAGCTGGGCCAGAGAATATCATGGGCTTTTGATAGGCTAAAACCTAGATTGGGCTAGCGTTGAGCCGAAAAATTCACGGACCAATACAGGCAGAAACTACCTAAGGCCCATGTTGGGCCCAAATAGGACGAGTAGTTAACACGCCAAAATATATCTCGGGCCTATTTGGCCCAATAAAATTATGGGCTTTAAGCAAGCCAGTATCCGCGCGGGCCATAGGCCCAAAAGTGTGACGGGCCATTATCAGATGGGTTGTAAGCAGGCCGGATTCAATGCAGGCTGTAATTAGACCCAACTGTTACACGAGCCATTAACAGGCCGATAAGCCAGTTGGGCTGAAATTTATCCACGAAGACTACGGGTCATTAAGAGGCCTAAACTTACTTCGGATAAGAAATAGCCCAGTTTCTGTGTGGGCCATTAAATGGCCTAAAGTTAAACCGGGCCGACAACGTCCCAGATACTCCACGGGCCGCTAACAAGCCCAAACTATTATTGGGCCGAACTGGTAAACGGGCATTGAACAGGCTGAAATATGAACCTGTCTTAGAATGGGCCCAAAGGCACAATGGCCTGTTAACGGGCCTGATCCAATACGGGCCATAATTTTTCCCAAAACTCGGCAGGCTATGAACGGGCCTGATCTGATATGGGCCTCAATTTTACCCAAAACATGGCAGGCTGTTAACGGGCCAGCCCACTAGTGTCTGAAAAAACATGGTGGGCCTTTAGCTAGGCCGGCCTTTTCACCGGAATGGGCCTCTATTCGGTCGTGCCACGTGTCGATGTATCATAGGCGCCTCCTGTCCAATGAGTGGATGACATCTATCCCAACGAGGAGCTGACACATGGTTCCGTCGTCCAATGAGAATTTTACATGTGGAAAATCCCCATTGGTCTGGGCTATTAACGGTTTATCGGATCCAAAACCGGACCCGATAGCTTAACCGCGCTCTGTTACGGTGGATGCCACGTTTCGGTCACCATTGACGAAAGTACTTCCATGACGTGTGTTTTATCGTCATGGAAGTGGACACTTCCGTGATGATAATTTTGGTAATGTCATGGAACACTACGACGACAACACAGGTACGACTATCTTGATTCTGTCATCAAATCGTCATGGATGTACATGCATGACAGAAAACGTGACCTACTGTGACAAATACGTATCATCACGGAAGTGTATTTTTTGTAGTGATCACACATAAGCCTTATTATATCTTCCTCAAAACAGCTACCATACCTACCTATTATTGCTTTTCCATGGCCATTCCGAGATATATTGCCATGCAACTTCCACCGCTTCCGTTTGATGACTTGAGCATCCATGGTCATATTGCTTTGCATGATCATATAGCTGACATAGTGTTTGTGGCTCAGCCACCGTTCATTGTTTTTCATTCATGTTACGCTAGATCATTGCACATCCTGGTACATGCCAGAGGCATTTATATAGAGTCGTCGTAGATATCGACTTGTATTTTTTATTTCTTTTAAGTTATAAGTAAATAGAAGTGTGATGATCATCATTATTCATTTTTAGAGCAGTGCCCCAATGAGGAAAGGATGATGGAGACTATGATTCCCCCACAAGTCGGGATGAGACTCCTGAAGCAAAGAGAGAAGGGGCATTGCTAGTATCCTTTACCACACTTTTGCTTCAAAGTAGCACCATGTTTTTCATATGGAGAGTCTCCTATGTTGTCACTTTCATATACTAGTGGGAATTTTTCATTATAGGATTAGATGCACACCCACTTAGTTTTCATATTGAGCTCTTAGTGCATTCGTTGCATGGAAATCCCTACTCCTCACGTTGATATCGATTGATGGGCATCTCCATAGCCCGTTGGTTAGCCGCATCAATGTGAGACTTTCTTACTTTTTGTCTTCTCTATATTTACCCCTATCATCATACCCTATTCCACCCATAGTGCTATATCCATGGCATGCGCTCATTTATTGTGTAAGAATTGAAAAAGCTGAAGCGTGTTAAAAGGTACGAACCAATTGCTCGGCTTGTCATCGGGGTTGTGCATGATAAATACTTTGTGTTAAGAAGACAGAGCATGAGAAGACTATTTTGTAGGTATAACTTATTTTAGCATTGATATTTTGAAAGACATGGTTTCTTGTTGATATGCTTGACTATCTAAATTCTTATGTCAAAACTAGACTATTGCTTTGAATCACATAAAACGTCCAATTGTCCATGCTATAAAGAAAAGAATATGATATGACATGACATGTTAAACATCACTCCACATCAAAAATTCTGTTTTTATCACTTACCTACTCGAGGACGAGTAGGAGTTAAGCTTGGGGATGCTGATACGTCTCCAACGTATCTATAATTTTTGATTGTTCCATGCTGTTATATTATCAATCTTGGATGTTTTATAATCATTTTATATCATTTTTTGGTACTAACGTATTGACATAGTGCCAAGTGCGAGTTCCTGTTTTTTCCGTGTTTCTTACATCGTAGAAAATCAATATCAAACATAGTCCAAATGCCACGAAACTTTACGGAGATTTATTATGGACCAGAGGGAACATGTTGGGCCATGGTAGCACCTGGGGGAGTCCCGAGGAGGGGACAACCCACCAGGGCCCGCCAGGAGGCCCAGGCGCGCCCTGGTGAGTTGTGCCCACCGCGGGTGTCCCCCGGACTGCCTCTTTGCTCTATAAATATCGAAATATTCCCAAAACCCTAGGGGATTCAATGAAATATTCATCTCTCACTCTCTCTTGATTCTCAATACAATGGTCTCTTGGAGATCCATATGATGTAGCTCTTTTGGCGGTGTGTTTGTTGGGTTCTAATGAACTTTTAGTTTATGATCAGTCATATCTTTTTATATCCATGAAAGTTATTTGAGTTTCTTTGATATATTATATGCATGATCTCTTATAGCCTCGTATTTCTTCTCTAGTATATGGGTTTTGTTGGGCCAACTTGATCTATTTATCTTACAATGGGAAGAGGTGCCCGGTAGTGGGTTCAATCTTACGGTGCTTGATCCCATTGACAGAAAAGGGAACTGACACGTCTGTATTGTTGCTACTAAGTATAAAAAGATGGGAACTATATCTACGCAATAGATAAACGGATATATATCTACGCAATAGATCTACGCATTACTCTATTTTTCCATGAACTTAATACACTAGATGCATCCTGGATAGCGGTCGATGTGTGGAGTAATAGTGGTAGATGCAGGCAGGAGTCGGTCTACTATTCTTGGACGTGATGCCTATGTAATAATCATTGCTTGGATATCGTCATAATTATTTGAGGTTCTATCAATTGCCCAACAATAATTTGTTTACCCACCGTTTGCTGTCTTTTCTCGAGAGAAGCCACTAGTGAAACCTACGGCCCCTGGGTCTTCTTCCTCATATATTTGCTTGCGATCATCTTTTCCTTTGCATTATTATTCAGATCTATTAAACCAAAAATACAAAAATACTTTGCTGGACTTAATTTTATTTGCGATATGTTATTTCAATATACTACAATTTTCGGGCATCGTTATCCGAAAGGGATTGACAACCCCTTTAACACGTCGGGTCGCGAGGTGTGGTTATTTGTGTGCAGGTGTTGTTTACGTTGTGTTGCTTGGTTCTTCTACTGGTTCAATAACCTTGGTTTCTTCACTGAGGGAAATACCTACCACCGCTGTGCTACATCAACCGTTCCTCTTTGGGGAAATACCGACGTAGTCCTAGCAGACATGAGCTTTTCTGGCGCTATAGTCAGAGAGCGATCAATCCCCATCGCCCACTCCAGAGTGTTACAGCCTTAGCCCGGCTACGCTTCTCATGGAGCTCGAGGAGTGACTGGCCCAAAAGAGGTGTATCGCGGTCTCTTCGCCCGACGTCGCCGAGGAAGCTGACAACCATTACTGGTCGCAGGCACTCAATCAGCGGGCTAGAGTATGCGGGTATGTCGTGGACACTAGCTACGACATCGAGGTCATCGATAGCGATGGCCTGAGGCGGGCTATGTCACAGGTTAAGTGGCCCACCCACAACCACTCGGGTTCAACCGACATCGATCTCATCCATGGCCCCGCCACTGATATCCTCTGGCTCGCTGTCAAGAATTTGCCATTCTACATCACCATTGTGCCCCTTTTGTCATTTCTGAAGGACACGTTCTGCGATGCTGGCTTTGGATCCACAGCTTCCAAATCAGACCTCATCGACGGCAACCATGAGGAGGGCACCCTCTCTGGCTCTTCCAAGGGGAACGAGCCCATCTGCTCTTCCAAGGGGAAAGAGCCCGTCTGTGACATCAGGGAGGGCACCCTACTACCGTCCTCTTCGAAGGGGAAGGAGCCCATCTGTGACAACATGGAGCGTATCCAGGGTCCGTGCTCTTTCCACGGGAACGAGCCCATCTGTGACAAGTGAGGAAACCCATGATTTGTTTTGTCGTGCCTCTTCATAAGGGGGAACCTATGATTTGTTTTGTCGAGTCCCTTTTGTACTGTAGTGAGTATATGTCCAGTTTTAATTGCTATATTTGGGTGTTTGCAGTATGCGTTGTTTATTTCAATTGTTCACAATATGATGCTCTATATGTGCAATTATTTACTGTGCAGTACATTTCATCAATCCAGTTTTAAGCATACCGATAGGAATGCATATATTTGCTTGTTGTTTAGCTAGCATATGCCTCGTTTAAAGATTTTTGATTCTTCGGTTGTTTGTAGTTAGCATATGTCTAGTTTCAAATGCTATCTTTGGTTGCTCGTAGAATGCCTTGTTTATTCCAATTATTCACAACGTGATGTTCTATATGTGCAAGTATGAATTGTGGAGTTAAATTTCATCAATACTAGTTTCAACAATACCACTATGAATGACTACATTTGGTTGTTGCATCTCGTAGTGAACACACCTTTCCATTTTTATTTAACAATAACCAGTGTACTTAGACCGGCCTAATACAAGTTTGAATGACTATGTTTGCTTGTTGTTAAATGTTAGTCCTATTGCAGTTAACAGACCTTTCCACTTGTTTTGCTTTACTAGCGTGCTTAAACCTGCACACTGAAGCTATCTTTTGGAGATTATTTTGTTTGCCATGGATATTTTTGGTTGATGTTTAGCTTGTTGTGCTTAACATGCCTCTCGATGTACCTACACAGGACAATTTTGGGAATGACTGCTGTTTTCCATCGAGGTTAGTTTCATCACATGGCTTATATATACTCACTGTTCAGGATATCGGTAGTTGGTACCATATAGGCCGGGGGCAGATAAGGGACTAATCGGTGAACCGGACTTTTAACTGGATACATCTGTAACCCATTTATCATTAGGCTAACTAGGGCCATCTGTAATATATCTGAGGCTACATAGCAACATGCACTGTACTTAATGTCTAAATATGCAATCCTAGGCTACATAGCAACAAGGAAGAGTGTTACCTTAATGTTCGGATGATGTCTAGATATATGTAGAAGAGCACCAGCAGCAACAACAACAACACAACCCTGTTTGGATACTCAACTTAGCTAGAGGTTAGAGTTAGTTTCCAGCTCATGACTAACCCTAAACTAACTCCATCCAAAGAGGTGTTTGGATGACAGGGTTAGATTGACAATAAATGCAATAGGAGAACTAGCTCCAATTAGCACCTCTTGGGTAGGATAGTTTTTTTGGGTGGGTTAGATGCAACTAGCTCAAACTAGCCCTCGTGCTTGGATATACTTTAGGCCTATTTGAGCCCGAACTAGCTCAAACTAACTCTAACCGATGGATACAACAACAGTTAATTAGCCGATAATTTGTAAGAATGCAGTAAAATCGTTCCGTCCCATAATATAAGCTATTAATTCATCTAATATGTGAGTATATTGGATGTTATAAGATATTATAAAAGAATGTTGTACTACATCATTGTGCAATTGCTGTTTAGCTTCTAATATTAACTTGGTGCTCTTAGGTACATATGTCATTGGTAAAGATCCGCGCTTCGACCCTTTCTGTGTATCGGGCAATGAGATATCGATGTACTAGCATCAAGTGAGGTAGCAGATAAAGATTGTTAGTAAAATGGGTCAAAAGATGGCAATTAAACTATTTGTTTACACTTTATCCAAGACAACAGCGAACTATAGGATGGTAAGTAAGAACTCTGTAGCCTACTTTTTACTGCCCATAATGAGTTGTGTTAGATGACAATGTCTGAATCTTTTTCCTTTGCAGTGTTTCCCAAAGCAGTTTACTCAAGATTACCTCTCAAACTACATGACTGGTGGGCATGCAACGGTTAAAGTATTTCTACCAGAACATGATGATTATCTAGATGTTTTCATGAAGACCGTGAAGGATGGCCGACCGGCCATCACAAGGGGTTGGACTAGAGTCGTGCGTGCCTTCTATATGGAGGAGAGCACAATATGGGCATCTCGTTTCACCTTGTTCAGCAACCAGAATGTATTTTGCCTCTTTCTTTACCGTCTTTAATAGTACAAGTATACAACTATGGTTCATCATTCTTTATTTTGTTCTTATGTAATTCTTGAACATATGTACCTATGTATCGAATAATGCATTGGTTGCTTGAACCAGATGGACATGAATAAACCTATAACATACATTCAAAATCAAATTCAAATCCGGTACAATTTGGAATAGTAGCAATTAAATTACGGTTAAATTATGATCTCCAGGTCGTTACGGCACACACGGATGGTAAAACACAAACGTTTGCGATATACACCATAATCCGGCACAATTCACAGAGAGGAAATGTGTGCAAGCATGCACACAGTTGCCGTTTGCAAAGTGTGTGCGATGTCAGATAATATCACAAACGGTGCGGGAAAACAAAATATTTGTGATAGTTGTCTTATCATACACGATTCACAACCATGAACTGTTTGTGATGAAGTATGCATCGTAAACATTGCACCACAGAATAGCGTGTGCGATAGTTTTCGTGTACAACGATGTTGCGTTGGTCCTACATTTTGTAATCTTGTCCGACTCTCATACAACGATTAACTAATCTTCTTAATTAGTTATCTCGTACGGTTTGGGAAACGCGAATGTGTGTGATAGTCTTCTTATTATACATGCTCTATAATAGTGAACCGTTTGTGATGGGCTGCGCATTGTAAACGTAGCACCACAGAATATCGACTAAGATGGCAATGCGAGCACAAACGAGTAGGAGTACAATATATGCATCTTGGCTCCCTATCCCCAATAGTTTTTGGGTCGTGTGGGAAGGACCCCCTATCGCGCACACTCACTTGGCGAAGGTTCCAAATGCCTTCGCGGAAAGGGGTTAACAACCATTTGTATAGCACCTCACTGTACCAGTAAAGCATTAAGCATATGAAAGTCATATCAACATTATTCTTAGAACATAGTGGATACTAGAGATCAAAGCCTTACAAAACTAACTCGATTACATGATAAATCTCATCCAATCCACCACCGTCCAGCAAGCCTACGATGGAATTACTCACGCACGGCGGTGAGCATCATGAAATTGGTGATGGAGGAAGGTTGGTGATGATGATGGCAACGAATCCCCCTCTCTGGAGCCCCAAACAGATTCCAGATCTTCCCTCCCGATGAAGAACATAAGGTGGTGGAGGCTCCATATCATCAAACGTGATGAATCCTTCCCCTGATTTTTTTGTCCCTGGATAGGGTTATATAGAGTTGGAGTTGATGTCGGGGGGTCTCCATGGGACCCACAAGCCAGGGGGCGCTCCTAGGGGGATAGGGCGTGCCCCCCACCCTTGTGGTCTCCTGGTGGGTCCCTCTGGTTGATTCTTTCGCCTATACTTGTTATTTATTCCAAAAATATTCTCTATAAATTTTCAGGTCAATCCGAGAACTTTTATTTCTGCACAAAAATAACACCATTGCAATTCTGCTGAAAACAACGTTAGTATGGGTTAGTTCCATTCAAATAATGCAAATTAGAGTCCAAAACTGCCTTCACACCTAACACTACTTCCGAGGCACTACTGACACAACTGGACTTGGCAAGATCAGATGAACCTGATGAGCATCAACACCAACATGGTACCTGACCGAGTCAAGTTGCAGTTGCATGCTCCTTTATATGTACTCTCACAGTTTCCATATTTTTTGTTGAAATAGCACCATGGCGCAAGCGGAAACAGACATCGGAGATAATGGTTGACAGATTAACAAAATCAAAAGGAGCAAGAATGGAGATCCATTTTGAGGTAGGTTTAAAAAGGCCACATGATGCTACAGAATCAGCCAAGTTAGTATCAGAGGCAGCCGTTGCGTTTAGGTGTCATGCATGTATCCTCCCAACGTGGATCCAGTACAGGAAAGAGAAAGACGATACCCAGTTTAACACCTTCGTTGACCATTTATCCATAAGTAATAGTATTCATCGCAATTTGTAATGTTGTCTCGCTTTGTCCCATACTATCTAGCTTCCTCCTAATAAGACTCACATTTTTTTAACAGATGAGGTTCAAGTTGGAACCGAAAGATGATGCAACTAAACAAGCATGCACTCATGTTTTTCAGTCTGCTCTACGACATTATCGGTATCACCTTAGAAAAACTCACTTAGAAGGCAAGGCTAACAATGAAACCTCCCAAACAATTCCAGTGGAATATATTACAGATGAAGACTAGACAGCCCGTGTTAAACACTTGTATGATCCAAAGTATCAGGTAGGGTATATGTATTTGGTCAGATCACATATTGAACTTGTATTTACGTATGTGCCTTACAAGTGTATCTTCTTCTAGGCTAACTGTTTGAAGAACAAAACCAACCGTTCTAAAGTGAAATTCCAATAGACAATAGGATTTGTAGCTATATTACACACGGCGAGGCTCTTGTAAATAGCAGCTAGTTCCTTTTTTTTCTGTGCCATATTATCGTATCTATATTGACTTGTTCCAAATACATAGAAAAGCCCGTGCGGACCAAAATAAGCTGAACCGAATGTAGTGGAAATCTTCAAGTGAAGGGCATGAGCACACTAGTTCAAGCCGTTGCTGTAAGTCCTTACTCCTCCTGCCTTTCACTGCTTGTTACTGTGAGGTGTTCATTTACCTGCTTGGTTTGCAGCCAATGTCAGTTACTCTATTCACTTCTATACATAGTTGTCTTAACGTATCATTTCACCTTACACGTTTTAAAAGAGAGGAAGGATATTCAGTTGGTCTTGATCTGTAATCCAGTTGTGATGTTCACGTGCCCACACAATGATACAATAGCCTGTTTGTTTGATATCTGTTTGCCCATGATATGAATGATGTCATACTATGTTCATCCTACTTTAAATCATGTATTTTTATCCTTAGATGTTAATGGATGCGAGGAAATAGACAATACAATAGGCATGCTACATGGACATATGTTCCGAAAGTAATTTTATTATGTAGTTAGCACTACAATACATGCTAATGTATTATAGTAGTTCACCAAAATAAGTTATGTATAAACGTGAAACCTACTTCATTTGTTTTTGTCTCATTAGTAACTTATTTGGTACACTAATCTACAAGTTCAAACTTTCAGCAAGCTATGGAACAAATGATTGAACAACCACAACCACCTCAAGGTGACGAGGCTACCACATGCGCAACCTCACCTCTTGCTAAAGTGCGTCAGTATCTCTCCACTAATAGTGCAAAAAGCACCTTCCTGTGTAATTCTTGGTTGGTTGTCAAGGTAACCTCGTCCAAATCGCCTACTGAACAAAATCTTACGGCTAACCAGAGTGATATATCTACGCTCCAAACAAAAGTCCAATCCCTAATGCAGGTCGTTTCGGAAACAGTAATAGTGGTTGACAAATGTCGTCAAGATATGAATGGTTTTGAATACAGACTATCAAACATTTGCTTCGTTGTTCAAGAGCAATGGTGGAAAAAAGGGGAATATCATGCTGCTCCATCAGATTCTATAGCCTAAAACATTAGCACTCAGGTCAAATGGTATGTGCTTCTATACATATGATGGTGCTTTTATCTGCAAGGACTATAAACTTTATGCCAACAGGCCTTTTGTTGTATGGTTGGAATGTATTTTGTTGTGATACAACATTTATCATGCTGCCAAAGGCTACAAAAATTACGATGCTATTTTTGTATAGTGTAGGTTTATCTTAGTAATGTATTTGGCCGAAAGCTACGTAGGAGCCCACGTGCCAACCTTCATCGGGCCTACAATTCCAATTGGGCTGAAAATGATTATGGGCCATAATTTTCATGTAGCCCACTAAAAATATCTGGGCCCAAATTAGCATAATCTTTCTTATTTTTGATAGGCTTGTGCCCATAGTGGGCCTTTAACAGTCCTAAACATAATTTGGGCCCTCAGTAACAACATGTGTAAATATCTTGAGCCCATAAATAACATGGGACTTTCATAGTCCGAAAGTGAGATTGGGCCCTGATTGTTCCAAATAACCCAGTGGTCTTTAGCAGGGCGAAATGTATCTCAGCTCGTGGTGGCCCATTTACAATGCGGATAGTTCATAGGCCAAAATTCAGACTGGCCGTAAATGCATTGACCTACTACACGGGCCTTTACCAGGCTGAAAGTTCGGTCGGGCTTGATTAGTATCAGTTTTATATGGGCCGATAATAGGCCCTATGTGACGTTGGGTCACATATGGCCCATGGATTTTGTCCGACGTTAACATGCCGAAAATCACAACAGGCTGGAGTGGCCCAAATCTACATTGGGCCTCTAATAAGTCAAATGTCGGATATAGTCGAATATGACCCAATTCCTTCAGGGTCATTTATGGGCGAAAGTTTAAATGGCAAATAAATGGGCCCTGATGAAGCAGGACCTTTAATAGGTCGGAAACATACCGTGCCGTAATTCGGCCCAAATACATAGCGGACTATTAACGAGCCAGAAGTGAGCATGGGCCGCGATGATGGCAAGTCTAGAACGGGTCGTTGATGGGCCGATGTGACACTAGTCGTATGGGCCTTAACTATGAATGGGCCATCTGCAAGCAGGCCGTTAATGCGCCTGCCCGCTAATTTTTACTGGGCCAGCCTTTTTAGACTAAATGGGCCGCTGTTGAGCATTGCCACGTGTTGATGTATCATAGGCGCCTCATGTCCATCGGTTGACATCTATCCTATCGCGGTGCTATCACGTGGTTGCTATAGCCAATGGTGAATTTACATGTGGAAAATCCTCATTGGTCCTAGCTGTTAATGGGTTATCGGATTCAAGTCGGAACACGATAGCTTAATGCGACCCCCGTTACTGTGGATGCAACGTGTCATTTACCCTTGACGAACACACTTCCATGAGGCGCCATTTATCGTCATGGAAGTGGACACTTCCGTGATTATAATTTTGGTATTGTTATGGAACACAACACATGTATGACTATCTTGATTCTGTCATAAAATCGTCATGGATGTACATGCATGATAGAAAACATGACCTACTATGAGAAACATGTATCATCACGGAACTGGTTTTTTTGTAGTGCAATCCCCAAAGGTTTCCAGATCGGTGCAAGAAGACCAAGACGACGAGTGTTCTAGAGCAGTGTGAGTGAGTCCTGGATTATGGGGTCCTTGGGTGTCCGGACTACGTGATGTGGGCCGGACAGATGGGCCGTGAATATACAAGATAGAAGGCCTTCCATCGTGTCCGGATGGGACTCTCCTTCGCGTGGAAGGTAAGCTTAGCGTGCGGATATGAATATTCCTTTCTCTGTAAACCAACTCTGTACAACCCTAGCCCCCTCCGGTGTCTATATAAACTGGAGTGTTTAGTCCGTAGAGACACAATCATAATCATAGAGGCTAGACAATTAAGGTTTAGCCATTACGATCTCGTGGTAGATCAACTCTTGTAACCCCTATATTAATCAAAGTGAATCAAGCAGGACATAGGGTATTACCTCCATCAAGAGGGCCCGAACCTGGGTAAACATTGTGTCCCTGTCTCCTGTTACCATCGATCCTTAGATGCACAGTTCGGGAACCCCTACCCGAGATCTGCCGGTTTTGACAGCGACATTGGTGCTTTCATTGAGAGTCCCACCGTGCCGTCGTCGAAAGGCTCGATGGCTCCATCAATCATCTACAACAGTGCTTCCGCGAAGGAGATTTTTCTCCCGGCCAGATCTTTGTATTCGGCAGCTTCGCACTGTAGGCCAACTCGTTTGGCCACCTGGAGCAGATCGACAGCTACACCCCTGGTCACCATATCAGTTTTGGAAACCTAAACTATGCCGCTGATATCCGAGGAGACTTGATCTTCCAAGGGTTCGCGGCCTCAACCACTGCTCCGGCCTTAGATCAGGAGCACGTCATCAAGTCCGATGACGGCAGTCTAGCGCCCGCCGTACTCTATGTGGCCTTGGAACTCAACACCGAAAGAATAGCGTCTTCGGCAATCAGTCCAAGGCCGGACTCTTCTCTGGATACTCCTTCCAAACCTTGGAGGCCCGCGTCATGCGAGCTCGGCACAGAAACTTCCGACCATGTCCAAACCCAGCTCTTAAACGAGGCTTTGGACTTAAAGCGATCCCTCGTCATCACAGAGGAACCGCTTCTGAATCACACCCAGCCTAGACTAGGGGCTGGAAATAGGGAATTTTACTTCTCACCCACCACCCACTTCATAGCCACTGTCGAGGACCTAACTGACATGCTTGATTATGCCTTCGAAGACATCGATGGTATGGACGAGGATGCCGGAAAGGAGCAGGCCCAAAACCCGCCAGTCACCGGACGTTGGACGACCACCTCCTCATACGACGTATATATGGTGGATACGCCTAAAAACGGTGACAGCGATGATGATAAAAACCCAGTCGAGGACAAACATCCCGAGATACCGCCAAAATGTCGACATCAGCAGCGCCACTCTAAACTTCATCGCCGTAAGAACAACAATACCGGCACCGAAGACAATGATACTTCGGAGAACGCCAAAGACCAAGAAAACCACATCGAACCAACATCCGAACAGGATGATCAGGAGGACAGGCAAGTTGGCTGATGTCTACTACACAACCTTCTTCTTGTAGACGTTGTTGGGCCTCCAAGTGCAGAGGTTTGTAGGACAGTAGCAAATTTCCCTCAAGTGGATGACCTAAGATTTATCAATCCGTGGGAGGCGTAGGATGATGGTCTCTCTCAAGCAACCCTGCAACCAAATAAGAAAGAGTCTCTTGTGTCCCCAACACACCCAATACAATGGTAAATTGTATAGGTGCACTAGTTCAGCGAAGAGATGGTGATACAAGTGCAATATGGATGGTAGATATAGGTTTTTGTAATCTGAAAATATAAAAACAGCAAGGTAACTAATGATAAAAGTGAGCACAAACGGTATTGCAATGCGTTGAAACAAGGCCTAGAGTTCATACTTTCACTAGTGCAAGTTCTCTCAACAATAATAACATAATTGGATCACATAACTATCCCTCAACATGCAACAAAGAGTCACTCCAAAGTCACTAATAGCGGAGAACAAATGAAGAGATTATGGTAGGGTACGAAACCACCTCAAAGTTATCCTTTCTCATCGATCTATCATAGAGTTCGTACTAGAATAACACAATAAGACACAAATCAACCAAAACCCTAATGTCACCTAGATACTCCAATGTCACCTCAAGTATCTGTGGGTATGATTATACGATATGCATCACACAATCTCAGATTCATCTATTCAACCAACACAAAAGTACTTCAAAGAGTGCCCCAAAGTTTCTACCGGAGAGTCAAGACGAAAATGTGTGCCAACCCCCATGCATAGGTTCATGGGCGGAACCCGCAAGTTGATCACCAAAACATACATCAAGTGGATCAATAGAATACCCCATTCTCACCACGGGTATCCCACGCAAGACATACATCAAGTGTTCTCAAATCCTTGAAGACTCAATCTGATAAGATAACTTCAAAGGGAAAACTCAATCCATTACAAGAGAGTAGAGGGGGAGAAACATCATAAGATCCAACTATAATAGCAAAGCTCACGATACATCAAGATCGTATCACCTCAAGAACACGAGAGAGAGAGAGAGAGAGAGAGAGAGATCAAACAAATAGCTATTGGTACATACCCTCAGCCCTGAGGGAGAACTACTCCCTCCTCGTCATGGAGAGCGCCGGGATGATGAAGATGGCCACCGGAGAGGGATACCCCCTCCGGCAGGGTGCTGAAACGGGTCTGGATTGGTTTTTGGTGGCTACGGAGGCTTCTGGCGGCGGAACTCCCGATCTGTTGTGCTCCCTGAAGTTTTTAGGGTATATGGAAGAAGTACGACAGTGGATCTCCGGGCTGTCCATGAGGTAGGGGGCGCGCCTAGGGGGTGGGCGCCCCCCCACCCTCGTGGGCAAACCAGGACTCTTTTGGTCCATCTCCTATACTACATGGGCTTCTTCTGGTCCAAAAATAAGTTCCATGAAGTTTCAGGTCAATTGGACTCCGTTTGATTTTCCTTTTTTGTGATACTCTAAAACAAGGAAAAAATAGAAACTGGCACTGGGCTCTAGGTTAATAGGTTAGTCCCAAAAATCATATAAAATAGCATATAAAACATCCAAGGTTGATAATATAATAGCATGGAACACTCAAAATTTATAGATACGTTGGAGACGTATCATTGGCCGTGACAAACAAACAGGGAACAACGACTCGGAGGACAACAACTATCTGCCACTCTCCGAGGACGACGTAAGCCTCGGCGATGAAGTTTTCAACGGGTCTAGATTGGTTTTCGGGGGCTACGGAGGCTTCTGGCGGCGGAACTCCCGACTATTGTGCTCCCTGAAGTTTTTAGGGTATATGGACATATATAGGAGGAAGAAGTACGTCGGTGGATCTCCGGGCTGTCCATGAGGCAGGGGGCGCGCCCCCCACCCTCGTGGGCAGCCCGGGACTCTTATGGTCCATCTCCGATACTCCGTGGGCTTCTTATGGTCCAAAAATAAGTTCCATGAAGTTTCAGGTCAATTGGACTCCGTTTGATTTCCCTTTTCTGCAATACTCTAAAACAAGGAAAAAACAGAAACTGGCACTGGGCTCTAGGTTAATAGGTTAGTCCCAAAAATCATATAAAATAGCATATAGATGCATATAAAACATCCAAGGTTGATAATATAATAGCATGGAATAGTAAAAAAATTATAGATACGTTGGAGACGTATCAGCATCCCCAAGCTTAATTCCTGCTCGTCCTCGAGTAGGTAAATGATAAAAACAGAAATTTTGATGTGGAATGCTACCTAACATATTTATCCATGTAGTTCTCTTTATTGTGGCAAGAATATTCAGATCCATAAGATTCAAGACAAAAGTTTAATACTGACATAAAAATAATAATACTTCAAGCATACTAACCAAGCAATCATGTCTTCTCAAAATAACATGGCCAAAGAAATCTATCCCTACAAAATCATATAGTCTGGCTATCTCCGTTTCGAAAAAAAATAGTCTGGCTATGCTCCATCTTCACCACACAACGTATTTAAATCATGCACAACCCCGATGACAAGGAAAGCAATTGTTTCATACTTTTGATGTTCTCAACCTTTTTCAATCTTCACGCAATATATGAGCGTGAGCCATGGATATAGCACTATATGTGGAATAGAAGGCTGGTTGTGGATAAGACAAAAAGGAGAAGATAGTCTCACATCAACTAGGCGTATTAACGGGCTATGGATATGCCCATCAGTAGATATCAATGTGAGTGAGTAGGGATTGCCATGCAACGGATGCACTAGAGCTATAAGTGTATGAAAGCTCAACAAAAGAACTAAGTGGGTGTGCATCAAACTTGCTTGCTCACGAAGACCTAGGGCTTTTTGAGGAAGCCCATCATTGGAATATACAAGCCAAGTTCTATATTGAAAGATTCCACTAGTATATGAAAGTGACAACATAGGAGACTCTCTATCATGAAGATCATGGTGCTACTTTGAAGCACAAGTGTGGTAAAGGATAGTAGCATTGACCCTTCTATCTTTTTCTCTCATTTTTTTGGGCCTTCTATTCTTTTTTTGGCCACTTTTTTCTCCCTTTTTTTATTTTTCGTCCGGAGTCTCATCCCGACTTGTGGGGGAATCATAGTCTCCATCATCCTTTCCTCACTGGGACAATGCTCTAATAATGATGATCCTCACACTTTTATTTACTTACAACTCAAAAATTATAACTTGATACTTAGAACAAGATATGACTCTATATGAATGCCTCCGGCGGTGTACCGGGATGTGCAATGACTCGTGAGTGACATGTATGAAAGAATTATGAACGGTGGCTTTGCCACAAATACGATGTCAACTACATGATCATGCAAAGCAATATGACAATGATGAAGCGTGTCATAATAATGGAATGGTGGAAAGTTGCATGGCAATATATCTCGGAATGGCTATGGAAATGCCATAATAGGTAGGTATAGTGGCTGTTTTGAGGAAGGTATATGTTGGGTGTATGATACCGGCGAAAGGTGCGCGATATTAGAGAGGCTAGCAATGGTGAAAGGGTGAGAGTGCGTATGATCCATGGACTCTACGTTAGTCATAAAGAACTCATATACTTATTGCAAAGATCTACAAGTTATCAAAGCAAAGTATTACGCGCATGCTCCAAGGGGACAGATTGGTAGGAAAAGACCATCGCTCGTCCCCGACCGCCACTCATAAGGAAGACAATCAATAAATAAATCATGCTCCGACTTCATCACATAACGGTTCACCATACGTGCATGCTACGGGAATCACAAACTTCAACACAAGTATTCCTCAAATTCACAACTACTCAACTAGCATGACTCTAATATCACCATCTTTATATCTCAAAACAATCATCAAGCATCAAAATTCTCATAGTATACAATGCACTTTATATGAAAGTTTTTATTATATCACTCTTGGATGCCAATCATATTAGGACTAAATTCATAACCAAAGCAAATTACCATGATGTTTAGGAATCTCAAAATAATATAAGTGACGCACGAGAGTTCATCTATTTCTTCAAAATAAAACCACCACCGTGCTCTAAAAAGATAAAAGTGAAGCACTAGAGCAAATGACAAACTACTCTGAAAGATATAAGTGAAGATCAATGAGTAGTTGAATAATTATTCAACTATATGAAGACTCTCTAACATTTAATAATTTCATATCTTGGTATTCAAACAGCAAGCAAATCAAAATAAAATAAAATGACACTCCAAGCAAAACACATATCATGTGGTGAATAAAAATATAGCTCCAAGTAAAGTTACCGATTAATGAAGACGAAAGAGGGGTTGCCTTCCGGGGCATCCCCAAGCTTAGGCTCTTGGTTGTCCTTGAATATTACCTTGGGGTGCCTTGGGAATCCCTAAGCTTAGGCTCTTGCCACTCCTTGTTCCATAATCCATCAAAACTTAACCCAAAACTTGGATAACTTCACAACACAAAACTCAAAATAGAAAATCTCATGAGCTCTGTTAGCGAAAGAAAACAAAACACCACTTCAAGGTACTGTAATGAACTCATTCTTTATTTATATTGGTGTTAAACCTACTTTATTCCAACCTCTCTATGGTTTATAAACTAATTTAGTAGCCATAGATTCATCAAAATAAGCAAACAACACACGGAAAGCAGAATCTGTCAAAAACAGAACAGTCTGTAGTAATCTGTAGCTAACGTAAACTTATGGAACCCCAAAAATTCTAAAATCAATTTCTGGACGTGAGGAATTTATCTATTAATTATTTTCAAAAATAATTAACTAAATATCACTCTCCAATAAAAAATGGCAGCAAATCTCGTGAGCACTAAAGTTTCTGTTTTTTACAGCATGATCGCAAAGACTTTCCCCAAGTCCTCCCAACGGTTCGACTTGGCACAAACACTAATTAAACACAAAAAAAAAACAACCAAAACAGAGTCTAGATAATTTATTTATTACTAAACAGGAACAAAAATCAAATAACAAAATAAAATTGGGTTTCCTCCCAACAATGCTAACGTTTAACGCCCCTAGCTAGGCATGATGATTTCAAAGATACTCACATAAAGGATAAGAATTGAAACATAAAGAGAGCATCATGAAGAATATGACTAGGACATTTAAGTCTAACCCTCTTCCTATGCATAGGTATTTTGTGAGCAAATGACTTGTGGGAACAAGAATTAACTTGCATAGGAAGGCAAAACAAGTATAACTTTAAAACTTTAAGCACATAGAGAGGAAAATTGGTATTATTGCAATTCCTACAAGCATATGTTCCTCCCTCATAATAATTTTTAGTAGCATCATGAATGAATTCAACAATATAACTATCACATAAAGCATTCTTTTCATGATCTACAAGCATAGAAATTTTATTACTCTCCACATAAGCGAATTTCTTATCATGAATAATAGTGGGAGCAAACTAGACAAAATAATTACCATGTGAGGCATAATCCAATTGAAAACTAAAATCATGATGACAAGTTTCATGGATATCATTATTCTTTATAGCATACAAGTCATCACAATAATCATCATAGATAGCAACTTTGTTCTCATAATCAATTGGAACCTCTTCCGAAATAGTGGATTCATCACAAAATAAAGTCATGACCTCTCCAAATCCAATTTCATCAATATAATCATCATAAATAGGAGGCATGCTTTCATCAGAATAAATTTGCTCATCAAAACTTGGGGGACAAAAAAATATCATCTTCATCAAACATAGCTTCCCCAAGCTTGTGGCTTTGCATATCATTAGCATCATGGATATTCAAGGAATTCATACTAACAACATTGCAATCATGCTCATCATCCAAATATTTAGTGCCAAACATTCTAATGCATTCTTCTTCTAGCACTTGGGCAAAATTATCGGAATCCTTATTTTCACGAAATACATTAAAAAGATGAAGCATATAAGGTACCCTTGATTCCATTTTTTGTAGTTTTCTTTTATAGACTAAACTAGCGATAAAACAAGAAACAAAAAGATTCGATTGAAAGATCTAAAGATATACCTTCAAGTGCTAACCTCCCCGGCAACGGCACCAGAAAAGAGCTTGACGTCTACTACACAACCTTCTTCTTGTAGACGTTGTTGGGCCTCCAAGTGCAGAGGTTTGTAGGACAGTAGCAAATTTCCCTCAAGTGGATGACCTAAGGTTTATCAATATGTGGGAGGCGTAGGATGAAGATGGTCTCTCTCAAGCAACCCTGCAACCAAATAACAAAGTGTCTCTTGTGTCCCCAACACACCCAATACAATGGTAAATTGTATAGGTGCACTAGTTCGACGAAGAGATGGTGATACAAGTGCAATATGGATGGTAGATATAGGTTTTTGTGATCTAAAAATATAAAAACAGCAAGGTAACTAATGATAAAAGTGAGCACAAACGGTATTGCAATGCGTTGAAACAAGGCCTAGGGTTCATACTTTCACCAGTGCAAGTTCTCTCAACAATAATAACATAATTGGATCACATAACTATCCCTCAACATGCAACAAAGAGTCACCCCAAAGTCACTAATAGCGGAGAACAAACCAAGAGATTATGGTAGGGTACGAAACCACCTCAAAGTTATAATTTCTGATCGATCTATCATAGAGTTCGTACTAGAATAACACCTTAAGACACAAATAAAC
The DNA here is from genome assembly GCF_002162155.2 of Triticum dicoccoides. Taxonomy (NCBI): domain Eukaryota; kingdom Viridiplantae; phylum Streptophyta; class Magnoliopsida; order Poales; family Poaceae; genus Triticum; species Triticum dicoccoides. Next base: position 377,179,336 of record NC_041390.1, on the reverse strand, counting down.
CAAAACCCTAATGTCACCTAGATACTCCAATGTCACCTCAAGTATCCGTGGGTATGATTATACGATATGCATCACACAATCTCAGATTCATCTATTCAACCAACACAAAAGTACTTCAAAGAGTGCCCCAAAGTTTCTACCGGAGAGTCGAGACGAAAACGTGTGCCAACCCCTATGCATAGGTTCATGGGCGGAATCCACAAGTTGATCGGATCAATAGAATACCCCATTGTCACCACGGGTATCCCTCGCAAGACATACATCAAGTGTTGTCAAATCCTTAAAGACTCAATCCTATAAGATAACTTCAAAGGGAAAACTCAATCCATTACAATAGAGTAGAGGGGGAGAAACATCATAAGATCCAATTATAATAGCAAAGCTCGCGATACATCAAGATCATATCACCTCAAGAACACGAGAGAGAGAGAGAGAGAGATCAAACACATAGCTACTGGTACATACCCTCAGCCCTGAGGGAAAACTACACCCTCCTCGTTATGGAGAGCGCCGGGATGATGAAGATGGCCACCGGAGAGGGATACCCCCTCCGGCAGGGTGCTGAAACGGGTCTGGATTGGTTTTTGGTGGCTACGGAGGCTTCTGGCGGCGGAACTCCCGATCTGTTGTGCTCCCTGAAGTTTTTAGGGTATATGGAAGAAGTACGACGGTGGATCTCCGGGCTGTCCATGAGGTAGGGGGCGCGCCTAGGGGGTGGGCGCCCCCCCACCCTCGTGGGCAAACCAGGACTCTTTTGGTCCATCTCCTATACTACGTGGGCTTCTTCTGGTCCAAAAATAAGTTCCATGAAGTTTCAGGTCAATTGGACTCCGTTTGATTTTCCTTTTTTGTGATACTCTAAAACAAGGAAAAAACAGAAACTGGCACTGGGCTCTAGGTTAATAGGTTAGTCCCAAAAATCATATAAAATAGCATATAAAACATCCAAGGTTGATAATATAATAGCATGGAACACTCAAAATTTATAGATACGTTGGAGACGTATCATTGGCCGTGACAAACAAACAGGGAACAACGACTCGGAGGACAACAACTATCTGCCACTCTCCGAGGACGACGTAAGCCTCGACGATGAAGATTTTATCATGCCAGAGGAACCCCTCGAACTAGAGCGCTTCAAGCGCCGGCTAATAGCCACGGCTAGAATCCTAAAAAAGAAACAGCAGAAGATTCTAGCTGACAAGGACCTGCTCAACGACAGATGGACTAATGTCCTCGCAGCCGAAGAATACGGCCTTGTGCGACCCAATTCGATGATGAGGTGCTGGAGCCCATGCCACCCGCCCGTAACACGACTGACGAGCCCGATAGACCACCACGTGGCTGGGACAGAACGACGACTCAAGCCGAACACCAGCCCACACCACCTTGCCTAAAAAGTAAAGAAACAATAGCTCGGGGATACACATACGACCTACGACAGGACCTGGAAAATAGGGCAGGTCGAACCAGGTCAATCTACGGATCATGGGGTGTGGTCCAGCACGAGAGGAGGGCTATTGAGCCGGGTGCGATAAGCGTAACCAACCCCGGGCCAAAAACCGCATACGAACTCCATCCGAACTGCGTCGTGACATGGCCCGATACACAGGCACCGCACACCCCTTATGCTTCAGCGATGAGGTAATGGAGCACGAGTTCCCTGAAGGGTTTACACCTGTGAACATCGAATCATACGACAGCACATCAGATCCCGCAGTATGGATTGAAGATTTTCTTCTGCACATTCACATGGCTTGCGGTGATGATCTACACGCCATCAAATACCTTCCCCGAAAACTTAAGGGGCCAGCTAGGCATTGGTTAAACAGCCTCCCAGAAAACTCTATTGGAAGCTGGGAAGACTTGGAACATGCCTTTAGAGACAACTTCCAAGGCACTTATGTCCGGCGTCCGGATGCCGGTGACCTCAGTCATATAGTCCAATAGCCCGGAGAGTCGGCCAGGAAATTCTGGACCAGGTTCCAGATTAAAATGAACCAGATTGTCGACTGTTCGGACGCCGAAGCCTTAGCGGCCTTCAAACACATCATCCGTGACGAATGGCTCGCTGACACCTCGGCCAAGAAAAGTCGATGTCCATAGTAGCCCTGACAGCACTAATGACCCGCTTCTGCGCGGTCGAGGATGGCTGGCTAGCCCGCAGCGGTGACAGTACCAGCGACCCCGGCACTTACGAAGCCCGAAACAGCAATGGAAGGCCCCGACGCAACGAACATAAGTGTCGGAGCAACAATGATGATACAAAGAATACGACAGTCAATACAGGATTCAGTGGCTCCAAATCAGGTCAACGGAAGAAGCCATTCAAACAAAACAAAGACGGTTCATCAAGCCTGGACCGAATATGTCGGCGTTCCGGGAACGGGGGTCCCTAGACGTGCCTACCTGCGGCCCGCGGCGTGACTAAGCCAACAGGCCGTATGTCCCATCTACACCAACAAAGCACCCAAGACCCTCGCGAGGATCCAAGCCTCGCGAGGCGGACGATGCAAGACCTCCTCTGGAGTGGCCTAACTAGGCAGGCTCACGAGGAGCGGAGATATCAAGGCGAGGCGAACCTCACGAGGCTCTCGTGACGTGAGCCGTGACGATCGACACCAGGCGGGCGCCAGCGTGCACAACATCCTTGTTTCCTCTTTGGTGCAAAGGGGGCAAGCCCAGCCGCGGAGTACCAAGGCATCAGGCAAAGGTTGCCGTTTCGGTGCAACAAGACCAAGACCAAGGACTGCAAGATGGAGGTCATCATGGAGCTCAGAACAGCGTCACCACCAGAACTTTGTGTAGTCGAAGACTACTTTTTCAGGATAGCTTGTACTAGCTACCCCCTTCAAATTAGCCCGCCATTGTTGGCTCCCTTCCCGCTTGATATTTGGGAAGAGGACTAGGGCCTCTATAAATAGGACTAGCCACCACAGTAGGGGGAGCAGAGTGAGAGAGAGAGGACGAACTGACCTTAGTTTGAGAGAGACCAACCCCCCACACACAAGCTCACCGAGCACAAGAACGCCTTAACCTCAGGAGGCCATTCTGCCCTTGTATTGTTCATCATCTACCCAGGAGGCAATCCACCACGACCACACCGAAGTAGGGTATTACACCACATCGGTGGCCCGAACCAGTATAAACCCTGTGTCCATCTATGTTGTGAGTTCGTCGAGTTCGTCCGTGAGATCCTAGCAAGCTAGAGCGTAGATCGGTTGGAGGGAAAGACTTCACGCGCACCCCAATGTTAGAACCTTAAGGGTTTGCTGGGACCCCATACCCCGACATTTGGCATGCCAGGTAGGGGTGCGCCGTAGCTTCCCTTGCATCAGTTCGCCGCTCCGTCGATCCGTCGTCTCCATGTCGGACGCTCGCCGCACTCGAGCTGAGCGTCGGGCCGCCCGCGTCGCTCAGACGGCTCCCGTCGGCGGGCCGCCTCGTCATTCTCCGTCCCCCGCAGCCAACGCTGCCACCGGCCCGATGGGAAACGAGCAGCACGCATCCTCGCAACATCCTTCGGTGCGGCAGGGCGGCCGCACCGCTACTCCATCACTCACTCCTGCTGGCTCTTTGTCCCACGCGCGCCGCGCTTCCCTGGAGGCATGGGCTGTGCTCATCGCGGCGAACGAGCTCCTGCGTTACCGCCCGGTCGACGACGTCTATGAGGAGTGGCTCGACCGCGTCGCTGAGCTCGTTCGTGCCGCAGGGGCTCTCTGGCGCTGTCACACTCTCTGCCTCCCCCTCAGCAGGGGGCTCGTGGCGCGCCTCCACCACCTCGACCCCAAGACAGTGCCTTGGCGCCAAGGCGCGCGCCTCCGCGACGCGATCCGCCACGCCCGCGCGTGAAGAAAGAAGTTGCCAAGAAATCCCGAGACCGCGAGAAGCTGCACCAGCGCTCCTCGCGCCACCTCATCAAGACCGCCGCTACCTGCAGTGGCACAGCGCGGACCTCGCCAAGACCAAGCTCCGCCCCGAAGCGAGCCCCGGCAACCACGGTAGGCTGCCACGCCTTCACCCCTGAGCTGCGCAGTGTTGCCTGGCCGGGCAAGTTCAAGCCAAATCTGCCTCCTCGGTACAACGGCACCGCCGACCCCACAGAGTTCCTGCAGCTCTATGAGTTGAGCATCGAAGCGGCCAACGGCGACGAAAAAGTCATGGCGAACTGGTTTCCCATGGCTCTCAAGGATGGGGCCCGCTCCTGGCTCCTGAACTTGCAGCACGGCTCGATCTCCTCCTGGGACGAGATGTGCGACCGCTTCGTCGCCAACTTCCAGGGCACTCGTGACCGCCCACCGGTCGCGGGTGACCTATACCGCATCAAGCAACAGCCCGGAGAGACCTTCTAGAAGTACATCCAGCGCTTCAACAGCACCCGCCTCAAGATCCCCAAGGTCATGGACGAGGCCATCATCTCCGTGTTTTCAGATGGCGTCCGCGACGTCAAGATGAAGGAAGAGGTGGCAATCCATGAGGAGCTTTGCAGATCTTAGGAGCTGTTCAACCTGGCGACCAGGTGCGCAAGAGCTGAGGAGGGGCGCCTCTCTCTCCTTGAGCTGCCAGCTGCAGGAGTGGAGGAAAAGAAGGCCAAGGCCAAGGACGTGAAGCGCAAGGAGGCAGTAGTGCTGGCAGCAGAGCCCGACACCAAGTGAGGCAGGGAACTTCCCGAGTCATCCAAGAATGGCCGCCCATTCTGTGCCTTCCACAACCTAAACACCCACAACACCAGCGACTATCAAGAGCTCAGAGCCATTCAGGAAGGACACTTCCGCCGACGCCCCAAGTGCAACGACCGGGGCTACGGCCGTGGAGGAGGACGTAGAGGCGGACGCTGGGACGACCGTGGCCCGTGCCTGGAGTGGTGTGACCGGCCTTGTGAGGACCGCTAGCAGGACCAACCTCGCGAGGGCGCCTGGAGGGACCCGCCTCGTGAGGATCGCCCCCAGGGCAACGCTGGTCTTCCCCCGTTCCCGCGAGCGCCAGGGGGCTACTGCTATCTCTACGTCGCCATCAATAAGTTCACTATGTGGGCAGAGGTGGAAGCCGTCCGAACCATTCCAGCCGGCTCTGCCATCAAGTTCATCAAGGGCCTCGTGAGCCGCTTCAGGGTCCCCAACCGCATCATCACAGATAACGGCTCGCAGTTCACTAGTAACCTCTTTAAAACCTACTGTGCTATCCTTGGAACGCAGATCTGCTACACTTCAGTAGCCCACCCCAGGAGCAATGGTCAGGCCGAGTGCGCCAACGCTGAGGTCCTAAGGGGCCTCAAGACCAGGACCTTCAAGAAGAAGGTGGAGGCCTGCGGCAGGAGCTGGCACGACGAGCTCCAGTCCGTGTTGTGATCCATCGGCACCACCGCTACCAAGCCAATGGGCGAGACTCCGTTCTTCCTCGTCTACGGACCTGAAGCAGTCCTCCCTCACGAGGTCAGGCATCGCTCTGCACGGGTACTGGCATTCGACAAAATGTAGCAGGATGCCATGCGGGGGATGGATCTCATGCTAGGGGAGGAACGACGTCGTGAAGCTGCATTAAGGGCGGCAAGGTACCAGCAAGAGCTGCGGCGCTACCACTGCCGCAACATTCGCTCCAGGACGCTCGAGACGGGTGACCTGGTCCTGAGGCGGGTTCTCTCCAGGGAAGGCTTGCACAAGCTCTCACCCATGTGGGAGGGCCCGTTCAGGGTCGTTCACATCGCCAGGCCTGGCGCCGTGCGCTTGGAGATGCAAGAGGGGACACCCATCCAAAACGCCTAGAACATCCAGCACCTCCGGAAGTTCTACCCATGAAGCAAGGCCTAGAGCCTGAGAAGCAAGGCCCGGAGCCTGAGAAGCAAGGCCCAGAGCCTGAGAAGCAAGGCCCGGAGCGTGAGAAGCAAGGCCCGGAGCCTGAGAAGCAAGGCCTAGAGCCTGAGAAGGAAGGCCCAGAGCCTGAGAAGGAAGGCCCAGAGCCTGAGAAGCAAGGCCGAGAGCCTGAGAAGCAAGGCCTAGAGCCTATGAAGCAAGGCCCGGTGCCTGTGAAGAATCGCCGCCCGTGACACTCTCACGTAATAATGAGTTGGGGCTATACACGCCCCGGAGTCTCAGGAGCGCCGCCCTCAGGCCCTGGGGCTCCCTCCCACACCTAGTGGACAGCACTTAGCTCCGCGCTGGTGAGAAGACTCGAAGACTAGATTAGGTGTCGGACGCGGCTTTTCATTTGCTTTCTATAGTTGGCTTGCTTTTCCTTAATCGAGTTTGCCTTTTGGCGTTCCTTGCTGATTTGGTTCCTTCGCCTTTTACCGTGTTTTTCGGCTCTGGTTTACCCGTGATCTCTCTCTCTCGCATACCTCGCGAGGGGGCTAGGCAGGTTCCCTCGCGAGCTTTTCCTTCTCTCTGCCTTCTCGCGAGTCACCCTCGTTCGAGCCTGGAAGCTGGCGCAACTCTCCTAAATCTGTGCCCCTCGGGTACCATGATGCAAAGCGCCAAGTCAAGGTTCAGGTGAATGGCAAAATCCTCTAGCACACCCCTAACAAATTCTTGCAGTTCTTGAGCAAACACAGGTATCTCGTGAAGGAAGGGGCGTCCCAAACACGCCAGGTTAGGTTATCTCTGCGCAAAATAGCAACATGGCATGGGAATAACTCACACGTTGCATTAACCAAGAACCATAGTTCGATACACGCCCCTTTGGGCCCATACTGGTTTCATTTTCTGGTGCAGGGAAAGAAAGGAAAAAACCAAACAAAGCAGCGTTTCAACAATCTGTGGGGGCAGGCCCTTAGCGACGCCCAAGCCTAGCCAAACCCTTCCTCGCGCTTCACGGAGGCACGGCGACGAGATGACCCGCTGCCTCCTTCGAAGCGAGCGCAGCGGCGCGCCGGCGGATCGTAGCCACTACTGTTGGAGCTGTCCCAGGAGGGAGAGCCGCCGAAGCTGGAGGAGATGCGGTCGCCGTTGAGGGCAGGCTCGCCCTCACCCTCGTCACGACCGTCACCAAGGCCGAGCACCTCCTTGCCGTCGTTCGTCTTGGGGCAGCATCTGGCACGGCGGCCATCTTCCCTGAACACCCTCACGAAGAGGGATGACCTGCCATCATACTTGAAGTGGAGCGTGCACCGCCTGCCCAGGCCGCGCGCGTGGGCGAACGTCTGCCAGCTACGGGCCAGGGCTATGTTGCCCGCGTCAGAAGTCTTGACCGCGACCCAGGAGGCCTTGCTGCAGCAACCATCCGCCTGCAACCAGAGCCCCCATGGACCAGGGGCCGGCAGCTCAGCGACAAAGAAGCGCGGAAGCTGGAGCCAGTTGCCGGCCGGGTTTTCTGACCAAACAACGAACTCCGGCAATGCCTCCGCTGAATGGAAGCACGGGCAGGGAGGCCTCGCCACCATCGCGCACCTCCCTCCGTCGACTGGACCGCCACGGTTGGGACGGCCCCCTCTGCGTGCCGTGGCGCCGCCTCAACGGTGGGCCACAGCGGGCGTCGTAGCATGCTTGCTCGGGCGGCCGCGACCGCGCTTGGGCACCGGGGAACCAGGGCCCTTGCGAGGGGCTTTGCCCTTCTCGGCAGCAGAGAACTTCCTTTGAGGTGCCATCGGAGGCACCGCAAGCAATGGAGCAAGAAGGAGGAAGCAAGCAAGGAAGAGATGGGCAACAGGGGCTCCGCCCCCTCCCCATTTATTGCAAGAGAAGGCCAACTGGCGTCCCCCACGATCGCAGGTAATGATGGTTTCCCTTGCATGTCGCAAGGACATGTCAAGTCGTGCAGTCGTCAAGACAGCATGGGGAAGCGGAGACGCCCACGTCCAATCAACCGTCATGCTTCAACTGAGGCCGCAGGCTTTTGGGGCCCGCGGTGCTTCGAGCTTTACCCTTGGCTTCATCGTGAAGCCAAGCCCGTGTGCACCTTGGGCCCGGGGGCTACTGTCGGCGTTCTGGGAACAGGGGTCCCCAGACTTGCCTCCCTGCGGCCCGCGGTGTGGCTGAGCCAGCAGGCCGTACGGCCCATCGTCACCAACAAAGCACCCAAGACCCTCGCGAGGGGCCAAGCCTCGTGGGGCGGAGGACGCAAGACCTCCTCTGGAGTGGCCTAGCTTGGCAGGCTCACGAGGAGCGGAGATATCAAGGCGAGGGGAACCTCATGAGGCTCTCGTGACGTGAGCCGTGACGATCGAGACCAGGCGGGTGCTAGCGCGCACATCGTCCTTGTTTCCTCTTTGATGCAAAGGGGGCAAGCACAGCCGTGGAGTACCGAGGCATCAGGCAAAGGTTGCCATTTCGGTGCAACAAGGCCAAGACCAAGGACTGCAAGACGGAGGTCATCGTGGATCCCAGAACAGCGTCACCACCAGAACTTTGTGCAGGCGAAGACTACTTTTGACAGGATAGCTTGTACTAGCTATCCCCCTTCAAATTAGCCCGCCATTGTTGGCTCCCTTCCCGCTCGATATTTGGGAAGAGGACCAGGGCCTCTATAAATAGGCTAGCCACCACAGTAGGGGGGAGCAGAGTGAGAGAGAGGACGAACTGACCTTAGTTTGAGGGAGACCACCCCCCACACACAAGCTCACCGAGAACAAGAACGCCTTAACCTCAGGAGGCCGTTCTGCCCTTGTATTGTTCATCATCAGCCCAAGAGGCAATCCACCACCACCACACTGGAGTAGGGTATTGCACCACATCGGTGGCCCGAACCAGTATAAACCCTGTGTCCATCTGTGTTGTGAGTTCGTCGAGTTCGTCCGCAAGATCCTAGCAAGCTAGAGCGTAGATCGGTTTGAGGGAAAGACTTCACGCACACCTGAGTGTTCGAACCTTAAGGGTTTGCCGGGACCCCATACCCCGACAGAATACTTGATCGACCCTGCCAGATCCACGGCACTCCTGATAAGCCTGCCAACAATACCAACAGAAGCTGTTGGGTCTTCAAACAGGCCGGCAAGTTAAATGCCGAGGATAAGGAGAATGGGTCGCCCAGTGAGGATGACGACGAGGAACCTCGCAAACCGAAAACAGGGGGTCAGAAAAAATTTCCCCCTGAAGTCAAAACGGTGAACATTATATACGTCACCCATATCCCGAAGAGGGAGCGCAAGCGCGCGCTAAGGGACTTTTATGCGATAGAACCAGTCGCCCCAAATTCAACCCATGGTCGGCCTATCCGATCACCTTCGGTAGCAGGGACCATCCGATCAGTATCCGTCACGGAGGTTCGGCCACATTAGTCCTCGATCCAATCATCGACGGATTCCACCTTACGCGAGTCCTCAAGGATGGCGGCAGTACCTTAACCTGTTCTATCAGGACACAGTTTGTAAGATGGGTATTAATCCATCAAGAATCAGGCCCACTAAAACTACCTTTAAAGGAGTGATACCCAGTGTAGAGGCCTACTGCACAGGCTCAATCACATTGGAAGTGGTCTTCAGCTTGCCGGACAACTTCCGCAACGAAGACTTGATCTTCGATATCGTCCCCTTCCGTAGTGGCTACCATGCACTGCTCGGACGAACTGAGTTCGCTCGCTTCAATGCAGTCCCGCACAACGCCTATCTCAAACTCAAGATGTCCGGACCACGCAGTATTATAACGGTGAATGGAAACATGGAACGTTCCCTCCGTACTGAGGAGCACACCGCGGCCCTGGGAGCGGAAGTACAGGGTGGCCTCATTAAGCCAACTATGGCCAAGTCCTCGGACACTGTCAAACGAGTTCGGGCTACCCCATTGTATGACAGTATAGCTCGTTAGGAGCTCGATTAGCAATCCGGCCTCCATCTCACCCCCTACCAAGTTGTGGCATATGTTCCACGTGTACATAATTACGCACTAAAAATACCATGGGAAAGGATGGAGGCATAATAAGGACAATGTCTACAATACGGCTAGACCCTATCAGGACACTTACATTTCCTTTTTCTTTTCTTTTTATTTTTCCTAGCTTCTCGCAACCCACGTCACCCTTTCGACGGTACCAAGGCATCTTTCCGTGGCCTATTATAAAAACACCGTTCGATGTTCCTCTCGAAGGACAATATACCAAGGAGAAAAGAAGCATAGACGCGTGCCAGAGTACCTAAAGGATCTTTAAAGATCACCTTGTTCGCTTTCAGGACGCATGCACAGCTTCCACTTGTGTTCGGCATGTAAAATAGCCTTGTTGCTTATTGCACTATTTGCATCAATACATTTTGACATATCAATCAGACTACTATGGAAAACAACTTTTTGCCCAAACCTATGTGGCGTTGGCGTATCTACCAACATACGTTTCCCTATTTTTGTCCGGTTGTCATGTACACCTTGGTGTGACCTAAATCGCAGGAGCTTTATTAAGCTGCATACATCTTTTAAATATTTAAAAGTCCGGACACTTTAACATTGCAATTCGGCGCCCCGAATATAGCATTATATGCACTGGCTCCGAATCATGTCTTTGGTCAATAGTTGGGTTGCCCGGCTCCTGTGCTTGCTACCTTACGTTCCGTCTGATTGGCTAGGGTAGTAAAGGGAGAACTACTGCGATTGTCTATCTGGTCCACCCGGACAAACACCTCAGTAGAGAGAGCCGAAAACTGACTGTCATGATGTCGCGAGAGCTGGTCAGTGATATGTCCATTTTGCATCATGCTTTTATATCAATATTTATTGCATTATGGGCTGTTATTAAAGATAATTTCACAATAATTATGCATATTCTCTCTTATTTTACAAGGTTTACATGAAGAGGGAGAATGCCGGCAGCTGGAATTCTGGGCTGGAAAAGGAGCAAATATTAGAGACCTATTCTGCACAACTCCAAAAGTCCTGAAACTTCACGGGAGCATGTTTTGGAATATATAAAAAGTACTAGTGAAAGAATCAACCAGAGGGGGCCCACACCCTAGCCACGAGGGTGGGGGGCACGCCCTACCCCCTGGGCGCGCCCCCTATCTCGTGGCCCCCTGGCAGGCCTCCGGTGCCCATCTTCTACTATATGAAGTCTTTTGTCCGAGAAAAAAATCATAAGCAAGCTCACGGGACGAAACTCCGCCGCCACGAGGCGGAACCAATCTAGGGCTCAAGTGGAGCTGTTCTGCCGGAAAAACATCCCTCCGGGAGGGGGAAATCATCACCATCGTCATCACCATCGATCATCTCATCAGAAGGGGGTCAATCTCCATCAACATCTTCACCAGCACCATCTCATCTCAAACCCTAGTTCATCTCTTGTATCCAATCTTTGTCTCAAAACCTCAGATTGGTACCTATTGGTTACTAGTAGTGTTGATTATTCCTTGTAGTTGATGCTAGTTGGTTTATTTGGTGGAAGATCATATGTTCAGATCCTTTATGCATATTAATACCCCTCTAATTATGAACATGCATATGATTTGTGAGTAGTTACATTTGTTCCTGAGGACATGGGAGAAGTCTTGCTATGAGTAGTCATGCGAATTTGGTATTTGTTCGATATTTTGATGAGATGTATGTTGTCTCTCCTCTAGTGGTGTCATGTGAACGTCGACTATAGGACACTTCACCATTGTTTGGGCCTATGGGAAGGCATTGGGAAGTAATAAGTAGATGATGGGTTGCTAGAGTGACAGAAGCTTAAACCCTACTTTATGTGTTGCTTCATAAGGGGCTGATTTGGATCCATATGTTTCTTGCTATGGTTAGGTTTACCTTAATACTTCTTTTGTAGTTGTGGATGCTTGCAAGAGGGGTTAATCATAAGTGGGATGCTTGTCCAAGGAAGGGCAGTACCCAAGCACCGGCCCACCCACATATCAAATTATCAAAGTACCGAATGGGGATCATATGAACGTGATGAAAACTAGCTTGACGATAATTCCCATGTGTCCTCGGGAGCGCTTTCCTTTGTATAAGAGTATGTCCAGGCTTATCCTTTGCTGCAAAAAGGATTGGGCCATCTTGCTTCACCTTATTTACTTTTATTACATGTTACCCGTTACAAATTACCTTATCACAAAACTATCTGTTACCGAAAATTTCAGTGAAAACTGCTTATCATTTCCTTCCGCTCCTCGTTGGGTTCGACACTCTTACTTATTGAAAGAACTATGGAACATAATCCTTTGAGGGGCTTGTTCGGGGTATCTTCACCCCGACCAGTAGAGCAAAGAGTTGCTCCTCAACCTACTGAACCTACTAAAAATGTTTACATTGAAATTACTTCGGGTATGATAGAGAAACTGCTAGCTAATCCTTTCACAGGTGATGGAACATTACATCCCGATTTGCACGTAATCTATGTGGATGAAGTTTGTGGATTATTTGAGCTTGCAAGTATGCCCAAGGATGTTATCAAGAAGAAGGTCTTCCTTTATCTTTGAAGGGAAAGGCATTAACATGGTTTAGGCTATGTGATAGTATGGGATCATGGAACTACAACTGATTGAAATTGGAATTTCATCAGAAGATTTATCCTATGCATCTGGTTCGTCGTGGTCATAATAATATATATAGTTTTTGGCCTCGTGAAAGAGAAAGCATCGCTCAAGAATGGGGGGGGGGGCTTAAGTGAATGTTATATTCATGCCCCAATCTTGAGCTCTCAAGAGAAATTATTATTCAAAATTTTTATGCTCGTCTTTCTCTCAATAATTGCTCCATGCTTGATACTTCTTATATTGGTTCTTTTATGATGAAGACTATTGAATTCAAATGGGATTTATTGGAGAGAATTAGATGCAACTCTGAAGATTGGGATCTCGACGAACGTAAGGAGTTAGGTAAAACACCTAAGTTTGATTGTGTTAAATCTTTTATGGATACTGATGCTTTTCGTGAATTTAGCACTAAATATGGACCTGACTCTGAGATAGTAGCTTCTTTCTGTCAATCCTTTGCTACTCATGTTGATCTCCCTAAGGAGAAGTGTTCTAAATATCATACTCCCATTGAAGTAAAAGTAGTCACACCTATTAAAGTTGAAGAAATGACTATCACTTATAATGTTGATCCTGTTGTTCCTACTACTTATATTGAGAAACCACATTTCCCTGTTAGAATAAACGATCATGTTAAAGCTTCAACTGTGTTCGTACGAGTAATACTAGAACACCTACACCCTTTGACCAAATTAAAGTTGAACCTAGTGTTGCTATGGTTAAAGATCTCTTGGCCGATAATATTGATGGGCATGTTATTTACTTTTGTGATGAAGCTGCTAGAATTGCTAGACCTGACACTAAAAATAAACATAGACCTGTTGTAGGCATGCCTGTTATTTCTGTTAAAATAAGAGATCATTGCTATCATGGCTTATGTGATATGGGTGCTAGTGCAAGTGCAATACCTCATTCCTTATACAAAGAAATTATGCATGATATTGCACCTGCTGAGATAGAGGAAATTGATGTTACAATTAAGCTTGCCAATAGAGACACTATTTCACTAGTTGGGATTGTTAGAGATGTTGAAGTCTTGTGTGGGAAAGTTAAATATCCTGTTGATTTTCTTGTTCTTGGTTCCCCACAAGATAACTTTTGTCCTGTTATATTTGGCAGACCCTTCTTGAATACTATTAATGCTAAGGTAGACTGCAAAAAAGATGTAGTTACTATTGGTTTGGGGGATATGTCTCATGAGTTTAATTTTGCTAAAGAATTGCCTAGTAAAGATGAAATTATTGGTCTTGCTTCTATTGTCGTGCCTCCTAATGATCCTTTAGAACAATATTTGCTTGACCATGAAAATGATATGTTTATGAATGAAAGAATGGAAATAGATGAAGTATTCTTTAAACAGGGACCTATTTTGAAACACAACTTGCCTGTTGAAATTCTAGGGGATCCTCCTCCACCCAAGGGAGATCCCGTGTTTGACCTTAAACCATTACCTGATAATCTTAAATATGCTTATCTTGATGAGAAAGAGATATATCATGTTATTGTCGTGCCTCCTAATGATCCTTTAGAACAATATTTGCTTGACCATGAAAATGATATGTTTATGAATGAAAGAATGGAAATAGATGAAGTATTCTTTAAACAGGGACCTATTTTGAAACACAACTTGCCTGTTGAAATTCTAGGGGATCCTCCTCCACCCAAGGGAGATCCCGTGTTTGACCTTAAACCATTACCTGATAATCTTAAATATGCTTATCTTGATGAGAAAGAGATATATCATGTTATTATTAGTGCTAACCTGTCAGAGCATGAAGAAAAGAAAATATTGAAAACTCTAAAGAAGCACCGTGCTGCTATTGGATATACTCTTGATGATCTTAAGGGCATTAGTCCCACTCTATGCCGGCATAAAAAAAATTGTAGAAAGATGCGAAACCGGTTGTTGATCACCAACGACGGTTAAATCCTAAGATGAAAGAAGTGGTAAGAAAATAAATACTAAATCTACTGGAGGCAGGTATAATTTATCCCGTTGCTGATAGTCAGTGGGTAAGTCCTATCCATTGTGTCCCTAAGAAGCGAGGTATTACTGTTGTTCCAAATGATAAAGATGAATTGATCCCACAAAGAATTGTTACAGGTTATAGAATGGTAATTGATTTCCGCGAACTAAATAAAGCTACTAAAAAGGATCATTGCCCTCTACATTTTTATTGATCAAATGCTAGAAAGATTATCCAAACATACACATTTTTGCTTTCTAGATGGTTATTCTGGTTTTTTCTCAAATACCTGTGTCAAAAGAGGATCAAGAAAAGACAACTTTTACTTTCCCTTTTGGTACCTTTGCTTATAGACGTATGCCTTTTGGTTATGCAATGCACCTGCTACCTTTCAAAGATGTATGACTGCTATATTCTTTGACTTTTGTGAAAAGATTGTTGAGGTTTTCATGGATGATTTCTCTGTATATGGAACTTCTTTTGATGATTGCTTAAGCAACCTTGATCGAGTTTTGCAGAGATGTGAAGAAACTAATCTTGTCTTGAATTGGGAGAAGTGCCACTTTATGGTTAATGAAGGTATTGTCTTGGGGCATAAAATTTCTGAAGGAGGTATTGAAGTTGATAAAGCTAAAGTTGATGCTATTGAAAAGATGTCGTGTCCTAAGGACATTAAAGGTATACGAAGTTTCCTTGGTCATGCCGGTTTTTATAGGAGGTTCATTAAAGACTTCTCAAAAATTTCCAGGCCTCTGACTAATCTCTTACAAAAAAGATGTTCCTTTTGTCTTGGATGATGATTGTGTAGAAGCATTTGAAATGCTTAAGAAAGCTTTGATTTCTGCACCCATTGTTCAGCCTCCTGATTGGAATTTACCCTTTGAAATTATGTGTGATGCTAGTGATTATGCTGTAGGTGTTGTCCTAGGACAAAGAGTTGATAAGAAATTAAATTTTATCCAATGTGCTAGTAAAACTCTAGACAGTGCCCAGAGAAATTATGCTACTACTGAAAAGGAATTTCTAGCAGTTGTATTTGCTTGTAATAAGTTCAAACCTTATATTGTTGATTCTAAAGTAACTATTCACACTGATCATGTTGCTATTAAATACCTTATGGAAAAGAAAGATGCTAAACCTAGACTTATTAGATGGGTACTCCTGCTACAAGAATTTTATTTACATATTATTGATAGAAAGGGAGCTAAGAACCCCGTTGCAGACAATTTGTCTAGGTTAGAGAATGTTCTTGATGACCCACTACCTATTGATGATAGCTTTCCTGATGAACAATTAGCGGTCATAAATGCTTCTCGTACTGCTCCATGGTATGCTGATTATGCTAATTATAGTGTTGCTAAATTTATACCACCTAGTTTCACATACCAGCAAAAGAAAAAGGTTTTGTATGATTTAAGGCATTACTTCTATGATCACCCACACCTTTATAAAAAGGAGTAGATGGTATTATTAGACATTGTGTACCTGAGCATGAAAAGGAATGGATCCTACGCAAGTGTCACTCGGAGGCTTATGGAGAACACCACGCTGGAGATAGAACTGCAATAAGGTCAATCCGGTTTCTATTGGCCTACTCTCTTCAAAGATGCCCGTATGTTTGTCTTGTATTGTGATGAATGTCAAAGAATTGGTAATATTAGTAGACGTCAAGAAATTCCTATGAATTAATCGCTTGTTATTGAACCATTTGATGTTTGGGGCTTTGACTATATGGGACTGTTTCCTTCCTCTAATGGGTATACACATATTTTAGTTGCTGTTGATTACGTTACTAAGTGGGTAGAAGCTATCCCAACTAGTAGTGCTCATCATAACACCTCTATTAAGATGCTTAAAGAAGTTATTTTTCTGAGGTTTGGAGTCCCTAGATACTTAATGACTGATGATGGTTCACATTTTATTCATGGTGCTTTTCGTAAAATGCTTGCTAAGTATGATGTTAATCATAGAATTGCTTCTCCATATCATCCACAGTCTAGTGGTCAAGTAGAACTAAGTAATAGAGAGCTTAAGTTAATTTTGCAAAAGACTGTTAATAGATCTAGAAAGAATTGATCCAAGAAACTTGATGATGCATTATGGGCTTATAGAACTGCATATCAAAATCCTATGGGTATGTCTCTGTATAAAATGGTTTATGGAAAAGCATGTCACTTACCTCTCGAACTAGAACATAAGGCATATTGGGTCATTAAAGAGATCAACTATGACTCCAAACATGCCGGTGAGAAGAGACTATTTGACATTAGCTCACTTGATGAATGGAGAACCCAGGCCTATGAGAATGCCAAACTGTTTAAAGAAAAAGTTAAAAGATGGCATGACAAAAGGATACAAAAGCGTGAGTTTAATGTAGATGATTATGTTTTTCTATACAACTCTCGTTTAAGATTTTTTGCGGGAAAACTCCTCTCTAAATGGGAAGGTCCTTCCAGGAGATCTATCGTTCCGGTGCCATAAAAATCAACAACTTCGAAGGCAAAAATCCGAGGGTGGTGAACGGTCAAAGAATCAAACATTAACCCCGGAGGAATACATAAAGGACACTTTCCAGAATGTTTCAGACTCCGAAAAGGAATAGGTATGAGGTACGGTAAGTAAACCGACTCCAAAACAGTTCTAATAGCAATTTTTCTCTGTTTTGGAATATTTAAGAAAATAGGAAAATAGGAAGCAATACAGGAAGGACACGAGGGTGGAGGGCGCGCCCTACCCCCTGGGCACACCCCCTGCCTCGTGGGCACCTCGTATGCTCTCCGGACTCCATTTTCTTGTGCGATACTTCTTTTGGTCGGTAAAAATTCATTATGTAATCTCCCGAAGGTTTTGATCACCGTACCATGCAAATATCTCCTGTTTTTTTTCGAGCTGTTTTTTGCCAGAGTTGTCAAGGCTAGGCATCATGTCGTCCCCCTCCTCCAACAATGAGGGCAACGATGCTTGGCTAATGAAGATAGAGGTGAAGAGAGAAGAACCCGGAGATATCAACAAGTATGATGGGATCAAGAAGGCCATCGAGGATCAAGTTCCGACAACAGAAGATGAAGACATCCTCCAAGCCCATCACAATATTCTTACCCCAACGGAGATTGAAGCTTTCAAGATTATTGAGTTAGCTCGCATACAAAACAAATATATCACACGTGTAAATATTTTGTTGAAGGAGCATACCACCGCACTCAAGGGCATTATCCGCAAATTGGAGGATCTCCTACGCTCGATGTGTGACTATCCATCATCACCACCATCTTCTTCACCAGCAAAGGAGCACTGAGTATGGGCACTCCCCTTGGCAACTGCCATGCTTGGGGGAGGTGCCCCGGTATCGTATCACCATCACACTCCTATCTTTACCGTTTTTCTTAGTTCGATCCTTTTAGTAATATTTTGATATAGTAGAATAAAGTTTTAGTATAATCTAGTTTTGAGTTTTGCTTTATGATCCTTCTATGTAATCAAGTTCATGAGCTATATATAATAAAGATTAGTTATGAGTCAAGGGCCTGATTATCTTGCCATGATCTAGAGGGAATAAAAATAAAAGAGAAGAGAGACAATAAAAAGAAATAAAGAGATCATATTGATCTTATGGAGAGTAATGAATTCACATATAGAGAGTATGATGAAGAAAAGTTGTTGAGAGTTGACAAACATAGTTTTGGTCATCATTGCAATTAATAGGAAGTAATAAAGAAAGAGAGGTTTTCACATATAAATATACTATCTTGGACATCTTTTATGCTTGTGAGCACTCATTAAAATATGACATGCTAAAGAGTTGATGTTGGACAAGGAAGACAACATAATGGGTTATGTTTTCTTACATCCGAAATAAATTATATTGTCATGGATCGTCCAACATGTTGAGCTTGCCTTTCCCCCTCACGCTAGCCAAATTCTTTGCACCAAGTAGAGATACTACTTATGCTTCCAAATATCCTTAAACCCAATTTTGCCATGAGAGTCCACCATATCTACCTATGGATTGAGTAAGATCCTTCAAGTAAGTTGTCATTGTTGCAAGCAATAAAAATTGCTCTCTAAATACGTATGATCTATTAATGTGGAGAAAATAAGTTTTATACGATCTTGTGATGTGGAAGAAATAAAAGCGGCGGACTACATAATAAAGGTCCATATCACAAGTGGCAATATAAAGTGACGTTCTTTCGCATTAATATTTTGTGCATCCAACCATAAAAGCACATGACAACCTCAGCTCCCCTATGCGAATTGCCTATCCTTTATCCTTGTCTTATACTTCATACAAGAGTCATGGTGATTTTCAACTTTCCTTTTTACATTCTATCCTTTGGGAAGCACTGTGTGTTGTAAAGATCCTGATATATATATAGCTAATTGGATGTGAGTTTTCATGAACTATTATTGTTGACATTACCCTTGAGGTAAAAGGTTGGGAGGCAAAACTATAAGCCCATATCTTTCTCTGTGTCCGATTAAAACTTCATACCCATAAATATTGCGTGAGTGTTAGCAATTGTGAAAGACTAAATGATAGTTGAGTATGTGGACTTGCTGAGAAGCTCTTATATTGACTCTTTCCGATGTTATGATAAATTGCAATTGCTTCAAAGACTGAGATTATAGTTTGTTAGTTTTCAATGAAGTTTTTGATTCATACTTGAAATTGTGAATGAATTGTTACTTTAGCACAAGAAATCATATGCCATTATATATATTTTGCTGTTATAAGAATGATCATGATGCCCTCATGTCCGTATTATATTTTATCGACACCTCTATCTCTAAACATGTGGACATATTTTTCGTTATCGGCTTCCGCTTGAGGACAAGCGAGGTCTAAGCTTGGGGGAGTTGATACGTCCATTTAGCATCATGCTTTTATATGAATATTTATTGCATTATGGGTTGTTATTACACATAATGTCACAATACTTATGCCTATTTTCTCTCATTTTACATGGTTTACATGAAGAGGGAGAATGCCGACAACTGGAATTCTGGGCTGGAAAAGGAGCAAATATTAGAGACCTATTCTGCACAACTCCAAAAGTCCTGAAACTTCGCGATAGCATGTTTTGGAATATATAAAAATACTGGCAAAATAATCAACCAGAGGGGGCCCACACCGTGGCCACGAGGGTGGGTGGCGCGCCCTACCCCCCGGGGCATGCCCCCCTGTCTCGTGGGCCCCCTGGCAGGCCTCTAGTGCCCATCTTCTGCTATATGAAGTCTTTCGTCAGAGAAAAATCATAAGCAAGCTCACGGGACGAAACTCCGCCTCCACGAGGCGGAACCAATCTAGGGCTCCGGCGGAGCTGTTCTGCCGAAAAAACATCCCACCGAGAGGTGGAAATCATCACCGTCATCATCACCATCGATCCTCTCATAGGGAGGTGAGGGAGTCCTGGACTAAGGGGTCCTCAGACGTCCGACCTGTTAACTATGGGCCAGGCTGATGGGCTGTGAAGACACGAAGACCGAAGACTGCACCCGTGTCCGGATGGGACTCTCTTTGGCGTGGAAGGCAAGCTTGGCGACCAAATATGTAGATTCCTTTCTTTGTAACTGATCTTGTGTAATCCTAGATCCTCCCGGTGTCTATATAAACCGGAGGACTTAGTCCGGAGGGGAAGACTCATTACCATAGCCATACAAGCTAGACCTCTAAGGTTTAGCCATTACGATCTCGAGGTAGATCAACTCTTGTAATACCCGTATTCATCAATATCAATCAAGCAGGACGTAGGGTATTACCTCCATAGAGAGGGCCCGAACCTGGGTAAACATCGTGTCACCTGTCTCCTGTTACCATCAACCTTACACGCACAGTTCGGGACCCCCCTACCCGAGATCCGCCGGTTTTGACACCGACATTGGTGCTTTCATTGAGAGTTCCACTATACCGTCGACGAAAGGTTCGATGGCCACTTCAATCGTCGGTAGTGACGCCGTCCAAGGAGAAACCTTCCTTCCCGGATAGATCTTCGTGTTCGGCGGCTTCTCGCTTCGGGCCAACTTGTTTGGCCATCTGGAGCAGGTTGATAGCTACGCCCCTGGCCATCAGGTCAGATTTGGGAGCTTGAATTACGTTGCGGACATCCGTGGATATTTGATCTTTGCCGGATTCGAGACTGCGGCGACCGCTCCTGATCACCTTGACGAACATGACCTAAATCTGTCATCAGATCACATCCAAGAGATAGCTCTAGTGACCACTCTGGCCTTAGATCGAGAGCATGTTGCGGCACCCGAGGATTGGAGGCTCAACCCCACCACCGAGGCCACATATTCCCCGGCATTGGAGCCGCACATGGACTTATACTCACACAATATTCTTGTCACCCGAACCCCGGACTCGTCTCTTGGTGTAAGTTCCAAACCATGTGAGTCAACGGATACCGAACTTGATCGCTTATCGATCTTCGAGTTCAGCGCCACAGACATCTTCCAGCACTCGCCCTTGGGCGATGTGCTCAACTCATTAAAGAACTTGTCCCTGGTGGGGGATCCTAGCCGAACTATGTACGGTTCGAACTAGAGGCTGATGAGGGGTAATTTTGCTTCCCACCCGCCACCCACTTCATAGCCACTGTCGAGGATTTAACCAACATGCTTGACCATGGCTCCGAAGACATCGCCAGTACGGACGATGATGCCGACAAGGAGCAAGGCCAAAACCCACCATTCAATGGACGACGGACGACCAGTTCTTTCTACGACGTATACATGGTGGACACGCCTGAAAAAACTAACAACGATGACAAAGAGGAACCAGTTGAGGATAAACCTCCTGAGAGACAGCCCAAGTGCCAGCCTCCTCAAAGCCGCTCTAAGTCACGTCATTCCAAAGATTGCAGTACAGGCACCGGAGAAAACAATACTCCGGACGATGCCAAAAATAATGAAGACCCCGTCAAGGTAACCTCCGAAGAGGGGGTATGGGAAAATGGGCAAGTTAGCCCTGATGAACATGCCATACACGAAGACTCGGAGGACAGTAATTATCTTCCACTCTCCGAGGAAGAGGAGAGCCTCGGCAATGAGGATTTCATCGTGCCTGAGGAATCTCTCGAGCAGGAGTGCTTCAAACGCCAGCTAATAGCCACTGCATGTAGCCTGAAAAATAAACAGTTGCAGCTTCAAGCGGACAAAGATCTGCTCAATGATAGATGGACCGAAGTCCTGGCCGCCGAAGAATACGGCCTTAGTGGCCCAGCCAAAAGCTACCTGAAGCGTAGATTGCTACATCAGTTCGATGACGAGGCGCTGGGGCATGTACCATCATCGCACAATGCGGCAGGTCGACCACAACTCGGTCCGGATAAAGCAGCAACTCAAGCCAAACACAAGACCGCCCCACCTCGCCATATAGGCAAGAATACAACAGCTCAGGGCTGTACCTATGACCTTCGACAGAACTTGGACAGTAGAACAGGACAAACAAGATCGATCTACGGATTGCGAGGACGTACCTCGACACGCGACGACGGCAACCTATTCAGACGTGACAAACCTAGCCATGCCCCGGCCGAAAACCGCAAATGGACTCCATCGGAGGTACATCACAGTGTGGCCCAACATAGAGGCGCCGCACACCCTCTTTGCTTCACAAATGAAGTAATGGAGCATGAATTCCCAGACGGGTTGAAACCCATGAACATCGAATCATACGACGGAACAACGAATCCCGCGGTATGGATCAAGGACTTCCTCCTCCATATCCACATGGACCACGGAGATGACAATCATGCCATCAAATACCTACCACTAAAGCACAAAGGACCAGCTCGGTACTGGTTAAACAGTCTGTCAGAAAATTCTATTGGCAGCTGGGAAGATTTGGAAGACGCCTTTCGCGATAACTTCCAAGGAACATATGTTCGGCCACCGGACGCCGATGACTTAACTCACATTGTCCAGCAGACCGAGGAGTCAGCCAGGAAGCTTTGGACCAGGTTCTTAGTTAAAAAGAACCAAATCATCGACTGTCCGGACATGGAAGCCCTTATGGCCTTCAAACACAGCATTCGGGATGAATGGCTTGCACGCCACCTCGGTCAAGAAGGACCTAAATCCATGACAGCCCTTACCACTCTAATGACCCGCTTTTGCGCGGGAGAAGATAGCTAGCTCACTCGTAGAAGCAACAGTGCCAGCAACTCGGGCACATCTGAAATCCGGGACGGCAACGGTAGACCACGATGAGGCAAACACAACAGCCGCAATGATAATGAAAGATCACGCGACACAGCGGTCAACGACGGATTCAGCAATCCTAAACCTGGTATTTTGGACCGACCCTGCCAGATTCTCGGCCACCCCGATAAACCAGCTAATCATACCAACACAATCTGTTGGGTCTTCAAGCAGGCCGGCAAGCTGAACGCTGAACACAAGGGGAGGAGGCCGCCAGGCGATAGGGACGACGGAGAGGTTCACCAACCAAATACCGGGGGAAAGAAGCAATTTCCCCCCGAGGATCGATCAACCCCGGAGCGGAAATAGCAGTTCGACTTCCGCCACCCACCCCATATACCCGCAAAATTTCTACCGCGCATACATCACTATGCACTTAAGATATCATGGGCATTGGCGGAAGCACAATACGGACAAACCGGCAAGCATTCCCGTAACATTTTTGATCTACTTTCCTTTTGACTCTATCGGAGTTCGGATCCGTACACTCACCTACGGGGCTACTTCCGTCAAGGATTCCCCTCACCGAGGACATGCGGCGCAAACGTGCGACAGGAGGTCCAAATTAACTTTTTGTAAACCGCACTCTTTATTTCGAGCCTGTAATATGCCTTTTTCCTCCGCCTTCGACCCCAGGCATGTCAAATAGCCGGGGTTTTGGTCTTTCTATATATAAAGTAATCACCGGCATACCACTCAAGTCCCAGTAAACATAATCCGCATTTATCATTCATTTCTTTTTCACAAATGAATCTGGCCCCTATAGTTGTTTCACAACCATACTGTCACACCCTGATTTTCATGCCACAACTAATAATTCATGATAAATTGTGGTTTGACAAAAACTTTTGAGCGTTTGGTCTTTGCTTGATTTGATTTTTGTCTACTGTTTGCAAGTGCTCTAAAAAATCAAATAAATCCTCCAACTCTTATACTCCTTCTCCTTGATCCAAAACCTTGCCCAATGATCATGCCATGTGTGTAGGACATAAAAATAATTTCTTGCAAAAATATTTTGGCCAAAAATTATTTTCAAAATTAGGTTTTCCAAAAACCCCTAAATTGAGACTTGAACTACAAGTACTTAATTAAGGGTGTGAAAAATCTTACAAAAGGTATATTTGAACCTATTAGGCATAGGACTCCCATAAACCACAAAAATATAATTTTAAAAGTTATTTTATTATTTTATTTAAAGGCTTTTTCTTAAGTCCAGAAATGGTCTTTAATAGGTTAAAATTATTTTCAATCTTCAAAAATATTTGAGAAAAATCAGGGAAACTCAATGGACATATATTTTCCATATATAAGAGTTTCAACACATGGTCATGTTCAAATTATTGGTCAAACCCCTCAAAAACCCTTTCTGGATATTTCAAACTTTTGAAATATTTACAAAGGAAATATTCCCCAACAATTCCAAGAAAATTTTAGCATGTCACATATGAAAATTTTGATGATCTTGCCAAGTCTCATGTCATGGAGAATAGTATAACCCCATGAAACCCTCTCAAAACTACTTCGGTCCTTTTTCAAGTTTGAACAACTTTACACTGCAAAACATGTCCAAATGCTCTCAAACTTGGTTCACATGCTCAAATGGTGTAATAATGCATCTAGACCAAACGGCACAAGTTGGAGAGAATGTTATCTTGATCAAAGTGCCCTAAAACCCTCTCTGTCCAGAACCAAATTTGAACAAGTTTACATTGGCAACTTTCTCATTTTGATCTCAACTTTTGGACATGTTCATAACCTCAAATGATGACACTACACTAAGTGGTGCATCAAGGAGAATAGCTTTGCATGACTAAATCTTGAAAAGTCCATTTTTGTTGATTTCTATGGTTTACAAAAGTTGCATTGGCCCTGTCATTTGACCCTGTCAAGCCTCATGACAACGGAAGTCCATTTGCTTGCCCAAACCTACATCAAACACCTTCTGGCAGAAATTTAAAATGCATGTTTTATCCATTTCCACAAATCTCCTTGAGTCCAAATTTGTACCACAGCATCATGTGATACTCCTCTAACCCCCTGCATATTTCCCTGCCCGAGAAGCCATGATGAAGGTGGTGAAAAGCTCTTCTTCCCTCTCTGGACAGCATCCTTTCCACTCTCTCTCAATCCCCACTCTCCTCCAGTGACTCCCCATGGCATCCAATGCCTTTGCCACTTTGTTTACTCCCCCCTAAAGCTCCCAGACACCAGTGGCCGCACCCACTCCGCAAAAAGACATGCCCATGTCGGCCAAAGTCACGCTCTGGAGCACCAGAGCACTATTGCTCGGCCCTCCCGAGGTCTCCCGCAGGCCTTGGGCAGAGGTATGATGTCCCCTGAGGTTGCCTCGACGTCCACAGTACGTCAGCATGCTGGCCCCCTCCTTACCCTCTCCCTCTCATCTCCTGCGGCTCGTGCCCGACGCCGCCGGCTTGGCCAATGCTTGGCCTCGCACGCGCAAGCGCCAAAGCCCTGCCCCTCATCTCCTCGATCTCCCCCACGACCTAGACGAATCCCACGTACACAGAGGACACACTCACCCCCCCTCAAAAGGTCGCCAGCGCCGTTCCAGCGGAGGCCAAGCGCCTTGTCCACGGTGCACCTCGCCCCTCCTATTGAAGCCACCCCCAGGACACTCTCTACGCCTCCTTCGCTCTCTCTCTCTCTCTCTTGCTCTCTCTCTCCTGTACGCCCCCAGGGCAACCTGTTACTCCTCCCGTGCTCCCATTCAACTCCATGGCCGAGAACCTTGCCGCCGGCCACCGCTCAAATTCGAGCTCTCCCGTGCTCCTCTTTCCCTTCTACCTGCACCACAGCACCACTCACCACCCCACGGCCCTCTCACGGGCTATATTTCGTCTTCTCCGCGGCAGAAACACCATGCCCCAACCTTACTGTCGCCTCCGTCCGCTGCGGGCGATGCACCGCTCGCATCCGGCCACCCCAGTAGTCGTTGTGCACCTCGGCGGGTGCGCCACGCTCCCCTGAATCCGTCGGCCTACTGGGCATCACTGTAGATGGCCGGTACCGCCGGGGAGAACGCCGGCGCCCGCACGGCCTCGCCTCCCCCGCCTCTGCTCTAATCGAGTTGGAGGTAGGAGACGGCCTGAGCACCAGGCCCCGCTCGTTAGCGACCCGGTGGGCGGGTCCCGCCCGTTTAAGTGGAAACGGACCGGGAGTGAACTCGCTTCCGGCGCATCGAAGGCGTATTCCATGTGGGGCGCCTTCAACGTCGCCCCTGCCACCCGCGCAGCTGAGCCGCTGGGCCAGCCCACTGCTATCTCCCACCCTGTGCGCAGGATAAGGGTAAAACTCTTTCCCTTTTCTTTTTCTTTTTTCTGTAAACTTGTAAAATCCACAAATAATTCACATGATATCCAAATTTGATGATTCAAATTTCTAGTGACTCTATAAATCATTCCCTACCTCATAGAGGAGCTTGCACAGATTTCCAGAGAAGTTTCCTTCACACTTATTTAGTAAATCCCAATTTTCTTAATTCTGTGATAAACTTTAGAAAATCACAGATAGCCCATTTTTGATCTAAATGCCATGATTCAAATTTCTAGATGCTTCTAAGTTCATAACTTAGGTCATGGACATTTTTATTAATACTTTCTGTGCCACAAAATATAATGAGCCATTTCTTCATATTTGTCAACTTTGCAAATTCATAGGAAAATCATTTGAACTCCAAATCCAGTGAAACCAACTCCTAGATGCTTCTAAAATCATTCTTTGCTCAATGGGTGCCTTTGCTCATTTTTCAAAAAATAATTCTGTACATTTCTTGCAAATCCACAAATCCCTTGATTCCATCATATTGAAATGTTCGGAAATATCCACTGACCCAATCCCAATGAAACCACTCTGGTTATTTTTCATATAACCAGAGATGTCGTAGAGAAATCAAATTAATATTTTTAGAGCACTTTTATTTTCTGCCTTATCGTGTTGCTTACTATGATTGTTTCCGACGTTAGTAGACGAGATACTCGGAGATGGACCAGAAGATTTGAAGACTCAAATGAACCAGGCAAGCAGCCCTTTGACCATGTCTAAGAAACCCTTATTATGCATGTCGTATAGCACCATATTGTTGTTGCAACGGAATCATGATGAGGTGGTAACCACCTTGATGGGTTACCTTTGTTACTTCCTTGTTGATACTTGCATTATGCATGACCCTACCTTCCTATGAGGGTTATGCCGGTGGGAGTAGATAGGATGCTAAAGTAGTTGCTATGCAAAAGGGACAGGAATATGCATGGTGATGGGAGCAAGATTGTTTTCAAAAGACTTTTCAAAAACCCTGTCGGGTGCCACTGATGCCCGAAGGAGATAATGAGTTGGGTAACCACTTGATGAAGAAGTGGTGTACTGAGGCATGTGTGTGTGTTGTTTTCAAAACGGATTGGTTTAAGTTGTGACCGTTATTCCAACCTTACGTGCGCAACCACTCTACCCTTATATGGGAAAGGGCATTATTGATTACCTAGGTCGAAACTAGCTTGGAGCCCGCATTACTAGTGACGGGAGAGTTGTTGTTGCGCTCTCTCGGGACGGGGTCGTGCCAGGTAGGGCGGCCATGACTGTTTTCCTATTGCACCGGACACACCGTTGGTACCCCGTGCTTGTGGTATGTGATGAATATGGGAGTGAGGCTCCACAATTTGAAGATGTGAAATGTTGGGCACGGGGGATACTACCAATTGAGTGGACTCTATGTTATTGTCGTATAGGGAAAGATAGTGATCGGGTTCTTACCCCGGGTACTTGAGGTACCGCGGGTCGTGGATGACACGGAAGTTCCCCGGATCTTGTGGGTAAAGTGTGCAACCTCTGCAGAGTGTAAAACTATTCAAATAGCCATGTCCATGGTTAAGGATAGTTGGGTAGCCGCTCTTGGGCTATGTCCACTTGTTTACAAACCAGTGTTTGTGGGAAGAACTACTTGGGTCAAGTCAAAGGACTTGACATGGATGAGTTGGGTTGGAGCCCACTCCCTTTATGTTGATATCTGTAACCAGTTCCTAAGGTTAATTGAATTCATATGATGCATGTTTTACCGGTTGTTGAACATTTCGTAACACAACAAAATTAGCTTTCTACAAAATTTACCTATGTCATGCATTGTTGTATCTTGAGCCAAAACACGGGTTGCTTGTGAGTACATTCAAAGTACTCATTGGCTTGCCACTGGTTATTTTGTTGGCCAAGCATGAAAGAACATGATATTATGAAGAATACTTTGTGATGAACATGCGAGCTAGGACGCTTCCCAGTCAGAATGCCTGTAGGGTTAAGGTAGATGGCATGGGTCCAAGTTATTGATGAAAGATTTCTGCTGCGAAGTTATACTCAAGACTCGACCATAACGGTCATAATTTATGTAAGACGGTATGTATGGATGTAAGACTCTTGTTATTCAGCTTCTGGGTGTTCAGTGAGCATTGATCTCTGGGATCACTGTACATGTGCATTCGGTGATCATGACTTACGAGTCGGGGTCCCCACAGAGCTGGTATCAGAGCCATCCTAACTATAGGAAGCCTTAGATAGCATGGTTGTTAGTTAGGTTAAAACTATTTTCAAAACTATTACTAATTTTCAAAAACTATCTACACTCCTCTTCCCTTCTGAGTTTTTCAAAAACTAAGATATATTTTCCTTATTGATCTCTTCCCCTTCAAACTTTAGCAAATGGTCGCTGGTACCTTTAAGCCCCTGACCATTGGATTCCCTGTAATCCTCGTGGGTAATCAAGAAGAAGACGTCTTGCCAGACATTCACCCACACCTTCTGAACACAAGCTTGGCGACACCACGACAATATGGAAATGCCTTCTCAATGATTGAGGAAACCAAGACCCAGAAGATGGTGACACCTTTGAATTTTCCCCAGGATGATGCAACCTGATCCAATGACGATCAGGGTGTAACAGATGCAGGATAATGATATACGTCGCTACTAGAGCAATCATGTCCTTACCGTTGTTCTATTTGCAACCACCGATGGATGAGAACCTCGCCATTTGGTCCGCCTCACTATAGTGAGAAGGAAAATGGTTCTCCTCATCCCCCTCTCTTGGTGTCGATGTTGTCATCAACGTAACCGACATGTTGGACCTCTACTATGCCTTGTTAATGTCATTGCATAGAGGATTACCTACTTGGTACCATCTACGCCTTAGAAGACAATAAGGGATCATCATGATTAACAAGACAACAGAAGACCGAGTCAATGCCTGCTACGAGGAGCCACCTTCACCCCATCACTTCAATAGATGAGAAGTTGTTTGAAGAATCTTCAGGCTCAGCCCGGATTGTTTCATCGAACAACTATAAGAGATGTAGCAACACCTGAGGAAAACTCAGAAGACTGCACGAGGCACAAGCACGACTACCAAGTCCGAGAACCCCTAGGGTAGGATGACTCGTGCACCCCCATATGCGTAGTCAAGTCCATGTGATGGTACGAATGGAACCACGTTCTGTGTTGCTTGTTTTTATTTGTTTGTGTTTTGATATAAGTCGCACATTTGCCCTAGGCAGCTTGTACGCGACTATATCACCTATCGTGTCTTAATGCTTGTGTTTGGCCCTTTTTGCACCTATCGTGTCTTAATGCTTGTATGATGTCCCCTGAGGTTGCCTCGACGTCCACAGTATGTCAGCATGCTGGTCCCCTCCTTACCCTCTCCCTCTCATCTCCTGCGGCTCGTGCCCGACGCCGCCCGGCTTGGACAATGCTTGGCCTCGCACGCGCAAGCGCCAAAGCCCTGCCCCTCATCTCCTCGCTCTTCCCCACGACCTAGACGACTCCCACGTACACCGCGAACATGCTCACCCCCCCTCAAATGGTTGCCAGCGCCGTTCTAGCAGAGGCCGAGCGCCCTGTCCATGGTGCACCTCGCCCCTCCTATTGAAGCCACCCCCGGGACACTCTCTACGCCTCCTTCGCTCTCTCTCTCTCTCTCTCTCTCTCTCTCTCTCTCTCTCTCTCTCTCTCTTGCTCTCTCTCTCTCCTGTACGCCCCCAGGGCAACCCGTTACTCCTCCCGTGCTCCCATTCAACTCCACGGCCGAGAACCTTGCCGCCGGCCACCGCTCAAATTCGAGCTCTCCCGTGCTCCTCTCTCCCTTCTACCTGCACCACAGCACCAATCACCACCCCACGGCCCTCTCATGGGCTATATTTCTTCTTCTCCGCGGCAGAAACACCATGCCCCAACCTCACTGTCACCTCCGTCAGCTGCGGGCGATGCACCGCTCGCATCCGGCCGCCCCAGTAGTCGTTGTGCACCTCGGCGGGTGCGCCACGCTCCCCTGAATCCGTCGTCCTACTGGGCATCGCCGTAGAAGGCCGGTACCACCGGGGAGAACGCCGGCGCCCGCACGGCCTCGCCTCCCCCGCCTCTCTCTAATCGAGCAGGAGGTAGGAGACGGCCTAAGCACCAGGCCCCGCTCGTCAGCGACCCGGTGGGCGGGTCCCGCCCGTTTAAGTGGAAACGAACCGGGAGTGAACTCGCTTCCGGCGCATCGAAGGCGTATTCATGTGGGGCGCCTACAACGTCGCCCCTGCCACTCGCGCAGCTGAGCCGCTGGGCCGACCCACTGCTATCTCCCGTCCTGTGCGCAGGATAAGGGTAAAACTCTTTCCCTTTTCTTTTTCTTTTTTCTGTAAACCTATAAAATCCACAAATAATTCACATGATATCCAAATTTGATGATTCAAATTTCTAGTGACTCTATAAATCATTCCCTACCTCATAGAGGAGCTTGCACATTTTTCCGGAGAAGTTTCCTTCACACTTATTTCGTAAATCCCAATTTTCTTAATTCTGTGATAAACTATAGAAAATCACAGATAGCCCATTTTTGATCTAAATTCCATGATTCAAATTTCTAGATGCTTCTAAGTTCATAACTTAGGTCATGGACATTTTTATTACTACTTTCTGTGCCACAAAATATAATGAGCCATTTCTTCATATTTGTCAACTTTGCAAATTCATAGGAAAATCATTTGAACTCCAAATCTAGTGAAACCAACTCCTAGATGCTTCTAAAATCATTCTTTGCT
Source organism: Triticum dicoccoides (assembly GCF_002162155.2). Lineage (NCBI taxonomy): Eukaryota > Viridiplantae > Streptophyta > Magnoliopsida > Poales > Poaceae > Triticum > Triticum dicoccoides. The sequence continues at coordinate 377,148,704 of NC_041390.1, read as the reverse complement.
CAATGGGTGCCTTTGCTCATTTTTCAAAATAATAATTCTATACATTTCTTGCAAATCCACAAATCCCTTGATTCCATCATATTGAAATGTTCAGAAATATCCACTGGCCCATTCCCAATGAAACCAGTCTGGTTATTTTTCATATAACCAGAGATGTCCTAGAGAAATCAAATTAATATTTTTAGAGCACTTTTATTTTATGCCTTATCGTGTTGCTTACTATGATTGCTTCAGACGTTAGTAGACGAGATACTCAGAGATGGACCAGAAGATTTGAAGACTCTAATGAACCAGGCAAGCAGCCCTTTGACCATGTCTAAGAAACCATTTTTATGCATGTCATATAGCACCATATTGTTGTTGCAACGGAATCATGATGAGGTGGTAACCACCTTGATGGGTTACCTCTGTTACTTCCTTGTTGATACTTGCATTATGCATGACCCTACCTTCCTATGAGGGTTATGCCAGTGGGAGTAGATAGGATGCTAAAGTAGTTGCTACGCAAAAGGGACATGAATATGCATGGTGATGGGAGCAAGATTCTTTTCAAAAGACTTTTCAAAAACCCTGTCGGGTGCCACTTATGCCCGAAGGAGATAATGAGTTGGGTAACCACTTGACGAAGAAGTGGTGTACCGAGGCAAGTGTGTGTGTTGTTCTCAAAACGGATTGGTTTAAGTTGTGACCGTTATTCCAACCTTACGTGCGCAACCACTCTACCCTTATATGGGAAACGACATTATTGATTACCTAGGTCGATACTAGCTTGGAGCCCGCATTACTAGTGACAGGAGAGTTGCTGTTGCACTCTCTCGGGACGGGGTCGTGCCAGGTAGGGTGGCCTTGACTGTTTTCCTAGGGCACCGGACACACCGTTGGTACCCCGTGCTTGTGGTATGTGATGAATATGGGAGTGAGGCTCCACAATTTCAAGATGTGAAATGTTGGGCACGGGGGTTACTACCAATCGAGTGGACTCTATGTTAGTGTCGTCTAGGGAAAGATAGTGATCGGGTGCTTACCCCGGGTAGTTGAGGTACCGCGGGTCGTGGATGACAAGGAAGTTCCCCGGATCTTGTGGGTAAAGTGTGCAACCTTTGCCGAGTGTAAAACTATTCGAATAGCCGTGTCCACGGTTAAGGACAGTTGGGTAACCGCTCTTGGGCTACGTCCACTTGTTTACAAACCAATGTGTGTGTGGGAAGAACTACTTGGGTCAAGTCAAAGGACTTGACAAGGATGAGTTGGGGTGGAGCACACTCCATTTATGTTGATATCTGTAACCAGTTCCTAAGGTTACTTGAATTCATATGATGCATGTTTTACCGGTTGTTGAACATTTCATAACACAACAAAATTAGCTTTCTACAAAAATTTACCTATGTCATGCATTGTTGTATCTTGAGCCAAAACATGGGTTTCTTGCGAGTACATTCAAAGTACTCATTGGCTTGCCACTGGTTATTTTGTTGGCCAGGCATGAAAGAACATGATATGATGAAGAATACTTTGTGATGAACATGCGAGCTAGGACGCTTCCCAGTCAGAATGCCTGTAGGGTTAAGGTAGATGGCATGGGTCCAAGTTATTGATGAAGATTTCCGCTGCGAACTTATACTCAAGACTCGACCATAACGGTCATAATTTATGTAAGACGGTATGTATGGATGTAAGACTCTTGTTATTCAGCTTCTGTGTGTTCAGTGAGCATTGATCTCTCGGATCACTGTACACATGCATTTGGTGATCACGACTTACGAGTCGGGGTCCCCACAGAGCTGGTATCAGAGCCATCCTGACTGTAGGAAGCCTTAGATAGCATGGTCGTTAGTTAGGTTAAAACTATTTTCAAAACTATTACTAATTTTCAAAAACTATCTACACTCCTCTTCCCTTCTGAGTTTTTCAAAAACTAAGATATATTTTCCTTATTGATCTTTTCCCCTTCAAACTTTAGCAAATGGTCGCTGGTACCTTTAAGCCCCTGACCATTGGATTCCCTGTAATCCTCGTGGGTAATCAAGAAGAAGACGTCTTGCCAGACATTCACCCACACCTTCTGAACACAAGCTTGGCGACACCACAACAATATGGAAATGCCTTCTCAATGATTGAGGAAACCAATACCCGGAAGATGGTGACACCTTTGAATTTTCCCCAGGATGATGCAACCTGATCCAATGACGATCAGGGTGTAACATATGCAGGATCATGATATACATCGCTACTAGAGCAATCATGTCCTTACCGTTGTTGTATCGGCAACCACCGATGGATGAGAACCTCGCCATTTGGTCCGCCTCACTATAGTGAGAAGGAAAATGGTTCTCCTCATCCCCCGCTCTTGGTGTCGATGTTGTCATCAACGTAACCAACATGTTGGACCTCTACTATGCCTTGTTAATGTCATTGCATAGAGGATTACCTACTTGGTACCATCTATGCCTTAGAAGACAATAAGGGATCATCATGATTAAGAAGACAACAGAAGACCGAGTCAATGCCTGCTACGAGGAGCCACCTTCACCCCATCACTTCAACAGACGAGAAGTTGTTGAAGAATCTTCAGGCTCAGCCCAGATTGTTTCATCGAACAACTATAAGAGATGTAGCAACACCTAAGGAAAACTCAAAAGACTACACGAGGCACAAGCACGACTACCAAGTCCGAGAACCCCTAGGGTAGGATGACTCGTGTACCCCCATATGCATAGTCGAGTCCATGTGATGGTTCAAATGGAACCACGTTCTGTGTTGCTTGTTTTTATTTGTTTGTGTTTTGATATAAGTCGCACATTTGCCCTAGGCAGCTTGTACGTGACTATATCACCTATCGTGTCTTAATGCTTGTGTTTGGCCCTTTTTGCACCTGTTTGTTTACACTTGCACTATAGAACCCCCCTTTTAGGCATTCCCCTCCTCTGTGCTGCTTTTCCCTCTCATCTCTCTCATCAACTGAGGACCAACAAGTCAAGATGCACCAAGGATTCTACTTCGGCGACTAACAAGCACTGAAGAACTTTTGTACAGCCTCCTCGACCAGGTGCAAACCCGTAGTATTACCCCTCATGACTGGAAACCCCATCCCTAGACCCTTCGAGACTTCACGAGATACCCCAGCTCGAGTCCTTAATGATGTGCTTAACCAACAGAATCGCAAGAGGACCAGTTAAGCCTCTGTAAAACCTTGCACAACACTGGGTTCATTATGGAACTAGCAGACATAGTTAACAAGCACATTATCATCCTAATATAGCACCAGAACTGACGATGCCATAGGTAAGACCAGTTTGAGGATATAGGAATAGAGGACAAATGACTCGAAGAGTTTAAATCAAGGACTTTGAGGAATTATATGAGACTATTTGGCGGATTATGAGGCTTGCATGTTGGTAGATGAACTTGAGGGAAACATGTAGGAATTCTCGTTGGACATGAGATTTGGATTTAAATAGGTGATCCTAGTTGAGTAGGTGGTGAGTTAGTCTACATGGTTCGGAGTAAATTGGATTTAGAATGATGATCTCAATCATGATACCATGTTTCTCGGTGGACGATAAACTAGGAGATTGGATTAATTGTCGGAGTTGATATAAGATTGACCTTGGAGTTTACTTGACCATGGAAATTGGTGGACTTACTGTAGTAGAGACAGCCCTTTCAAGTATTTGGGGATTATAGGGACTTTAGGAGATCATGTGGAACATCATAGACATTGGATTTGTAGAATTAATGGATTATGTAGTAATTAATGGAAGTTAACGGGTTGTTGGAGTTGATTCATAGGAAGGAAACAAGGTTTTGGCGTGGCTTACAATGTGTTTTCTTATGATAGAAATGCTTTATCTTAGACCTTGGGAGAATAGGATGAGCACTTGAATTGTCATGTTCAACTCAAGCTTAGCAACTTGAATGCCCTACCCATGGATTCTTAGGGGTAGCCATACATATGATTTTTGGGGACCGTAGACATGTATAATTCTGTTAAACCTCCTCTTGGCAGTCATGAGGACATGAATAGCGTGAGTGATGATTGGATTTGGCCTATACGAGATGATGATTTCGGTGGTATAAGGTTATTTGTTTGAAGGACTATTGGCATCTCAGAAACTGTGCTTACGGACTAGATGATAAATGTTCACCCGCATGCTAGAATCCTTGAAACCCTGAAGCCCTACCAAGCCACAACATGGTCGGATCATGACAATGGGTTTTGGCTCTAGGACAAGGAAACCTTGGCCAATACTCAACTGTGACCACCATCAATGCCCCATCCTACTTTATGTACCCCATGAACGAGTCTTCATGGAGTACTTGGAAAAGTTGGTTGTCATCTTTATTTTGGTGACATTCTTGTCTACCCGAAGACGGAAGAAGAATTGTTGAGCTGGTCAAGGAACATCGAAAGATCGCCATGTCCAGGAGGAAGAACTATACGAACCACCATCATCAAGAAATGAACTTAGTCGTCGAAGACCGTGCGTATCTGCAAACCACTCCTCTCGAAGGAACCAAGCATTTCCATGTCAAAAGGAAGCTCAAACCAAGATTTATCGGCCCTCCCCAAGATCACTACAAGATGAAGAATAGACGACTACCGGCTAGAGTTACCACCTGACTCACCCACTGTGCACAACGTTTTCCACATGACACCACTCAGGAAACGTTTCCAACTTCCTAACTAGCCCGGTCTCTACAAGGACATCGATCACCGAGCCATCGACCTCCAGCCCAATATGACCTACGCGAGAGACCCCAATTGCAACCTGGATCAAGCAGAACGCTATACACGAAGCCACACCATCAAGTACTTCAAGGATCAATGGAGCACCACACGGAAGCAGAAGCATTATGAGGACGTGAAGACTACCCCAGATTTAAGTTTTGTATTCCTTCCCGCTCCTAGTTTGGGAATCTCGGGGACGAGATTCTTGTAAGGGGGGTAGGTCTGTCACACCCTGATTTTGATGCCACAACACCTGACGTAATAAATCATGATAAATTGTGGTTTGACAAAAACTTTTAAGCGTTTGGTCTATGCTTGATTTGATTTTTGTCTACTGTTTGCAAGTGCTCTAAAAATCAAATAAATCCTCCAACTCTTATACTCCTTCTCCTTGATCCAAAACCTTGCCCAATGATCATGCCATGTGTGTAGGACATAAAAACAATTTCTTGCAAAAATATTTTGGACAAAAAGTATTTTTGGAATTAGGTTTTCCAAAAAACCCCTGAATTGATACTTGAATTACAAGTACTTAATTAAGGGTGTGAAAAATCATACAAAAGGTATATTTGAAACCTATTAGGCATAGGACTCCCATAAACCACAAAAATATAATTTTAAAAGTTATTTTATTATTTTATTTAAAGGCTTTTTCTTAAGGCGAGAAATGGTCTTTAATAGGTTAAAATTATTTTAAAGCTTCAAAAATATTTGAGAAAAATCAGGGAAACTCAATGGACATATATTTTCCATATATAAGAGTTTCAACACATCATCATGTTCAAATTATTTGTCAAACCCCTCAAAACTCTTTCTGGATATTTCAAGCTTTTGAAATATTTACAAAGTAAATATTCCCCAACAATTCCAAGAAAATTTTAGCATGTCACCTATGAAATTTTTGATGATCTTGCCAAGTCTGATGTCATGGAGAACAGTATAACCCCATGAAACCCTCTCAAAACCACTTCTGTCCTTTTTAAAGTTTGAACAACTTTGCATTGTAAAGCATGTCCAAATGCTCTCAAACTTGGTTCAAATGCTCAAATGGTGTAAGAATGCATCTAGACCAAATGGCACAAGTTGGAGAGAATGTTATCTTGATCAAAGTGCCCCAAAACCCTCTCTGTCCAGAACCAAATTTGAACAAGTTTACATTGGCAACTTTCTCATTTTGATCTCAACTTTTGTGGACATGTTCATAACCTCAAATGATGACACTACACTAAGTGGTGCAATAAGGAGAATAGCTTTGCATGACTAAATCTGGAAAAGTCCATTTCTGTTGATTTCTATGGTTTACAAAAGTTGCATTGGCAACTTTTCCCAAATGAACTCAATCTTGGTGAAACCTCTTATTTTCTCATGCCATTTGACCCTGTCAAGCCTCATGACAAGGGAAGTCCATTTGCTTGCCCAAACCTACATCAGACACCTTCTGGCAGAAATTTAAAATGCATGTTTTATCCATTTCCACAAATCTCCTTGAGTCCAAATTTGTACCACAGCCTCATGTGATACTCCTCTAATCCCCTGCATATTTCCCTGCCCGAGAAGCCATGATGAAGGTGGTGAAAAGCTCTTCTTCCCTCTCTGGACAAAATCCTTTCCACTCTCTCTCAGTCCCCTCTCTCCTCAAGTGACTCCACATGGCATCCAATGCCTTTGCCACTTTGTTTACTCCCCCCTAAAGCTCCCAGACACCAGTGGCCGCGCCCACTCCGCAAAAAGACATGCCCATGTCGGCCAAAGTCATGCTCTGGAGAACCAGAGCACTGTTGCTTGGCCCTCCCGAGGTCTCCCGCGGGCCTTGGGCAGAGGTATGATGTCCCCTGAGGTTGCCTCGACGTCCACAGTACGTCAGCATGCTGGCCCCCTCCTTACCCTCTCCCTCTCATCTCCTGCGGCTCGTGCCCGACGCCGCCCGGCTTGGCCAATGCTTGGCCTCGCACGCGCAAGCGCCAAAGCCCTGCCCCTCATCTCCTCGCTCTCCCCCACGACCTAGGCGACTCCCACGTACACCGCGGACACCCTCACCCCCTTAAAATGGTCTCTAGCGCCGTTCTAGCGGAGGCCGAGCGCCCTGTCCACGGTGCACCTCGCCCCTCCTATTGAAGCCACCGCCGGGACCCTCTCTACGCCTCCTTCGCTCTCTCTCTCTCTCTCTCTCTCTCTCTCTCTCTCTCTCTCTCTCTCTCTCCTGTACGCCTCCAGGCCAACCCATTACTCCTCCCGTGTTCCCATTCAACTCCATGGCCGAGAACCATGCTGTTGGCCACAGCTCAAATTCGAGCTCTCCCGTGCTCCTCTCTCCCTTCTACCCGCAGCACAGCACCACTCACCACTCCACGGCCCTGTCTCGGGCTATATTTCTTCTTCTCCGTGGCAGCAATCCCGTGCCCCAACCTCACCGTCGCCTCCGTCCGCTGCGGGCGATGCACCGCTCGCATCCTGCCGCCCCAGTAGTTGTTGTGCACCTTGGCGGGTGCGCCACGCTCCCCTGAATCCGTCGGTCTACTGGGCATCGCTGGAGATGGCCGGTACCGCCAGGGAGAATGTTGGTGCCCCCTCGGCCTCGACTCCCCTGCCTATGCTCTGATCAAGCGGGAGGTAGGAGACGGCCTGAGCACGGGGCCCCGCTCATCAGCGACCCGGTGGGTGGGTCCCGCCCGTTTAAGTGGAAACAGACCGGGAGTGAACTCGCTTACGGTGCAGCGAAGGCGTATTCCATGTGGGGCGCCTTCAACGTCGCCCCTGCCACCCGCGCAGCTGAGCCGCTGGGCCGGCCCACTGCTATCTCTCGCCCTGTGCGCAGGATAAGGGTAAAACTCTTTCCCTTTTCTTTTTCTTTTTTCTGTAAACTTGTAAAATCCACAAATAATTCACATGATATCCAAATTTGATGATTAAAATTTCTAGTGACTCTATAAATCATTCCCTACCTCATAGAGGAGCTTGCATGTTTTTCAGAGAAGTTTCCTTCACACTTATTTAGTAAATCCCAATTTTCTTAATTCTGTGATAAACTTTAAAAAATCATAGATAGCCCATTTTTGATCTAAATGCCATGATTCAAATTTCTAGATGCTTCTAAGTTCATAACTTAGGTCATGGACATTTGTATTAATACTTTATGTGCCACAAAATATAATGAGCCATTTCTTCATATTTTTCAACTTTGCAAATTCATAGGAAAATCATTTGAACTCCAAATCCAGTGAAACCAACTCCTAGATGCTTCTAAAATCATTCTTTGCTCAATGGGTGCCTTTGCTCATTTTTCAAAAAAATAATTCTGTACACTTCTTGCAAATCCACAAATCCCTTGATTCCATCATATTGAAATGTTCAGAAATATCCACTGACCCAATCCCAATGAAACCACTCTGGTTATTTTTCATATAACCAGAGATGTCCTAGAGAAGTCAAATTAATATTTTAGAGCACTTTTATTTTCCGCCTTATTGTGTTGCTTACTATGATTGTTTCCGACGTTAGTTCACGAAGTAGACGAGATACTCGGAGATGGACCAGAAGATTTGAAGACTCTAATGAACTAGGCAAGTAGCCCTTTGACCATGTCTAAGAAACCCTTTTTATGCATGTCATATAGCACCATATTGTTGTTGCCACGGAATCATGATGAGGTGGTAACCACCTTGATGGGTTACCTCTGTTACTTCCTTATTGATACTTGCATTATGCATGACCCTACCTTCCTATGAGGGTTATGCCGGTGGGAGTAGATAGGATGCTAAAGTAGTTGCTACGCAAAAGGGACAGGAATATGCATGGTGATGGGAGCAAGATTGTTTTCAAAAGACTCTTCGAAAACCCTGTCGAGTGCCACTTATGCCCGAAGGAGATAATGAGTTGGGTAACAACTTGATGAAGAAGTGGTGTACCGAGGCAAGTGTGTGTTGTTTTCAAAAGGATTGGTTTAAGTTGTGACCGTTATTCCAACCTTATGTGCGCAACCACTCTACCCTTATATGGGAAAGGGCATTATTGATTACCTAGGTCGATACTAGCTTGGAGCCTGCATTACTAGTGACAGGAGAGTTGTTGTTGCGCTCTCTCGCGACGGGGTCGTGCCAGCTAGGGCGGCCATGGCTGTTTTCACAGGGCACCGAACACACCATTGGTAGCCCGTGCTTGTGGTATGTGATGAATATGGGAGCGAGGCTCCACAATTTTAAGATGTGAAATGTTGGGCACGAGGGTTACTACCAATCGAGTGGACTCTATGTTAGTGTCGTCTAGGGAAAGATAGTGATCGGGTGCTTACCCCGGGTACTTGAGGTACCGCGGGTCGTGGATGACACGGAAGTTCCCCGGATCTTGTGGGTAAAGTGTGCAACCTTTGCAGAGTGTAAAACTATTCGAATAGCCGTGTCCACGGTAAAGGACAGTTGGGTAACCGCTCTTGGGCTACGTCCACTTGTTTACAAACCAATGTGTGTGTGGGAAGAACTAGGGTCAAGTCAAAGGACATGACAAGGATGAGTTGGGGTGGAGCCCACTCCATTTATGTTGATATCTGTAACCAGTTCCTAAGGTTACTTGAATTCATATGATGCATGTTTTACCAGTTGTTGAACATGTCATAACACAACAAAATTAGCTTTCTACAAAAATTTACCTATGTCATGCATTGTTGTATCTTGAGCCAAAACATGGGTTGCTTGTGAGTACATTCAAAGTACTCATTGGCTTGCCACTGGTTATTTTATTGGCCAGGCATGAAAGAACAGGATATGATGAAGAATACTTTGTGACGAACATGCGAGCTAGGACGCTTCCTAGTCGGAATGCCTGTAGGGTTAAGGCAGATGGCATTGGTCCAAGTTATCGATGAAGATTTCCGCTGCGAAGTTATACTCAAGACTCGACCATAACGGTCATAATTTATGTAAGACTGTATGTATGGATGTAAGACTCTTGTTATTCAGCTTCTGTGTGTTCAGTGAGCATTGATCTCTGGGATCACTGTACACGTGCATTCGGTGATCACGACTTACGAGTCGGGGTCCCCACACTTACCTCGGCACAACCTGCCAGGGGCTTGATATGGGAACAAATGAGTTGCCAACAAGTCCGAATAGCTTTATAAGCGTACTTCGGCATCGTGAGTTTGGCCTTATATGCATCAGCTCCGAATCATGTCTTTGGTCAATGGTTGGGTTTCCCGACTCCTGTGCCTGCCACCTTACGTTCCACTCTATCGGCTAGGGTAGTAAAGGGAGAACTACTACGATTGTGCTTCCGGTTCATTTGGTCAATCACCTCAGTAGGGAAAGCCAAAAACCGACTGTCATGATGTTGCGAGAGCTGGTCAACCACTTGATGACTTATCAGAACTTGTCGCAATTCCCTCCGTGTAACACGAAGGACCTTTTTTCTTCAGGTCATATATGTAACGCACCATATTGGAATATGTCGTACACATACCAGGGGCTATATCGTAGCCCCCCTATAAAACTCCAATGGCTAAGTGAAAGTGTTAATGCCCTATAGTCTGATTGCCTGGTTCGCTGCATTATCACCTCCTTCATGGACTAAGACGTTGGGTCAAGAGTGATCAAATGCTTTTCCGAACACCCCCGTACTTCCTACGAGGGGGCTGAAGCCGACGACTAGAATACTTTCAGATTATATTAAAATGGCCGCACAGGAGGAACACAAGCTTTCGAGCAAAATATAAAAATAGATTTACTATAAAATTGTTTTTTACAATTCTCATACACCTCACTCGAACATTATGTCTTTCGAGCATTGACCATCTATCAAGAGGGCGGCCTCTAAGACGTCTTCAAAATAATGCTCCGGTGCGTGACAGTCCTTGCCCTTGGGTGGACTCTTCGCCGCTACATCGATGGCCTTCATCTTCCCCCAGAATGTCTTGACATGGGCAAAGGCCATCCGTGCACCCTCAATGCACGCCGACCGCTTCACAGCGTCGATACATGGCACCGCATCAACAAGCCGCTGCACCAAGCCGAAGTAGCTATTTGGAACAGGCTCAGTCGGCTATAGCCGTATTATGATGTTCTTCATGGCAGCGCCGGATATCCTATGAAGCTAGGCCCATTGGGACATCTATTCATTCAGCAATAGAGGGCGCTTTGACGCGCCAAATTGTGACCAGAAAAGCTTCTCCGTTGCATACCCCTCTTGCGCTTGGTAAAATTGTGCCGCATCAGATGAACTCTTCGGCAAGTCTAAAAACTCGTCCGGAGAACTCCACACTTGGTAAAGCTGAGCATAGTTTGGATCACCGAACTTAGCATGCAGCAAAAAGGGCTTACCAGCTGCAATCTCCCCAGCTTGCTAGATCTCCTCACGGGTTGCTCTGGATTCAGACCGCTCTTCTCTCGCCTCTCATAAGGCCTGGTCAAGTTCAGCTGTTTTGGCTTTATTCTCCTTCTCAAGAAGTTCATTGCGGCTAGCAGCATCTTTTAGTTCAAACGCCATCGTGGATATGTTCTCCTCGTCTTGGCACCAAGCACCTTGTTGGGGTTTTAACTCAGTCGATACCCTTTTGGCGGCCGCATTACTAAACCGGGCCTGCCCTTTGGCCCGGGCCAGCTCTGCCCAAAGAATTTCAACGGTGGCAGCACCATCTGCACCCATGCATAACTCTCAGCGTCATGCTTATATCACAAAAATGTATGTGAAGGGACTGCCCCGAATACATACCTTGCGACTCGTCAAGATGCATATTGATTAATGCAATGTCATCCCCGGCCACATCAAGCTTCCGCTGCAGCTCGGCAATATCCATAGTGTGGGAAGTAGTCAGGGGGGAAGTAGCATGCGTTCAAGTTAAACACATTAGTCCTTGAATATTTCTTCTTGATCCTCCGTTCGCCTCCCATGGGAAGCCAACCCGAGTCTCATGGGATACTACCTATACACAGGTGCATCATTGCAAAAAAAATATAGTTGAAAACATTACATAACAAACCTCAAAGCCTCTTAGCAGGCTCAGGAAGGCTTCATTCAATCCTCTCTTCACGAACAGAATCTTCTCAACCACCGTACCCATCAAGGTACGCTGTTCCTCTGAGACAGATGCTTTTCGCAACATATCCCTCAATATTTTCGGCGCCGCCGGGTCTTCGGAAGCCGCTATAGGAGCACGACCATCCTTTGAGGGAACCCGTTCACCCGCCTCCAGAATCAGCGTTGGCTGAAAACCGGACAGTCCAGGGCCTTCATTATCGGCACCCGAATCTCGAACGATCAGAGGTCCACGTTCGAGTACTGCCTCTTTCATCCCCTGCACAACTTGTTGATCAAGAAAAACCCTCCGAGATGACACTTTGGAGTCATCTGCCTTATTGGGCGAGGAGGTCGGGGGAGGCGTCTCGCTTTCCCTCATCTCTGGGAGGAGATCTCCTGAAGAAGAGGATTGCCTAGAAAAACTTTGTGCCGAACTGTAAAAATACACAGGTACGTTACGTATCTCTTCCATAATAGGAAAGGAGCGAGACGCTATCAAAGCACCCCAGACTCCCTTACAGTTTGGTTGAGGGCTTGACCTCATGACAGAGTTGTTCAACGGCGTCCCCTTCCAGTCCCGAGCCGCTCGACGGTGGCATCTTGCCCCTCTTAGGAGACCGCCCTTCCCTATCTCCGGAGGTGGCCCTTTTTTCTCCCAAATGGAGAAGGGACACCAGCTTCTCTTTCGCCTTTGTCTTCAAGCGAGGAAATGTCGATTTCTCCGGACTCAGTATCTAGTTTACCTCCGGAACGAAGGTCCTCCCGGGTCTTCTCACTCTCCACCTTGCCCTCCCCTACCGGCGCCTGGTGCAGTGCTGGCGCCAGCATCCTTGTTAATAGGGGGGCTGCTGAGTCTTCGAGAAGAGGGGCCGGAGACCTAATCAGCTCCGCTTTCTTTATCTAGCCCTTGAAGGAGATAGTTTGCCCAGTAATGTATTACGACATACAAAAAAAAGGGTGTTCGGAAGTCAAGAGCTTACCAGGGTATCCGAATGGTTACAGTCGAGGCCTGTGACCTCAGTAGTGTCCGGCCAATGTTCTTGTTTTCCAAAAAACAACCGCCACATCCCTTTGTGCGTAATGCCGAAGAACTGTTGGAGGGTACGTGGTCCTTCTGGATTAAACTCCCACATACGGAGGGGCCTACGCTGGCATGGTAGGATTCGACGAATCAACATTACTTGAATCAGGCTGACAAGATCAATGTCCCTCTCGAGGAGGGATCGGATGCGGCTTCGTAGAGTCCGTACTTCATCAACTGATCCCCAATCCAGCCCCTTGTTGGCCCATGATGCAAGCTATAACGATGGGCCAGGGCGGAACATGGGTGCAGCTACCCATTTGGTGCTGCGGGGCTCCATAACATAAAACCACTCTCGCTGCCATTTATTGGAAGTTTCGGCAAAAGAGCCTTTTGGCCAAGGAGTGTTGGTGAGCTGGCTGACTACGGCGCCGCCGCACTCCACTTGTTCTCTGTCGACTACCTTTGGTTTCACACTAAAGGTCTTGAGCCATAAGCCTAAGTGTGGGGGCATTCGGAGGAAGGCCTCGCACGTAATGATGAACGCCGAGACATGGAGGAAAGACTCCGGGGCTAGATCGTGAAAATCTAGTCCATAATAGAACATTAGCCCCCAGACGAAGGGCTGAAGAGTGAGCCCTAGCCCTCAAAGGAAGTGTGAGATGAATACGACCCTCTCGCTAGATATGGTGGTCGGGATAACCTACCCTTGAGCAGGAAGCCTGTTGTGGAACTCCGCGGTCAAGTATCTGGCCGCTCGAAGCTTCGCAATATCCTCCTCTGTAATGGAGGAAGCCGCCCATCGGCCTTGAGGGCTGGGTTCGGACATAATGGGGAAGCTTGAAGCAACGAAGTCGAATCTTGGGTGCTAGAACTCGGGGTTGGGGAGGCTGAGGAGAAGTTTGGCATAAAAAGACGGCCCTTGGCTCCTTTATAAAGGCATCGGGAATTAAAGGCCTCGTCCTGAGGCTGAAAGCCTGCCTATTCCTAAGGAATCTTTCCAACGGAACGGTTGTGTTACCCGCGCTCATATTAATGAGAATACCATGATAAGGGGACACGATCTCTGCTTCGAAAGAACATGCCAATACTAACCGCGCCTAGAAACGTGGAACGGCGGGACAAGAAACGGTTCGAAAAACCGGGCGAGCGTGATGTCATGTTGTAAAAAGTTTACAGCAGGTTGGACTCCTGGAGTGTTATATTCCCTCTGCGGTTGTGTGTGGTGTGTGTTACAGGTCTGGACACATTCAATACGTCCGAAGACTATCTTGGAGTTCGGAAGGAGGAACCCGCCTTGCAATGCCGAAGACAGATCTACATGCTAGATACCTTGTCATGGAAGCCAGGTTCAGGGGCTACTGAGGGTGTCCTGGACTAAGGGATCCTCGGACGTTCGGCCTATTAACTATGGGCCAGGCTGATGGGCTGTGAAGACACGAAGACCGAAGACTTCACCCATGTTCGGATGGGACTCTCTTTGGCGTGGAGGCAAGCTTGGCGACCAAATATGTAGATTCCATTCTTTGTAACCGACCTTGTGTAACCCTAGATCTTCCCGTTGTCTATATAAACCAGAGGACTTAGTCCGCAGGGGAAGACTCATTCATAGCCATACAAGCTAGACCTCTAGGGTTTAGCCATTACAATCTCAAGGTAGATCCACTCTTGTAATACCCGTATTCATCTATATCAATCAAGCAGGAACCTGGGTAAACATCGTGTCCCCTACGATCTCGATGTTTACCCTTATTACCTCCATAGAGAGGGCCCGAACCTCGGTAAACATCGCGTCCCCTGTCTCCTGTTACCACCGACCTTAGACGCACAGTTCTGGACCCCCTACCCGAGATCCGCCGGTTTTGACACCGACAGGAGGGGGTCCATCTCTGTCAACATCTTCACCAGCACCATCTCATCTCAAACCCTAGTTCATCTCTTGTATCCAATCTTTGTCTCAAAACCTCAGATTGGTACCTCTGGGTTACTAGTAGTGTTGATTATTCCTTGTAGTTGATGCTAGTTGGTTTATTCGGTGGAAGATCATATGTTCAGATCCTTTATTCATATTAATAACCCTCTGATTATGAACATGAATATGATTTGTGAGTAGTTACGTTTGTTCCCGAGGACATGGGAGAAGTCTTGCTATAAGTAGTCATGTGAATTTGGTATTCGTTTGATATTTTAATGAGATGTATGTTGTCTGTCCTCTAGTGGTGTCATGTGAACGTCGACTACATGACACTTCACCATTGTTTGGGCCTAGGGGAAGTCATTGGGAAGTAATAAGTAGATGATGGGTTGCTAGAGTGACAGAAGCTTAAACCCTAGTTTATGCGTTGCTTCGTAAGCGGCTGATTTGGATCCATATGTTTCATGCTATGGTTATGTTTACCTTAATACTTCTTTTGTAATTGTGGATGCTTGCAAGAGGGGTTAATCATAAGTGGGATGCTTTTCCAAGGAAGGGCAGTTCCCAAGCACCGGTCCACCCACATATCAAATTATCAAAGTACCAAACGCGGATCATATGAACGTGATGAAAACTAGCTTGACGATAATTCCCATGTGTCCTCGGGAGTGCTTTCCTTTATATAAGAGTTTGTCCAGGCTTGTCATTCGCTACAAAAAGGATTGGGCCATCTTTCTTCACCTTATTTACTTTTATTACTTGTTACCCGTTACAAATTACCTTATCACAAAACTATTTGTTATCGATAATTTCAGTGCTTGCAGAGAATACCTTATAGAAAACTGCATATCATTTCCTTCTACTCCTCGTTGGGTTCGACACTCATACTTATCGAAAGGACTACGATAGATCCCCTATACTTGTGGGTGATGCGGAGCATCCCGCGATCGTCCCCATGGATGCACCTACACCTCCAATGACACCACTTGGACCAATGACAAGAGCCCGAGCGAAGGCTATTGAAGATAATATGAACTCACTCCTCTCCAAACTACCACTTTCTATGCATGAGACTTGGCTACTACCTCAAGCGGAAATCCTATGTGTGATCAGGTGCTTGGAGGAGAGCTACGAATGAACCACACTCAACGGACAAGACGGTGAGGACGCCAAGCTCAATGGATAAGAAGAAGGACTGCTCGGAACTCCCAGGCTCCAGACGACCGGCGAGTTACGGACGCCCGACGACCTCTAGGTACCGGACGACCGGTCCTCTCCGGACGACCGGCACACCCACACCACTAAGCTTGTGTTTCCCCTTGTGTTTCCCCTCGTGTTCATCGCTGGATCCGCTCCTTTCATGATGAACGACAAGAAGAACTTAGTTCTATTTGCCACCAAAAGTGAGATACGAGTTGTGTGTGAGAACCCATCTAGTGTCCTACACTATGTCCTTTTGTGCAAGGGCGACGCACCAAAAGCTAACAACTCTCACGCTTTACCTTTAGTGTTGTCTTCTCTTTTGTAGGAATTCCAAGATGTTCTCCCCGACGAGCTACCTCCAGGACTACCTCCACTACGAGGCATCGAGCACCGCATCGACCTCATCCCCGGAGCACCTCTTCCGAACAAAGCTCCCTACCGAGTCAACCCCGAAGAAAACAAAGAAATACAAAGGCAAGTAAAGCATCTCATAGACCATGGACATGTGCATGAAAGTTTGAGTCCTTGTGCCGTTCCGATCATTCTTGTGCCAAAACGAGACGGTAGCTTTCGCGTGTGCTCCGATTGTAGACCTATCGATGCTATCACCGTTCGCTATAGGTATCGCATTCCACGCCTCGATGATATGCTTGATGAACTTAGTGGTGCCACTATATTTTCCAAGATCGATCTTTAAAGTGGTTACTATCAAATCCGCATACAAGAGGGTGATGAATGGAAAACCGCTTTCAAAACAAAGTTTGGTTTGTATGAGTGGTTAGTCATGCATATGGGTTTATCGGAAGCACCGGGTACTTTCATGCGTCTAATCATGTCTTTCGCCCTTACATTGGTGAGTTTGTTGTGGTCTACTTCTATGATATCCTTGTTTATAGCAAATCTCATCGAGATCATGTCACCCATGTTCGAACCGTTTTGCAAACTCTTCGAAAAGAGCATCTCTATGCTAACATGGAAAATTGCCTTTTTGGCATTGATAAGCTCGTTTTCTTGGGTTTTGTTGTTTCCTCTAAGGGTGTTCATGTTGATGACTCTAAGATCGATGCTATCAAAACTTGGCCACAACCAACCAATTTGCAACAAGTGTGTAGCTTCCTTGATTTAGCCAGTTTCTACTGTAGATTTGTGAACGACTTTAGCACCATTGCTTCACCTTTGCATGCTTTTGAGCAAGAAAAATGCGCCTTTTGTTTGGGGACCATCCCAAGACACCGCCTTCAATGAGCTTAAGAATTTGCTTACTCATGCTCCCATGCTTTCATTAGCCAACTATGACAAACCCTTTGAGATTCATTGTGATTCTTGTGGTAATGGCATAGGAGGTGTGTTAACACAAGAGAAGCACCCCATAGCTTACTTTAGTGAGAAACTTTCCGGAGCGCAACTCCATTACCCCATCTATGAAAAAGAGTTATATGCTTTAGTGTGAGTTTTGCATGAATGGGAACACTATATTCGCCCTCATGAATTCATCATTCATACCGATCATGAAACACTAAAATACCTTAAGGGTCAATCCAAGTTGACAAGCGTCATGCTAAATGGAGTGAATTCATTGAGTCTTTTCCTTATGTCATCAAGTACAACAAAGGTAAGGAAAATTTTGTGGCGGATGCACTATCCCGTATATGCATGCTTGTTACTCAACTTCCATTGGATGTCATTGGCTTTGAGCACATAAATGACTTGTATGAGCATGATCCTACTTTTGCTATTCCTTATGCCAAATGTTTGACACATACCTCTTGGGAACGCTATTACATAAAAAATGGATATATTATGAGTGATAACAAGCTTTGCATCCCCGAGTCTTCTCTTCGTTTGTTTCTTTTGCAGGAATCTCATGGAGGAGGACTTATGCGACATTTTGGCCGCGACAAGACTTTCGCCATGCTCTCCAAGAACTATTATTAGCCCAAGATGTTTCGCGACGTCAACTGCTTCACCAACCAATGCTCTACATGTCGCAAAGCTAAGTCTAAAGCTCAATCCCATGGCCTTTACATGCCTCTCCCAATTCCATATCAACCATGGGAAGATATTAGCATGGATTTTGTACTTGGATTGCCTAGGACTAGGAATGGAAAGGATTCAGTATTTGTTATTATGGACCGATTCTCTAAGATGGCACATTTCATACCATGCAACAAGATAGACGATGCTTCACATGTTGCCAATATCTTTTGTAGGGAAATATTGCGTCTACATGGAGTGCCAAAGACGATTGTCTCGGACCACGACGTCAAGTTCCTAAGATACTTTTGGAATACCCTATGCGCCAAGCTCGGAATCAAGCTACTCTTCTCCACGGCGTAGCATCCATAAAACGACGGCCAAACGGAGGTGACCAACCGCACACTCTCCGCTCTACTTCACGTGCTCGTCAAGAAGAACATCAAGGAGTGGGAGGAGTGTCTACCTATCACCGAGTTCGCCTACAACCGCGCAAGACACTCAACAACCGGCAAGTCCCCTTCGAGGTCGTCTACAGATTCAACCCATTGTCACCATTAGACATTCTTCCTCTACCACTCCAAGAGCGCATCAATATGGACACAAGTGCACCTGTGAATCATCTCAGGAAGGTGCATGAAGATACAAGGCACACCATCAAGCGCCAAGTCCAACGACTTGCGACCAAGCTCAACATCAACAAGCAACCCATGGTATTCCACATTGGTGATCTTGTGTGGCTACACCTTCGCAAAGACCGCTTCCCCACCGAATGCAAGTCCAAACTTTTACCTTGAGTGGATGGGCCCTTGAAGGTGCTTGCACGCTATAACAACAATGCTTACAAGATCGACCTCCCACGCGACAAGTACAACGTAAGAGACATCTTCAATGTCAAGGACCTCTCACCCTGCCATGGTGATGAACAATTTGATCCGGGGTCGGATCTTTCCCAAGGGAGTGGAGATGATGCGGAGCATCCCGCGATCATCCCCATGGACGCACCTACACCTCCAACGACACCACTTGGACCAATGACAAGAGCCCGAGCGAAGGCTATCGAAGATAAGGTGAACTCACTCCTCTCCGAACTACCACTTTCTATGCATGAGACTTGGCTACTACCTCAAGCGGAAACCCTATGTGTGATCAGGTGCTTGGAGGAAAGCCACGGACCAACTACACTCAACGGACAAGACGGTGAGGATGCCAAGCTCAATGAACAAGAAGAAGGACTGCTCAAAACTCCCAGGCTCCGGACGACCGGCGAGCTACGGACGTCCGACGACCTCCAGGCACCGGACGACTGGTCCTCTTCGGACTACCGGCACACCCACACCCGAGCCAAATCTATGGATTTCCGAAGCCCTCCGGACGACCGACACCCCGTACGTCTGACCCCGACGGGACGTCCGACCGAAGCCCACCTGAGCCAAATCTACGGACGTACGACGAGCACCGGACGTCCGGACCCTCGCGAGCCTCCGGACAACCTGTAACTCCCGGACGTCCGACGCTTGTGTGCTGTTTGCGTGTTGGGCCGCAGTCCATGTACCCCTTCTACCTCTAAGACTATATATAGACCTTCTCGTCCTCTTTTCTAGGGTTAGCAAAGTATTAGCTCATATTTTGTGTGAGAGTTTTTCTCATCCACTTGGTTACCTTCTCCTCGGAGATAGCGCCTCCTCGGAGAAGATCCCCCAAGCGGATTCAAGACCCCTTCACGGGAAGAACCTCAAGACCTCCTCACGGAGAAGATCGTGCTACTTGTATCATCCTTAGTAGTCCGTGGATCTTGTATCTTCCTTTGTGTTCATGGATCTAGCATATGTGTGACTATTTCTTGTTGGTTTAGTGATTCTCTCGTGTTTCCCCTTGTGTTTCCCCTCGTGTTTCCCCTCGCGTTCTTTGTGTTCATCGTTGGATCCGCTCCTTTCATGAAAGATCGGCCCTAGGGTTCCTACCCAACACCACTGGGTCATCAGTCATCTATTCGGTGACTAAGTATAAATCTTTAGTGATTTTTTGCATTATGCGAGAGGCCGGCTTCCACCCGGCTAGGAATTCACAGCCTGAGTTCGGATAATCGAACAATACTAGGGGTTGCGTCTGCACTCCCACTATAAAACTCCTATGGCTAAGTGAGGGCGATAAAGCCGTATAGTCTGATTGCCTGGTTCACCGCACTAACACCTCGTTCACGGACCAGTTCGTTTGGTCAAGTGTGTTTAAGTGTTATCCCGAACACCCCCGTACTACCTACGTGGGGGCTGAAGCCGATGACTGGCCAACTCTGAGATATCATAAACAGCTGCACAGGAGGAGATATTTTAAAGTAAAATAAGCAATATATCATACATAAACCTTATCTCATGATACATGAGTACACAACATAACTACATTCATTCAAATATGATGTCCTTCGAACATTGGCCCTCTATAATGCGGGATCCTTTCAGTACATCATCAAAGTACCGCTCTGGCGTGTGATGCTCTTTCCCAGCAGGCGGTGCCTCGGTCGCAAGCTTGATGGTGTCCGTCTTCGCCCATTTCACCTTGACGCGGGCGAAGGCCATCCACGCACCTTCAATACAGGCCGACCGCTTCACGACATCAAGCCGCGGGCAGGCGCTGACCAGCCGCTTCACGAGACCCAAGTAGCTACTGGGCATGTGTTCGGCGGGCCAAAGGCGGATTATCAAATCCCTCATGGCCAATTCAGCCACTCTGTGCAGTTCAGTCCAGAGCTTCAGCTGATCACTGAGGGGCACATGATGCTCTGGCGCGAGGTATTGCGACCATAACAGCTTGTCTGTTGAGCTCCCCTCTTCGGCCTGGAAGAACTCCGCGGCATCAGCAACACTCTGGGGCAGGTCCACAAACACTCCTGGAGAACGCCAAATCTAGGTTAGAAAGATGTACCTTTTCTTCACAAATTTGCTATGCATTTTAATGGCCTTACCCGCCGCAATTTGGATTACCTCCTGGATCTCCCGGATAGTGCTTTGGGCTTCGGCCAAGCTTCTTGTGCACTTTGGAGTGCCTTGGAAAGTTCGTAATTTTTCTCCGAAATCTTGCGCTCTAAGGACTCACATTTTCCTATGGCGTCCTTGAGCTCTTGCTGGACTTCCTCCACCCACGATTCATGTTTAAGGTGGGAGGTTCGTTCCTCCTCCTCCTCCTTCCTGGCCTTGGCCAGTGCACTCTTGAGGGCCTCGACCTCAAACATATCAGCTGTAAACATAATTATGAAACTCATTGAGATACTACATCATAGCTGGCATCGTTTCAAGACATGCTTCGGTATTACATGCCTTTCTTTTCTTCTAGCTTCCGCTTTAGCTCCGATGCTTTGGCGGCATGGGCAGCTGACGCCTGCTTCGCAGCCTTCTTGTTCAAACAGACATGTGCATTAGTCTCCTGCATGAGTTATTAGATCCTTTGTTCGATTTTCTTTCCGAACACCGAACAGAGTCTCAGGGGCTACTATCTATACACAAGCATTCTTTTTATACAGTTAAAATATACTGTAAAGCACATACCTCAAAGCCTATTAAAAGGCTAGTGTAGGCTTCGCTCAGTCCGCTTTTCGTGGACTGAACCTTTTCAATCACCATACCCATAAGGGTACGGTGTTCTTCCACAATGGTGGTGTTCTGAAGCACTCTCACTAGAGTGCCCGGCGCCTCTGAATTGATAGAGGACGCCGGTGTTGTAGGCGCACCCCCTTCTCGCAAGGAGGGTTGCTCATCTGTCTCCGGAACCATGTGGGTTTCCGGAGTGACATTTGGTTGGGGACCAAACAGGACTTGGCCCCCGTCTCCAGTCTCCTTGGGGGTTGGTTCCCCCATGTTCTCGGTAGCCGAGGTGTCACCCTTTGGCACCATCTTGGCAGCCTCCGGCACCTCTCCCTATTCCGGAGGGTCCTTTGGGACGACACCTTGGTGTTGTCCGCTGCAGGGGGGAGGAAACTGGTGGAGGTGAATCGCTCTCCATAATGTTTGGACCAAGCGAATTCTCGGAAGAGGAGGATCGTTGGGGAAGGACCTTAACCAGACTACAGCATACAATTTAAAGGCATTACAACTATAAGCCAGAAAATCCGGACATATATATATATACCTTTGAGTACTTACGATCCGGCCAGGGGCTTCAGCCCGGGGCGCCACTCATCAGCGTCCGATTCAGAGTCATCCGTAAGGGACGTCCTCCCTCTCTTGGATGCCTCCGCCTCTAGATCGATGGAGGCTGCCCTTTTCTTCTTCTCCCCCTTAGGGGGGGGGAGTTCCTCTCTTCCTCCTCCTCTTCCTCTTCGTCAGGGGAGGAGAGGGTTCCAGTGTCTTCGAACACTATGTCCGGGGCACCTTTACGGCGGAGGCCACTCTAGGCCTCCTTGCCCTTCTCCTTGGCCTTCTTTCCCGGCGCCTGGTACGGCACCAGGACTAGCATCCTTGTCAGCAGAGGAAAGCTCCGTCTTCAGGCAGCGGAGCCGTACAGTGAATCCGCTCCGCTTTCCTTGTCCAGCCCTGCAAAAGAAAATGAAAACTTTAGTGTGTTCCTTGGGCTTGCAAAGTAATGTTACCAAAGAACTTACGGGGGTCGCAGCATGGGTGATGTCGTAGCGTCGTCTCCGGCCATGACTTCTGGTTCTTGAGGAGCAACTTCCACATGTCTTCGTGCTTCATGCTGAAGAACCGCTGCAGGGTCCGGGGACTGGCCGGGTGGAACTTCCACATGGGCTCCTGACGCGCCTGATAGAGGAGTATCCGGAGGAAGAGCTTCACTTGTATCATGCTGGCGAGGCTGGTATTTTTATCTACCATGCTCTCGATGCGCTTCTCCAGCATCATTACCTCATCAAACGACGTAGAGTCCAGGCCCTTATTGAGCCAGGATGTCAGCCGCATTGGGTGCCCGGACTTGAACTCCGTGGGAGCAGCCCATGTGGAGTCACGGGGCTCCGTGACATAGAACCACCCCTGCCGCCATCCCTTCATGGTCTCCATGAAGGTGCCCTTGGGCCAAGTAACATTGGGTAGTTTGCTCACCATAGCGCCACCACAATCTGCGTGCTGGCCGTCCACCACCTTTGGCTTCACGTTGAAGACCTTGAGCCATAGGCCAAAGTGGGGGGAAATGTGGAGGAATGCCTCGCATACGACGATAAACGCCGAAATTTTGAGGAAATAATTTGGGGCTAGATCATCGAAATCTAGCCTGTAGTAAAACATGAGGCCGCGGATGAAAGGATGAAGGGGAAAACCCAGTCCGCGAAGAAAATGAGGGATGAACACTACTCTCTAGTCGGGCTTTGGAGTGGGGATGATCTGCTTTTTGGCTGGAAGCCGGTGGACGATTTCCTTGGTCAGATACCCCGCTTCCCGGAGTTCCTTGATGTTTTTCTCCGTGATGGAGGAGGCCATCGACTTGCCCTGCGCTCCATATCCGGACATGGCTGGAGTACTTTCTGGGAAAGGAGTGGATCGAAGCTTGAGCGCTGGAGCTTGAGTGCGGATGGACTGAGGAAGAGGAAGGCGTGTGGTAAAAAGGAGGAATCTTATCTCCTTATAAAGGCAGTGAATACCATGCGTCACCCACGAGCCTTAAAACTCGCCTATTTCCAAGGGGTCATGCGAATTGGCACGATTGGGTTTCCCATACCCGTATTGATGAGAATCCCGTAACAAGGGGGCACAATCTCTACTTTGACAAGACGTGTCATTGGTGGTTGCGTCTCGAAATGCGAAACGGGAGGCCGAAAAATAGTTGGAAATAATAGAATGGCCGGACGTAATGTCTCACTAGTGAAATCTTCGGAGGACAGAACTTATCTGTATTCTAATTCAGATGTCTGACTGTTGTACAAAGCCGGATATAGTACTGATGATCAACTGCTTTGTGGAATTCAAAGGAGGAACCCGCCTTGCAATGCCGAAGACAATCTGCGCACCGGACATATCGTCATTGAAGACTGGTTTAGGGGCTACTGAGGGAGTCCTGGATTATGGGGTCCTCGGGTGTCCGTACAATGTGATGTGGGCCGAACAGATGGGCCGTGAAGATACAAGATAGAAGGACTTCCCTCATGTACGGATGGGACTCTGCTTGGCGTGGAAGGCAAGCTTAGCATGCAGATATGAATATTCCTTTCTTTGTAAACCGACTATGTACAACCCTAGCCCCCTCTATTGTCTATATAAACCAGAGGGTTTAGTCCGTAGAGACACAATCATAATCATACATGTTAGACAATTAGGGTTTAGCCATTACGATCTCGTGGTAGATCAACTCTTGTAACCCCTATATTCATCAAAGTCAATCAAGAAGGATGTAGGGTATTACCTCCATCAAGAGGGCCCGAACCTAGGTAAACATTGTGTCCCTGTCTCCTATTACCATCGATCCTTAAATGCATAGTTCGGGACCCCCTACGCAAGATCTGCCGATTTGACACCGACACAGAGGTCATCACCGAGCCCACCAGCGCGTCATGGATGGTAGCTTTGCAGACAAAGACCATCTTTTGTCAGGATAGACAGCACCCTTGTCCCTCTTCAAATCACTGTTGTGTGGCAACCCTTCCCGCCAATGTTTTTGGGGGAAGAGGACTATGGCGTGTATAAGAAGGGGGCAGGGTGTTGCTGTTGCGACGTCGGCCATTATCTTCCATGAAGAGTTGTATTCCACCTCTCCCGCGAGGCAAACCAACCACAAAGCAGGAGTAGGGTTTTACACCGCGTGGTGGTCTGGAACTGGGTAAACTGTTGTGTCTGCAGCCGCCTACGCTCGCTCGCTCTTGTCATAGCCTCGCCATGTTTCTAGCAGAAAGGAGTAGGGTGTGACGATCAAGCGCACCCGAGAGCTCGAACCTCAGGATCCCTGAAGCCCTCATTCTGACATTTGGCGCACCAGGTAGGGGTGTGCCGCCGTTCTTCTGCTCTGTTCCAACTCCCACTTCACCAACCCCATGGTTGTCGCTCGCCGCATGCATAATGAGCGCTGGGTAGCTTATGTCACCTACACGGAGCACATGGACTATGGTGACCGCTGCCGCTCTGCCGAGGCCACGGCTATTGCCACCGACCCCTGCTGCCCATGAGCAGCAGGACTCCTCCATGCATCCCTCCATGCACCTGGAAGCCGGAGCACTATGGCCTCTTCCTCACACGCCCTGCGCAAGCCGATGAACGCGCAGGTCACACAGCTCATGTCGCGTGAGATACTCCGCTACCT
This sequence comes from Triticum dicoccoides, assembly GCF_002162155.2. Classification (NCBI taxonomy): domain Eukaryota; kingdom Viridiplantae; phylum Streptophyta; class Magnoliopsida; order Poales; family Poaceae; genus Triticum; species Triticum dicoccoides. The sequence goes on along the minus strand of NC_041390.1, from coordinate 377,123,624 downwards.
CCCGGCGGACGCCGGCTATGATGCCTGGCTTGGCCGCATCACCGAGCTCGTCAATGCTGCCGGAGAGGCTGCAACACCCTCTCACTCGATCTGTTGTCTCGCTCCGGGGATGTGGCACACGGCGTGCCTCCGCTTCCTCCCCTGCACATCGACCATGCCCAGCCCTAGTGCGACGTGCGTCCACGCGACACGCCTTGCGGGGCGCCTGCTCCTGCCAAGGACGAGGCGAGCTGCCAGATCATCCACCATGTGCCGCCCAACACGCTTGTGCTCCTCGAGCAGCAGCGCCGGCACCAAGACCGAATCATCGAAGAGCTCGCTTCGGCTAGGCACTAGAACCATGCCGCCCTCGCGTGTGGAGTCCCTTTGAGTAGCATGTGATGTCGGGCTTTCACCCACGAGCTACGCTAGGTGCTCTAGCCAGTCAAGTTCAAGCCAGATCTGCCCCTGCGTAACAATGGCATCCCTGACCCTATAGAGTTTCTTTAGCTCTACGCGTTAAGCATCGAGGTGGCGAACGGAGATCAAAAGATCATGGCGAACTAGTACCCCATGGCCCTCTAGGACGGCGCGTGCTCCTGACTAATGAGCCTACCCGAGGATTCGATCTCTTCATGGAGCAAGCTCTACGATTAGTTCATCGATAACTTCAAGGGCACGCACGACCGCCCCCTCACCATCAACGCCTGCGGCGTGTGCACCAGAACCCTGGGGAGACCCTCCGCTAGAAATCCAACACTTCAGCCAGGTGCGCCACAAGATCTCGCGCGCTTCTGATGAGTCCATCATCTTTGCGTTCTCCAACAGCGTCATTGACATCAGGATGCGCGAGAAGCTCTCCATCAACGATGACTTGAGCTCGGTGCTGGAACTATTCACCCTTGCCGACAAGTGCACCAAGGCCAAAGAAGGCCGCCCCTTCATCCACAACGACCCCGACGCCACACTCGACGACAACAAGGCTAAGGCCAAGGACGTCAAGCACAAGGGCCCTGCCGTGCTAGCGTAGGAGCCCGAGCAGAAGCACGGTCGCGACCGTGACGAGCCCAAGAAGGACAACCGCCCATTTTGCGTCTACCATAACATGCACACCCACAACACCGAGGACTGCCAGGTTCTCAAGACGCTCTCTGACGAGCGCGTCGACCATCGAGGGGACCACAACGACCATGGCACCGGCCGCGGAGGCGGTGGTGGTGGTGGCTGATGGGATAACCGCAATGGCAACACAATACCCGCTAGGGCTAGCGCGACCAGCCTCGCGAGGGCGCCTGGCGTGACCAGCCTCATGACGGCGCCTGGCGCAATCAGCCTCGTGAGGCACACCCTCAGGCCAACACTTCCCTTCCGTCGCTGCCCCCCAGGAGGAACGATGTTAACCAGCTCGACGGCAGGCCTCAAGTGGTCGCAGTATGCCATCACCTCTTCAAGAAATTCTCTCGTGGAGGTGAATGCTGCACTCCCAAGGCCTTAGGCTGCGCGGCCCCTCAAGTAGTCGTAGTATGCCATCACCTTCGACTCCAAGGACCACCTCAAGTGCACGGCTGCTGCAGGCGCGCTCCCCATGCTATGCACCCTCACCATCAGCAACGTCACTGTCAGCAAGACCCTCATCAGTGGGGGCGCCGGACTCAAAGTGATCTCCATAGGGACCTTCAAGACCCTCCAAGTGCCCTACGACCAGCTGATGTCGACCAGGCCCTTCTCTAGGGTAACTAATGGGTCTACCATCCCCCTAGGGCAAGTGCGCCTCCCTGTCACCTTCAGAACCCGCGACAACTACCAAATTTAGCTCATCGACTTTGACATGGCGCACATCGGCCTCCTATACGAATGACATCCTGGGATACCCCACGCTTGCCAAGTTCATGGCGGTGACCCACTAGGGCAAGAATGTCCTCAAGATGCTAGGCTGCAACTGTGTCATCACCATCGCCTGCGATGAGAAAGACGCGGTTTTCTCCCTCGAGCTAGCCTACCGGGCCGCCGCCACTGAGAACTCTGATGGCGAGGAAGGCGTCGGGCTTCCCGGCGCCGGCCCACGAAGAAGAAGCAACTGCTCCCCAAGGACTGCCCTGAGATGAAGACTGGTGGCGGCAGCCACAGCCCTGCCCTCACCGGCGGGGCTTGCCCTCGTCCTGCATAGAAGGCACGCCTGGCGCCTCCCTTCGGGCAGGCTCAGGGTCTTTCGCCTGGAAAGCATCCGACCTGACAGTCATGCTGAGGGAGGTGTCTGGGCAGCACTTGGAGGCGTGCCTTGGCGCGCGTCCCATCAAGCAAGGAGCACAACGCCAGTCGTGAGAGGCACAAGAATTCATCGCCCAAGACATTTACAAGCTGCGAGAAGCTCTGGCCAATGGTGGCGAGTGCCGCTCTACGCACGCCGCCAACCCAGTTGCTGCCCCTAGAAAGGGCTACATGGTCTGCATGTGCGTCAACCTTGCAAACCTCAACAAGGCCAGCTCCCAAGACCCATTTTGGCCATCACGCGTCATCCTGGGTAGGGGCCTCACTACTAACTACACCCGCATTCCCTTTGGCCTAGAGAACGTCGGCACCACCTTCTAAAGGTTGGCACACCTCGCGATGGCGCCTCGCGAGCCCCCAAGGCCTTAGGAGCCCATTGGCCCCTGAGAGACGAACTTTCGCGGCGCGCTTCGTCAAGCATTCCGACGCTCCTATGGCAGCAAGTCGCCAGGTGACTTTTTGGTTTGCTCAAGTTGAGGGCACCTCAGGGTTGCATTATCCTCAAGCTGGCCAAGGTCCGTCCATGCATGCGCCTCACTTTTTGGTCGTGTAGTGAACCTGGTTATGCCTTAATGAATTTATGTTGCTTGCTTAACCCTGTGTTTAGAGCCACGCCTCCGCTGAGGGCGTCGCGCCCTTGCGACTCTTCTCGTGACTGTCCCATGAGCAGGCGTTGGGCACGGAATCTTTGCTCGGGTCATGTTGGCATTCTAGGAATTGGGGTACCCAGACTTATCTGTATGCGGCCCACGGCATGGCTCCATCAACGGCCTGGTACGGCCCACCCTCAGCATCAACAATGCAAGACCCTCACGAGGGGCCAAGCATCACGAGGTGGATGATGCCAAGACCCCAAGGAGTGGTCTCCTTAGGCTGGCTCCCGAGGACTGGACTTTCATATGCAGGCGCCCACCTGGAGAGGCTAAGGTGACGCAAGCCATGACGACCAAGGCCAGGCGGGCGCCAGGGGGGGCAGTATAGAAGGTTTCCCCTTTGGTGCTAAAGAGGCAAGCGCATGCGTGGAGTCTCGAGGAATCAGCCAAAGGTTTCAATTTCCGTGCTACAAGACCAAGACCACCAGGACAGCAGGATGGAGGTCATCACTAGGCCCACCACGGCGTCACGGCCAGAAGCTTTGCAGGCGAAGACCACCTTTTGTCAGGATAAGATGTACTAGTTGTCTCCTTTCGAGTTTGGCAGTTGTGGGATCCCTTCTCGCCTTCATTTTGGGGGAAGAGAACCAAGGCCACTATAAATATAGCCTAGCCACCATTATAGAGGGGGACAGATCATTCGGTCCATCCGCACCCTCACCAGCTCACACAAGCACAAGAACACACCTCCTGAGGTTGTTCTTCCACTGTACCAGTTCATCCTCAGCCCATCTCGACGTTAATCCACCACAAAGCAGTAGTAGGCTATTACAGCGCAAGGTGGCCCGAACCTGGGTAAAATGTTGTGGCCCTTGTTATTCCACTTCGTCGATCTAGGCCGGGAGCTCAACGAGTTGGCAGACTGGGGAGGTTGAGTTCTGAGCACGCACCCCAGAGTTCGAATCTACCTTGGGTCCGCAGAGCCCTAAATTTGACATTTGGGGCACCAGGGAGGGTGCGTCGAAGATTCACCTCCTCACCTGCTGTATCCCGCCCACAGCGTTCGACTCTCATGGCGGGTGCCGCTCCACCGGCCGGTCTGCCTAGTGCGTTCCGAGGCACCGTGGACCTCCCGGCTTTCACCCTCGCCATGAGGCGAGTCTAGTGGCCGCCCAAGTTCGGGCCGGAGCTGCCGCCTCGATACGACAGCGCGACAGATTTGGCAGGATTTCTCCATGCGTATGCAGAGGCTATTTGGGCGGCCGGCGGCGACGACAAGGTTGTGGTGAATTGGATCCCCATGGCCCTTATGGGTGTGCCGCGTGCCTGGCTCCTGGGCTTGCCGGAGCCTTAAGTGGACTCCTAGGAGGAGCTGCGCGGCCTCTTCATCGCACACTTTGCGGTGCCGGCGGCCCACGCCGTCGCGGCCCTCCTCGGCGGCTTGTAGGCGCCGGCCTCGGACTGCCACATCAAGGAGTTCTTCTGCTAGATGGGCACTGCCCACGCGCCGTGGAGAGCTCCTCCCCACCAAACCTTTCTCTAGAGTTGTTGATGTCTCCACCTGCCCCTCTAGGGAAGATCCTCCTCCACGTCACCTTTGGCACACGCGACAACTACTGCACTCCTAAGGCCTCGGCTGCCCCAGCAGACAACCAAGCTCCTAAGGTCCCCCGGTCTTAGGAGGTACAGGACCCCGCTGGCGCCTCCACCCTCATCGAACACCCAGTGTACTTCATCAGCGTGGTGTTGCGCAATGCGCGATCACGCTATCCCATGCTGCAAAAGCTTTTTCTAGCACTCCTCGTCCCCACCCAAAAACTGCGTCACTACTTCCAAGGTAACCCCATCAAGGTTATCTCGGCTTATCACTTTGAGAGGGTGCTCTGAAGCCCTAACGCTGCGGGAAGTGTCGCCGAATAGAACAACGAACTGCAGGTGTTCCAGTTGGAGTTCAGCACCACCAGGATCATCAAGGGTGTGGGTCTCACCAATTCCATGGCGGAATGGACCGACGTCCCCAACCGAGAAGTGGGCAAGGACCGTTTCCTCGCGCTCAGAAATGAAGCATCGGATGGTTGGGTCGTGTACTTCAACGGTGCATTAGCGCGTGCTGGAGCCATGCTCATCTCACTCACCCAGGACAAGCTCTACTACATTGTGCAGCTCTTCTTCTAGCATGGCAAGAAGGTCCTGAACAACATCGCATAATATGAAGGCCCGAGCGCCGCCCTGAGGCTGCAGCAGCGTTGGGGGTGAGGCGCCTCAACATCAAGGGTGACTCCCAGCTCCTCGTAAACTTCTCAAACAAAGCGTACAAGCCAAAGGACGAGTGAGGGAGTCCTGGATTAAGGGGTCCTCGGGCGTTCGGGCTATGTGACGTAGGCCAGACTAATGGGTCGTGGAGATACAAGACAAAACACTTCCTCCCGTGTCCGTATGGGACACTCCTTGGGGTGGAAGAGAAGCTTAGCGAGCGGATATGAATATTCCTTTCTCTGTAAACCGACTCTGTACAACCCTAGCCCCCTTCGGTGTCTATATAAATCGGAGGGTTTAGTCCATAGAAGCAATCATAATCATATAGGCTAGACAATTAGGGTTTAGCCATTACGATCTCGTGGTAGATCAACTCTTGTAACCCCTATACTCATCGAAGTCAATCAAGCAGGATGTAGGGTATTACCTCCATCGAGAGGGCCCGAACCTGGGTAAAACACTGTGTCCCTTGTCTCCTATTACCATCAATCCTTAGATGCACAGTTCGGGACCACCTACCCGAGATCTGCCGATTTTGACACCGATATTGGTGCTTTCATTGAGAGTTCTGTTGTGTCGTCGCCAGAAGGTTCTATGGCCGCATCAATCATCTACACCAATGATACCCTGAGGGAGGTCTTCCTTCCCGGCCAGATCTTTGTGTTCGGCGGCTACGCACTGCGGGCCAACTCGATTGGCCATCTAGAGCAGATCGACAGCTGCTCCCCAGGTCACCAGATTAGTTTTGGAAATCTGGATTATATCGCTGAGATCCAAGGAGACTTGATCTTCCAAGGGTTTGCGACCCCAACCTCCGCTCTGGCCATGAATCCGGAGCGCATCTCCGGGTCAGAAGACGGGATTCCTGAGCCCACCGGACTCTCTGCGGCTATTAAGCCTGGTACGGGGAAGCAGTGTCACCGACAATCATTATGAAGCCGAACTCTTCTCCAAACACTCATCCTGAGCCCTCGGGGTCAGCATCGTGTGAGCTCGGCCAAAGAGTTTCCTCCCCGCCGTACTCCACAAACTCCCTTCTCCCTGACCGAACCTCGCCTTTAAGCGAGACTTTGGAGTTAATGCGATCCCTCGTCATTACAGAGGTGCAACATCCGAACTACGCCCAGCCAGAACTAGGGGCTGAGAGCGGGGAATTTTACGTCCCACCCACCACCCACCTCATAGACACTGTCGAGGACTTAACCGACATGCTCGATTATGGCTCCGAAGACATTGACGGTATAGACGAGGATGCCGGAGAAGAGCAGGCCCAAAACACGCTGTGTACCAGACAATGGACGGCCACCTCTTCGTATGACGTGTATATGGTGGATGCACCCAAAGAGAGTAACAATGATAACCAGAAAAATCCAGTTGAGGATATACCTCCTGAGACTCAATCAAAGCGCCGACGTCAGCGGCGCCGCTCTAAATCACGCCGTGAAAAAGATAGCAATATTGGCACAGGAGAGAATAACACTCCGGACGACGCCAAAGAGCAAGAAGACCTCGTCGAGCCAACCTCCGAACAGGACGGTCAGGAAGATGGGATAATTAGCCCTGATGACCAGGCTATAAACGAAGACTCGAAGGATAGTAATTATATTCCACCCTTCGAAGAGGAGGTGAGCCTCGGCGATGAAGACTTTATCATGCCGAAGGAACCCCTCGAGTAGGAACGCTTTAGGCGTAGTATAATAGCCACTGCAAGGAGGCTGAAAAAGAAGCAACGGCAGCTCCAAGCTGACCAAGATCTGCTCAACGACCGGTGGAGTAACATCCTAGCAACCGAGGAATACGTCCTCGAGCATGCCCAAGCAAGAGTTACCCGAAGCGTAAGCTGCTACCTCAATTCAACGACGAGGCATTAGAGCCCATACCATCAGCACGTAATGCAGCCGACCGGCCACCACGTGGCTGTGACAAAACGGCAACTCAAGCCGAACACCAGCCTACGCTACCTCGCCGAAAAAGTTGAGACACAACAGCTCAGGGACATACGTACGACTTGCGGCAGGATTTGAAAAACAAGGCGGGCCAGACCAGATCGACCTGCGGATGATGGGGGCACGCTCCGACGCACAAGGACGACTATCTAGCCGGGTACAATAGCCATGACCACGCCCGGGCCGAAAGCCGCAGACGGACTCCATCCGAGCTACGTCGCGACGTGGCCCGCTATAGAGGCGCCGCACACCCCCTCTACTTCACTAACGAAGTAATGGAACATGAATTCCCAGAAGGGTTTAAACCTGTAAACATCGAATCATATGATGGAACAACAGATCCCGCAGTATGTATTGAGGACTTTCTCCTCCATATTCATATGGCCCGTGGTGATGATCTTCATGCCATCAAATACCTCCCACTAAAGCTAAAGGGACCAGCTCGGCGCTGGTTAAACAGCCTGCCAGAAAACTCTATTGGCAACTGGGAGGACCTGGAAGACGTCTTCGGCGACAACTTCCAAGGTACATATGTTCGACCTCCGGACGCCGATGACTTAAGTCACATAGTCCAACAGCCCGGAGAGTCGGCCAGGAAATTCTGGACTCGACTCCTAATTAAAAAGAAGCAGATCCTCGACTGTCTAGACGCCGAAGCCCTAGCGGCCTTTAAGGATAGCATTCACGACGAATGGCTCGCCCGACGCCTTGGCCAACAAAAGCGAAGTCCATGGCAGCCCTCACGTCACTTATGAACCGCTTTTGCGCGGGCAACGATAGTTGGCTAGCCAGTAGCGGCAACAATGCAAGCAAACCTAGCTCTTCTGAAGCCAGAAACAGCAATGGAAAGCCCCGACGCAACTGGCACAAGCGTCGGTACAATGGTGATAATACCAATGACACGGTGGTTAACACCGGATTCAGCGGCTCCAAGCACAGTCAAAGGAAGAAGCCATTTAAAAGAAAAAATTCGGGCTCATCCAGCTTGGACCGAATCCTCAATCGACCATGTCAGATCCTTGGCACCCCCGATAAACCCGCCAGTCATACCAACAGAAGCTATTGGGTCTTTAAACAGGCCGGTAAGTTACATACGAAGGACAAAGAGAAGGGGTCGCCAAGTGAGGACGATGACGAGGAGTCCCATCCACCAAACACAGGGGGACAGAAGAAATTTTTCCCCCAAGTCAAAATGATGAACATGATATACATTACTCATATCCCCAAGTGGGGGCGCAAACGCGCACTTAGGGACGTCTATGCGATAGAGCAGGTGGCCCCAAAATTCAATCCATGGTCATCTTGCCCGATCACTTTCGACCGCAAGGACCATCTGACCAGTATTCGTCACGGCGGCTCAGCCGCACTGGTCCTCGACCCAATCATTGTTGGATTCCACCTCAGGCAGGTCCTCATGGACGGTGGCAGCAGCCTCAACCTGCTCTATCAGGACATAGTCCTTAAGATGGGCATCGATCCGTCAAGGATCAAGCCCACCAAAGCTACCTATAAAGGAGTCCTACCAGGTGCAGAGGTCCGTTGCACGGGCTCAATCACATTGGAAATCGTCTTCGGATCACCGAACAACTTCTGAAGCGAAGACTTCATCTTCGACATCCTCCCCTTCCGCAGTGGCTATCATGCACTGCTAGGACGAACCACATTTGCTCGCTTCAATGCGGTGCCACACTATGGCTATCTCAAACTCAAGATGCTCGAGCCACGCGGTGTCATAACAGTCAACGGAAACATGGAACGCTCCCTCTGTACCGAGGAGCACACCGCGGCCCTAACAGCGGAAGTACAGGGCGGCCTTATCAATCAGAACATCAATTCGACGGCCAAATCCCCGGACACTATTAAACGAGTCCGGATTAATCTGCAGCATGACAGCCCGGCTCGTCAGGAGTCGCACTAGCAATTCGGCCTCTGTCTCAGTACCGACCGAACTGCGGCGCACATACCGCGCCTACACAACTACGCACTAAAAATACCATGGGCAAAGACAAAGGCATATTTCGATCATGGTCCACAATACGGCTCGACTGTATCCGGGCACTCATACTTTCCCTTTTTCTTTTTATCCTTTTTTTAGGTTTCTTTTCCACAGGCCCCTCATGATGGCCTCATCATCTATCCTTTCGAAGGATGAACACACCAAGAAGGCAAGCAGCTTTTTGACGATCACTTTGCCTGCTTGAAGGTCCCGCATGCAGCTTCCCCTAGGCCTCAGGATGTTAAATGGCCCGGTTGCTTATTGCATTATTTGTACAAATACGCTTTGACGTATCAATAAGATTACAACTGAAATAGTTTGCGGCACAACATATGTGGCATTTGCATACTCCTTTATTAACGGGGCGGCGTTCTGGCGCGAGCTGCAGGAGAGAGAGGAGGGCACGTGAGCAAGTGGGCGGCCTGCTGGCGTGGAGCGGACGTCGAGGGGCATCGACTGGCGCGCGGGGGAGGCTCGAGGTGACCGGGAGGCACGGCGTCAACGGTCAGGTGCCCTGCCAGGCGCTCCAGAGTGCGACTTTGGCCAGCATCCGCGGCTTTCCCGCTTCTGCGCGCGTCCACTTGCGTCTAGCAGCTGCAGGGGGCATGGGCAAAAGCTGGGGAGTGCCTTGGATGCTCCGGAAGGCTGAGAGGAGAGAGGGAGGTTGAGAGAGAGAGAGAGAGAGAGAGAGGAACCCACTGTCCAGAGAAGAACAATGGGGTTCTCCCCCCCTTCATCATTTCTTCCTCGGGCAGCAAAGCACACAGGTGCTAGAGGGGGACTAGGAGGGGTCATTGTAGAAAGTTGAGCCTACGGAGATTAGTGGAAGAGGCCAAAATGGGATTTTTGTAAAGTGGCAGAAGGTGTTTGATGCTGGTTTGGGCAAGTAGATGGTTTCCATTTGCCATGAGACTCCATAGGGTGGAATGACACATATAATTAGGGTCTTCCACCAATTTTGAGCTTATTTGGGCAAAGTTGCCAATGCAACTTTTGTAAACCTAGAAATTAGCAGAAATGAACTTGTGCAGATCTAGTTGATCAAATCATTTCTCCTTGATGCACCACTTGGTGTAGTGGCCTCATTTGGTCATATGAACATGATCACAAAAGTTGGGGTCAAGGAGAGAAAGTTGGTAGTACAAAGTTGTTCAAATTTGATTCTGGTCAGAGAGGGTTTTGGTGCATTTTGGTGAACCAAACTGACCTTAATTGAGATGAGGATTTGCAAGGTGACCGCAATATGCATTTGTGACTTGCTGGATTTTCCTTGGATTTTTATGAAAATATTTCCTGTAGAAATATTTCAAATCCTTGAAATGGGCAGAAATAGTTTTGGGAGGTTTTATCCAATACTTTGAACATGACCATGTGTTGAAACTCTTATATATGGAAAATATATGTCCACTGAGTTTCCCTGATTTTTGTCAAATATTTTTGAAACATTAAAATAATTTCTCCCTATTAAAGACCATTTCTGGCCTTAAGAAAAAGCTTTTAAATAAAATAGGAAAATAACTGTTAAAATTATATTTTTGTGGTTTATGGGAATCCTATATCTAATAGGTTTCAAATACACTCTTTGAAATATTTTTCATACCCCAAATCAAGTACTTGTAGTGCAAACCTCAACCCAGGGGTTTTTGGAAAACTAAATTTTGAAAATACTATTTTGCCAAATTATTTTTGTAGGAAAATACTATACTGTACTATACACATGGCATGATCATTGGGCAGAAGTTTGGGGCAAGGAGATGAAGTACAGAAGGTGGAGTAGTTGACTTTAAAGAGCACTTGAAAAATCACTCACAGAAAACCAACTCCAAAATAAAAGCCAAATAATGCAAAAGTTTTTGTTGGTCCAATTTTTTCATGCTTTAATAATGCAAATGACATGTTACAAAATGCAAGGTGTGACAGACCTACCCCCCTTACAAGAATCTCGTCCTCGAGATTCCTAAACTAGGCTTTAAAGAGATACGAAAACTCAGATCTAAGGTAGTCTTCACGTTCCCAGGTTGCTTCTGCTTCAGTGTGGTTGCTCCACTGGACTTTGAAGTACTTGATGGTGCGGCTTCGAGTGCGTCGCTCAGCCTCATCCAAAATGCAGATGGGCCTCTCACGGTAAGTGAAATCAGGCTGAAGGTCAATGGCATGGTGATTGACATCCTTGTAAAGATCAGGCTTGTCTGGAACCTGGAGACACTTCCAGAGTTGTGACACGTGGAATACGTTGTGCACATCGGATAGTTCAGGTGGCAGTTCCAACTGGTAAGCCACTTCTCCTCGTCGGTCAGTGATCTTGAAGGGGTCGATGTATCTTGGGGCGAGCTTTCCTTTGACATGGAAGCGCTGGGTTCCCTTGAGAGGTGTGACCCGGAGATAGACATGGTCTCCAACTCGGAAGTTCATGTCTCTACGACGTGAGTCAGCGTATCTCTTCTGCCTTGACTTGGCAGTCTTCGAATGCTCTCTGACAAGTTGGACTTGCTCTTCTACTTCACGGATGATATCGGACCCAAAGACTAGTCCTTCTCCGGTCTCTGACCAATTGAGGGGTGTGCGGCACTTCCGTCCGTATAATACCTCAAATGGTGCCATCTGAAGGCTTGACTGATAACTGTTGTTGTAGGAGAACTCGGCGAAAGGGAGGCAATCTTCCCACCTAGCTCCATATGCTAAGACACAGGCTCGGAGCATGTCTTCGAGTATCTGATTCACTCGTTCTGTCTGACCTCCGGTCTGTGGGTGGAAAGCAGTGCTGAAGGACAACTTGGTCCCCATGGCCTCTTGGAACTTCTTCCAGAACCTTGAGGTAAACTGGGTTCCTCGGTCTGACACAATATCCTTGGGAACACCATGAAGGCTTACGATTCTGTTGATGTAGAGGCTGGCTAGCTGGTTTCCCTTGTAAGTCGTTTTGACAGGAATGAAATGGGCTACTTTGGTCAAATGGTCGACTATGACCCAGATGGAGTCATGTCCCTTATTTGACCTGGGTAATCCAGTGATGAAGTACATTCCGACTTTATCCCATTTCCATTCAGGCACCTTGAGAGGCTGTAACAATCCAGCGGGTCGCTGATGTTCAGCTTTGACCCTTTGGCATATGTCACACTTAGCAACGAAAGTGGCTATCTCTCTCTTCATGCCATGCCACCAGAATCTTTCCTTTAGGTCTTGATACATCCTGGTTCCTCCGGGGTGGATGGAATACAGGGTGTCATGAGCTTCTTGCAAGATCAACTTCTTGAGCTCAATCTTGTTGGGTACGCAAATGCGATTCCCGAACCACACAATTCCTTGCTCATCCTCTAAGAAACCTGGAGCCTTGCCCGCCTTGATCTTCCTCTTGATGCCTTCAATACTTTCGTGTCCCTTCTGAGCTTCCTTAACATCATCTATCAAGGTAGGCCTAACTTCGAGGTTGGCCAAGAATCCTGGTGCAACCAGTTCCAACCCGAAGCTTTCAAGTTCTACATACAAGGCGGGTAGCCTGTCCTTAAGCATAGCATTCAGGGAACAAGCCTTTCTGCTTAATGCATCTGCTACCACATTAGCCTTTCCGGGGTGGTATTGCACACTAAGGTCATAATCCTTAATCAACTCTAGCCATCTTCTTTGCCTCATGTTCAATTCCTTATGAATGAAAATATACTTCAGACTTTTGTGATCCGTGTATATCTCATACCGCTTCCCTAGGAGGTAATGTCGCCATGTTTTCAGGGCATGAACTACAGCTGCCAACTCGAGGTCATGAGTAGCATAGTTCTCTTCATGAGGCCGTAGTTGCCTTGAAAGGTAAGCTACGACTCTGCCCTCTTGCATCAGAACACCTCCCAGTCCGGTTCTTGATGCATCACAATATATCACAAACTCCTTGTCTATATCTGGTGTGGCCAGCACTGGGGCGGTGGTCAGTCTCTTCTTCAGCTCTTGGAAGCTCTCTTCGCACTTTGGCATCCATTCAAACCTGTTATCCTTCTTCAAGAGCTGAGTCATGGGTCGGATAATGCTTGAGAATCCTTCAACGAACTTGCGGTAGTATCCTGCGAGTCCGAGGAAGCTCCTGACTTCCATCATATTGCTTGGGGATTGCCATTCAGTCACGGCTTCAATCTTAGCGGGATCGACCGACAATCCTTCTTCGGTCAAAACATGACCCAAGAATCCAACCTCATGCAGCCAAAATTCGCACTTGCTGAACTTGGCGTATAGTTGGTGCTCTCGAAGCTTGTCTAGGACCATCCTCAGGTGTTGCTCGTGCTCTTCTTCCGTCTTCGAGAAGACAAGAATGTCATCAATGAAGACAACGACGAATTTGTCCAAATATTCCATGAAGACCTTATTCATGAGATACATGAAGTAAGTTGGGGCATTGGTCAATCCAAAGGACATGACCGTGCACTCATATAGGCAATATCTGGTTACAAATGTCGTCTTCGGAATATCTTGGGGTCTGATTTTCAGCTAGTAGTACCCAGATCTAAGGTCGATCTTGGAGAACACCTTGGCCCCATTGAGTTCATCAAACAGATCTTCAATCTTGGGAAGTGGATACTTGTTCTTGATTGTAACTTCATTGAGGGAACGATGGTCTATGCATAAGTGGATAGTACCGTCCTTCTTTGCCACAAACAGAATGGGTGATCCCCAAGGGGAGGCACTAGGGCGGATAAATCCCTTCCTCAACTGCTCTTCCAGTTGCTTCTTCAACTCTGCTAACTCTTCTGATCCCATTCTATAAGGTTTCTTATAGATGGGTCCTGCTCCAGGTATGAGCTCAATGGTGAACTCAATGTCTCGGTCAGGGGGCATTCCCGGTAGCTCACCAGGAAAGACATCAGGGTATTCGCATACTACAGGCACTTGCTCCAATCCAACTTCAGTCAGACAGTTGACTTGGTCGGCTTGAGAAGAGGAGGGGTTGGAGGCAAATTTAACTTCGACTCCTTGGTCATTGGTCACAGTGACAGTCCGGTTGGCACAATCTAACAAGCCTTGGTGCTTGATGAGCCAATCCATTCCTAAGATCACATCCAAGCCTTGCGATCTTAAAATGATAAGGTCCGCTAGGAAGTCTACCCCATTAATGACAATCCCGACTCCTTTACATCCTATCTTGGCTCTCATCTCTGCTCCGGGGGTTTGTACCACCATAGGGTTATTCAGGGGTGTAGGGGTCATGCCACTTTTGAATGCAAACTTTTGGGTGACAAATGAATGCGTGGCTCCAGAATCAAACAAGACAGTTGCAGGTGCTGAGTTGACAAGAAACATACCCAGCACGACGTCCGGGTCTTCCTGGGCTTCTTCTGTAGTGACATGATTCACACGACCCTTGCCATTGTTGGGCGGGTTGCGGGGATCTTGGTTCCTTGGTGGCATTCCATGGCCTTGCCCTGGGTTCTGCGCATTGGGGCGCGGAGCGTCGGGCTTCTTGTTGGGGCAATACTTGGAGTAGTGTCCTGCCTAACCACATCCGAAGCAAGTGACTTGATTGGGGTTGCTGCTCTTGCTGGCATTGTTATTGGGGTTGTTGAAGGCTGGCCTGGGGTTGGCATACTGTTGAGGCTGATAGTTGGTGCAGGGTGCAGGGGCTCTTGGCTGCTGATAGGTTGGCTTGACTGGTGCTGGCTGCCACGGGCGAGGCTTCTGGTTGCTGGAGCTACCCTTGCCGATCATCTTGCGCTTACGGGTATCATCCAAAGCACGTCGCTTGTCCTCAAGCATAAGTGCCTTGTTCACCAGATCAGGAAAGGTTGGGCAGTCACACACAACAAGCAAGTACTGTAGAGTCTGGTTAAGGCCTTCCATGAAGCGCTCTCTTTTGGCAGCATCAGTGCTGACATCCTCAGGGGCATACCTTGACAGAACACTGAACTTCTGCATGTACTCCTTGACGGTGCTACTTCCTTGCTTCAGGGCTCGGAACTCACGTTTCTTGATGGCCATGATTCCGGAAGGAATATGGGCCTTGCGGAATTCTGTCTTGAAGTCATTCCAAGTGATGTTTTGCCCAGCATGCATGACCTTGAATCCATCCCACCAAGCTGTGGCAGTCCCCCCGAGATAGTGGGCAGCATATGCCACCCTCTCACGGTCTTTAATGCAGCCGACTAGTTCCAACAGGTCCTCAATGGTGCGGACCCAGTCGTCTGCATCCAGGGGTTCAGCAGTCTCGATGAAGGTGGGTGGTGCATGCTTCTTGAACTCTGCCAACGTGGAACGTCCATTGCCGTTTCCCGCCGGCTGGTGGTTGACAGCCTGGGAAATCATCTGGAGGGCTGCAGTGTTGGCTTGGCGTTCCTCTCGGAAGGCTTGGAGAAGTTGAGCCATGTCCATGTTTGGAGGTGGTGGCAGTGGTGGAGCTTGTTCTTGGGTTTGGTCCTGACTAGCTCCCACTCCGGCTTCCTGCTGCTGAGTAGAGGCACCAGTACGTGTTACAACAGGCATCCTAATGGAGAGGTCAAGGTCTCATGATTGGGAAAGATGAGGGAAAGCAATATAGATGGGATGCCTAGTGAGGGGGTGGGCGTGACACAATTTTAAGTTAAGAAAGGGCCAGAAGGGCCAAACTCATGCATTAAGACCAAATGGGTGATGTAGTCGTTTACAAGTTCCCGAAGGAAAGTGCGACTTCCATCAAAACAATTTGAAAGCAAACATAACACAACATGGTTTCATTTGAACCATTACATGGACTCGACTTCGCACAAGGGGTACACGACCTATCCTACCTTAAGGGTTACGGACTGGCCTATCCTAGTCCTGAACGGAGTCTAAGTGGTGGAATGCTCGGTCGCGTAGTCCGGCTCCTCTGGGTCTTCCTCCTCATCTTCATCTGTCTCAGTATCTTTGTCACTTGAGGGAATGGAGGAGTGGAGGAGATGAACACGGCGCTGCTTCGCTGGTGGCATCATGAAGAGGTTGCGATATTCCTTCGCCGTCATACGGCATTGCCGAGATGATCCCTTGGCATGCGTAGCCTGTGGGGGTCACCCGCCTCGATAGGTAACAACGGGCTGCCCAGGGGGTGCACCATCCTTCTTGATCCTGTCCGCCTTTGTCTGAGCTAGGCAGAGGAGTTCCTTGGTCTCATGGAGTTCCCTCCGAAGCTCCGTCGACTCCGAGGCCAAGTGCTGTGCCAGGCTATCAGCACACAAGTTGAAGTAGGTCTGGAAACGGAGGGGAAGCCCCTCGTCCATGGGTGGAGCTGGTGCGCTGCTCTCGTCATCACCCTCCTTACGGTAAGGCAGGTAACGAGTGGCTGGCTCACTTGCCATCCCTGGTAGAAGATCTCGAAGGCGAGTCAGCGCCTTGAGTGCGGCAATCTCAACGGCGAGGAGCAGGGTCGCCATCTGTGGTCCTTCAAAGAACCAGCTTGTCGAAGAGTCATTCGCCCTCACGACTACCTCCACATGATACTCCTTCATGGTGCTGTCGATCCTGTGCTCGTGATAGGAGAAGGTGGGGGCTCGAGTGAACTGGCACTTCTTGAGGCTGTCCTCAAGGAGCACGGGAAATCCAGTGGTCAGGAGGTCCTCGGGTACGACGGCCATCTACAAAGGTGGAAAGGGAAGGGTCAATAGAGGAGATATGACCCATGTTTGTGATATTACTAGAATGCGTAGCTATATAGGTAGTTTTGTAGATAGTCTCACTCTAACTAACGTCCATGCTAATTAAGGCTTCCTACAGTCAGGATGGCTCTGATACCAGCTCTGTGGGGACCCCGACTCATAAGTCGTGATCACCGAATGCACGTGTATAGTGATCCCAGAGATTAATGCTCACTGAACACACAGAAGCTGAATAACAAGAGTCTTACATCCATACATATCGTCTTACACAAATTATGACCATTATGGTCAAGTCTTACATAGATAAAGCCACAAGGGTTGAATACCAAATAAACTTAAGCAGCGGAAATTCTTCGTCGATAAGTAGAACCCATGCCATCTGCCTTAACCCTACAGGCATTCTGACTGGGAAACGTCCTAGTTCGCATGTTCGTCTCCAAAGAACTCTTCTTCAAACTCCTGTTCTTCCATGCCTGGCCAATTAAATAACCAGTGGCAAGCTAAGGAGTACTTTGAATGTACTCGCAAGCAACCCATGTTTTGGTTCAAAGTACAACAATGCATGATATAGGTAAATTTTTGCGAAAAGCTAGTTTTTGAGTGCTATGACATGTTCAACCATGTGTAAGACATGCATCAGGAGAATTCAATTAACCATGAGGACAGGTTACAAATATCAACATAAATAGAGTGGGCATCAACCCAACTCAATCATGTCAAGTCCTTTGACTTGACCCACGTAGATCTTCCCACTTATCCAAACACACACACTGGTTGGTAATATGTGGACGTAGCCCAAGAGCGGTTACCTAACTGTCCTTGACCGTGGACATGGCTATTCGAATAGTTTTACACTCTGCAGAGGTTGCACACTTTGCCCACAAGATCCGGGGAACTTCTGTGTCATCCACGACCCGCGGTACCTCAAGTACCCGGGGTAAGCACCCGATCACTATCTTTCCCTAGACGACACTAACAATGAGTCCACTCGTTGTTCCGTATCCTCACGATGTACATCATACGAGACTCACTCGAGATCGTAACATCCGAGAGGGGACACAACGGTGTATCCGGTGCCCTGTGAAAACAGTCATGGCTGCCCTACCTGGCACGACCCCGTCCCGAGAGAGAGCACCAACTCTCCCCCGTCACTAGTAATGCAGGCTCCCAGCTAGTATCGGCCTAGGTAATCAATAATGCCCTTTCCCATACAAGGGTAGAGTGGTTGGGAATGTAAGGTTGGAATAACGATCGCAACTTAAACCAATCCGTTTTGAAAACAACACACACACACACACTTGCCCCGGTACACCACTTCGTCATCAAGTGGCTACCCAACTCATCATCTCCCCTCGGGCATAAGTGGCGCCCGATGGGGTTTTCGAAAAGTCTTTTGAAAATGCCTTGTCTCCATTACCATGCATATCCCCGTCCCTTTTGCGTAGCACTACTTAGCATCCTATCTACTCCCACCGGCATAACCCTCATAAGAAGGTAGGGTCATGCACAATGCAAGTATCAACAAGGAGGAAATGGAGGCAACCCACCAAAGTGGCTACCATCTCATCATAATTCCGATGCAACAATAATAAAGTGCTATATGAAATGCATAAAAAGGGTTTCGTAGACATGGTCAAAGGGCTGCTTGCCTAGCTCAACAAAGTCTTCTGGGTCTTCAAAGTCTTCTGGTCCAACTCCTTCGTCAGCAACGCAATCTATCGTCGCAAAATATTAACGAGAAAAATAAGGCAATAATAAAACAGAAAAACCAAAGTGCTCAGAAAAATGTCAATTCATTTTTGTTAAATACTAGGTTGAGAACTAAGAAGGGGAAAATTCCTAGTTTTGGATTTGGAGTAGTAGAATAGGAGAAATGGATTTACAAAGGTATATTTAAATGCTTAAAATCACATTTAAATATTTACAGTGAAGAAAAGGTTGTTGGATTTGAATGAAAATTGCACCATTAAATAGGTTGCAATACTTTAGGGATTTAGGACTTGGAATTAATTTATTTGGACATATATTTTATCCTGTGGAATTCTTGGAAAAGTGATAGAAAAAGAAAAGGGCTTTGTGCCTGCTGGGCCAGAACAGGCGCAGCAGGCCCAGCCAGAGAGGCGGCTCGGCGCACTGGTGCACGCGCGCGCGCCAGATTTAAACTTGACGGGCGGGGCCCAGGCGTCAGGACGTGAGGCTGACGGACGGGCCCCACAGCCGTCGTTGTTAACCCTGGGCGAGAGAGGGCGGCGAGCTCACCAGCGATGATGTAGGGCACGGTGAGGTCGGGCGAGGGCACGGCTGGGCTCAGCGTCGTGTCGCTGTTCGGGTGGAGGTGGAGTTGGACACCGAAGCAGCCTGGTTCGCCGGTGATGAGGTCACGCGGTGGAGGTGCTTCGGGCATCGATGGTTCCGGCCGTTCCCGGCTGCAAAAGAGTGGGGAAAGAGAGGGAAAGGGGTCAGTGGTGCTGCGTGGTTCTAGATCGAGAGAGAACAGGGGCGGAGGAGGCATGTACCGCGCAAACGCCGATGAGCCGAGGCGGCGGAGCTCGATCTCGATCTCGAGCTCGAGCGGCTCTGGGGACAAATGGGTGTTACGGGAGGTGGATTAAGAGTGTGGGGGAGCGACAGGGAGTGATAGAGAGGCTTGAGGTTGCCTTTTGTAGGCTTGCCGAGGTCCACCGTAGGCGCGGCCTACGGGTGCCCGCGGGATCAGCTCGGGTGTCCATTAGAGAGGGAATGGAGGTCTCGTGGGTGTTCGTGGGAGTGGTCTAGGGTGCCAGGGAGAGAGAGGAGGAGCGGGACGAGCTGCGGGCGGGCCATATTAGCGGCACGAGCATTGGCCGAACGGGGCGGCATTCTGGCGCGAGCTGCAGGAGAGAGAGGAGGGTACGTGAGCAAGTGGGCGGCCTGCTGGCGTGGAGTGGACGTCGAGGGGCATCGACTGGCGCGCGGGGGAGGCTCGAGGTGGCCGGGAGGCACGGCATCAACGGTCGGGTGCCCTGCTAGGCGCTCTAGAGCGCGACTTTGGCCGGCATCCGCGGCTTTCCCGTGTCCGAGCGCGTCCACTTGCGTCTGGCAGCTGCAGGGGGCATGGGCAAAAGCTGGGGAGTGCCTTGGATGCTCTGGAAGGCTGAGGGGAGAGAGGGAGGTTGAGAGAGAGAGAGGAACCCACTGTCCAGAGAAGAAAAGTGGGGTTCTCCCCCTTCATCATTGCTTCCTCGGGCAGCAAAGCACACAGGTGCTAGAGGGGGACTAGGAGGGGTCATGGTAGAAAGTTGAGCCTACAGAGATTAGTGGAAGAGGCCAAAAATGGGATTTTTGTAAAGTGGCAGAAGGTGTTTGATGCTGGTTTGGGCAAGTAGATGGTTTCCATTTGCCATGAGACTCCACAGGGTGGAATGACACATATAATTAGGGTCTTCCACCAATTTTGAGCTTATTTGGGCAAAGTTGCCAATGCAACTTTTGTAAACCCTAAAAATTAGCAGAAATGAACTTGTGCAGATCTAGTTGATCAAATCATTTCTCCTTGATGCACCACTTGGTTTAGTGGCCTCATTTGGTTATATGAACATGATCACAAAAGTTGGGGTCAAGGAGAGAAAGTTGGTAGTACAAAGTTGTTCAAATTTGATTCTGGTCAGAGAGGGTTTTGGTGCATTTTGGTGAACCAAACTGACCTTAATTGAGATGAGGATTTGCAAGGTGACCACAATATGCATTTGTGACTTTCTGGATTTTCGTTGGATTTTTATGAAAATATTTCCTGTAGAAATATTTCAAATCCTTGAAATGGGCAGAAATAGTTTTGGGAGGTTTTGTCCAATATTTTGAACATGACCATGTGTTGAAACTCTTACATATGGAAAATATATGTCCACTGAGTTTTCCTGATTTTTGTCAAATATTTTTGAAACATTAAAATAATTTTTCCCTATTAAAGACCATTTCTGGCCTTAAGAAAAAGCTTTTAAATAAAATATGAAAATAACTGTTAAAATTATATTTTTGTGGTTTATGGGAATCCTATATCTAATAGGTTTCAAATACACTCTTTGAAATATTTTTCATACCCCAAATCAAGTACTTGTAGTGCAAACCTCAACTCAGGGGTTTTTGGAAAACTAAATTTTGAAAATACTATTTGGCCAACTTATTTTTGTAGGAAAATACTATACTGTACTATACACATGGCATGATCATTGGGCAGAATTTTGGGGCAAGGAGATGAAGTATAGAAGGTGGAGTAGTTGACTTTAAAGAGCACTTGAAAAATCACTCAGAGAAAACCAACTCCAAAATAAAAGCCAAATAATGCAAAAGTTTTTGTTGGTCCAATATTTTCATGCTTTAATAATGCAAATGACATGTTACAAAATGCAGGGTGTGACAACATACTAATGGCGCACCGTGGGCTATACTAATGGCGCACTGCATGGTGCGCCATTAGTAAACCAGATACTAATGGTGTGATACTAGTGGCGCACCTGTAGTGCGCCATTAGTACGCAAAATAGGTGCGCCACTAGTAGGCCTTTTCCTAGTAGTGGCCTCTCCACCTCATCTAACCTGGGACTGAGAGCGGCGGTCCAGCCCACTGCCTCGATTTCCGCGAGCTTCCGCTTCAGGTCGTGCCAACCTTCAAGATCCGGGCGAACCTCATCCACCCGGCGACCGACTTCCTTCTGGACCTTGGCCTCGCGAGCCCCGACGACATATTCCACTTGGGCAACTTGACGCTCCCTCGTCTCCAGTTGTTCAAGATCGAGGCCACGCTCCACTGCTTCCAGAGCCAACGCCTCCTCACGCTTCTGGACCTCCTCTTCCTCGGTAGGCGTCCCCCTCAGCGACGCGACGGCGGCTTTGCGCGCCTCCACTTGCTGCTTAAGGAACGCACTCCAGGCGTGGAGCTCCCACGTGTGCTTCTCCGCAGCCTCGCGATGGCGGTCAGCTTCACGAGCCTCCTCCAGAGCTCGGGAGCAGGCCTCATGATAGGCCGCAGGGGAGGCCTCAGCCTTCATGTTATCAAGCTCGCGCTGGTAGCGCCCGAGGTTGATGGCCACTTTCAGCTTGTGCCACTCCTCCGCCAACCGAAGACCCTCGACTTCAAGGCGCGCGCCGACACCCTCAAGTTCTTCGCCGAGTCGGCTCATCGTGTCTGTCGCCTCCTGAAAGAGCTCATGGCGAACAACGCTCCTCCCGCACTCGAACTCGAGCGCATGGCCCATCTCGCCCTCCGCTATGAGGGCTGTGGGGGACACCCAGCGCGGCGCGCCCCCTCTCAGCAGGGGGCTGGGGGCTGGCGCGGCCCCAGTCACTGGCCGGCCCTCGCGAGGGGCCCAAACCGAACAAGGGTCGCTGGTTGAAGAAGACCCTGGGGTCGAGGCCAGCCATCTGCCGACCATGACCAGGGGAGGAGCCCTTGGCACGCCTGCTGCGCTCCGAGCAAGGCCACGAAGAAAGGACGGCGAAGGCACAAGCTAGGGGCGCCTTGATGACGGACCAACTCCCACGGCTGACCCCACACCGTGGGCAGCACCCGAGCCTGCAGCGCTGAAGCTTGGCGGGTGCGACGGGACGAGAGGGAGCTGCTTCTCAGGAGATTTCATGGCCTTGGAAGAAGGGGTCCTGAGGGGACAATCGTTAGGAAAGGAAGGAGACACACAGAAGATCACCAAGATCAGGTACTTACTCGTGGACGGCGATGTACTTTCATCGCATCAACGGCCCGAAGATACCGTTGCTGCTCAGAGATCATTTCCACTTGCGGATCTCGTCGAAGTCCACACAAAGCCGACTGAAGCACTGAACATGGCGGGCAGTACGGAGTGTAGCCGGAGAAGTGCTCGGGAGAACAACTTCAGGGGTGCCTGGCTGCAGAGAGCAGTCGGGCGCCATCTCACCGTGACCTCATGAGGCCTTCAGAGTTTTGGCCTCGGGGGCCGTGTGTTGCATTGCCTCGGCGACTGGCGTCCCAGAATCACGGGATCCTAAGGATGACGCCTTAGGAGCCACAAGCGGCGTTCGCACATCAGTACTCGTGCCGCCAGCCTCTGGCGGCGCTCGTCCCCCTGCACCCACATCCGGGACGAGCTTGGCACCAGCGATGAAGAGGGGAACCACGCTGGCAGGGTTCTTGCGGGACCCCACCAGGCCGTCCGGACGCAACCCCCACTCGTCAAAGAGGGGCATGCTCCCTGCGAATTCAGCCTTGTTCCTGCAGCGGTACAGCAGACATTTCTTCGCAGGCAAGTCATCCAGCGAAGGGACACCTGTCAGGACATTGAGCAGCGTTTACTGCGTCCCAAGGGGAGCCCGGACTACTGAAACCTCATATGGTCCTGACTACTGAGCAAGGTCCACATCGGGCGAGAATGGCGCTGAAGCGGAGCAACCCGGCGCTTGACGAACTCCTTCACCACCATCGGTGCGGTCACGCCGCAGTCCTTCAGCATCCTTAGACTGAGCCAGACAGGGACAAGACGGGGCCTCGCGAGCCTCTCGTGGCCCCAGCCGGAGTGGGAAACGGCAGGCGCTGACGGGGCGTGGTGCAGAGGGCTGAGCACGCCGGCGTCGACAAATACCCACCTTTTCTGAAACTGACTCGTGGATGGAGGAAGCTCGAAGTCAATCCCCGCGCACGCCGTCGCGGCCACGGCCTGGAAGCTCACGCACCCCGAGCTTTGCCGAGGATCAGTCAGATGCAACGAGAAGAAATGGCGGAGAAGGGCCACAGAAGGAGCGATGCCCACCATGGCTTCACACACGAAGGCGAAGACGGTGAGGAGAGTCACGGATTGGTAATGTTCAAGAACCGCATTGAGGAAGGCGGAGAAAGGGGGATCAGGCCTGCTCAAAGGGTATCAATGAAGATTGGGACCTCGGTGACCGCCCGAGCAATGCGAGCGCGAGACGCAGGCCAAGCCACTGTCTCCCCCCACTCGTTGAAACTAGTGGCGAGCATGGGACGCACCTTGTCCATGGCCTCGTCGTTGAGCACCAAGGATCGACCGACTGCAGGCTCGGTGGCTAAAGGCGCACTTGGCGAAGAAAGAGGCTTCTTCCCCTTGTCTGCTTGTTTCGGTGCCATGGCGATGAAGCAGGCGGAGTGCAGGTCAGACTGGAGAGGAGGAGCAGTCTTGAGGAAGCAGAAGGACAGGGGAAGCAAGGTGTGGGTGATGGGAGAATAACTGTGTAGGTTGCGAGGGCCGAATAGCCAGGCAGATTCAAATGTAGCATGGGGAAGCAAAGATGGCCACGTCCAATCAACCACCACGCGTCAACCGAGGCCACAGGCTTTTGGGGCCCGTGGCGCTCCGCGCTTGACCTTCGCTTCGCCTCGAAGCCAAGCCCGAGCGCGCCTTGGGCCCGGGGGCTACTGTCGGCGTTATGGGAACGGGGATCCCAGACCTGCCTGCCTGCGGCCCACGGCGTGGCTGAGCTACCAGGCCCGTACGGCCTGTAACACCCACGATGCAGCTATATCTCCCATGTGTCGAGGCACGACTTAGAGGCATAACCGCATTATGGTTTAGTCCGAAGTGGGGTAATCATCACACAATCCCATGTACTGAATAAAAAAGGGATAAAGAGTTGGCTTACAATCGCCACTTCTCACAAATAACAAGTTAAACATACATCATCCAGAGTACAATCAAGGTCCGACTACGGAAGCAAAATAAAAGAAGACAACCCCAAATGCTAGATCCCTGATCGTCCCAACTGGGCTCCACTACTGATCAACAGGAAACGAAACAAAACAACGACCAAGATCTTCATCGAGCTCCCACCTGAGCTGGGTTGCGTCACCTGCACTGGTATCATCGGCGCCTTCAACTATTTGGAAGTATCTGTGAGTCACGAGGACTTAGCAATCTCACACCCGCGAGATCAAGACTATTTAAGCTTATGGGTAGGATAGGGTAATGAGGTGGAGCTGCAGCAAGCACTAAGCATATATGGTGGCTAACATACGCAAATAAGAGCGAGAAGAGAAGCAACGCATTGGTCGAGAAACTACAAGTGATCAAGAAGTGATCCTAAAGCTACTTACGTTCAAACATAACACAAGAACCTTGTTCACTTCCCGGACTCCGCCGAAAAGAGACCATCACAGCTACACACGTGGTTGATGCATTTTAATTAAGTCAAGTGTCAAGTTCTCTACAATCGGATATTAACAAATTCCCATCTGCCACATAACCGTGGGCACGGCTCTCGAAAGGTTATACCCTGCAGGGTGTACCAACTTAGCCCATCACAAGCTCTCATGGTCAACGAAGGATATTCCTTCTCCCGGGAAGACCCGATCAGACTCGGAATGCTGGTTACAAGACATTTCGACAATGGTAAAACAAGACCAGCAAAGCCACCCGAATGTGGCGACAAATCCCAATAGGAGCTGCACATATCTCGTTCTCAGGGCACACTGGATGAGCAGTCCGTACAACTAAAACCAACCCTCAAGTTTCCCCGAGGTGGCGCTGCAAGGGGCTCTAGTTTGGACCAATACTCAGAGGAGCACTGGCCCGGGGGGGTTAAAATAAAGATGACCCTCGGGCTCCGAAAACCCAAGGGAAAAAGTCTTAGGTTGTTAGGCAAATGTAAAACCAAGGTTGGGCCTTGCTGGAGGAGTTTTATTGAAAGCGAACTGTCAAGGGGTTCCCATAACACCCAACCGCGCAAGGAACGCAATATCAAGGAACACAACACCAGTATGACGGAAACTATGGCGGCAAGAGTGGAACAAAACATCAGGCATAAGGCCGAGCCTTCCACCCTTTACCAAGTATATAGATGCATTAAATTAAATAAGAGATATTGTGATATCCCAACATATCCATGTTCCAACATGGAACAATCTTCATCTTCAACTACAACTAGCAACGCTATAAGAGGGGCTGAGCAAAAGCCGTAACATAGACAAACAACGGTTTGCTAGGAAAGGTGGGTTAGAGGCTTCACATGGCAATATGGGAGGCATGATGTAGAAAGTTGTTGGTAGCGCGACATAGCGATAGAGCGAACAACTAGCAAGCAAAGATAGAAGTGATTTCGAGGGTATGGTCATCTTGCCTGAAATCCCGAAAGGAAGAAGAACGAGTCCATGAA
This sequence comes from Triticum dicoccoides, assembly GCF_002162155.2. Lineage (NCBI taxonomy): Eukaryota > Viridiplantae > Streptophyta > Magnoliopsida > Poales > Poaceae > Triticum > Triticum dicoccoides. The sequence continues at coordinate 377,097,890 of NC_041390.1, read as the reverse complement.
GAAGACAAACGGACGGAGTCGAAAGAATCCTCACAACTCTGGAACAAAACCGAAGCTAAATGAGAGAAGCAACCTGGAAAGAAGCATGCAACATAGTAAACAACCATCACATAAACATGGCATGATGCACAACCAAGTATGATACATGTCCGGTTTAATTATGCATGGCATGACAAAGTGCACAAACAACACTACAAGTTAAGTGGAGCTCAATATGTAACAAGTTGCATATTGAGGAAACTCCACATTTAATTATTCAGTTCTCTCTCATCTAAACTACTCAACAATATTAAATGTTGTTAAACATGGCAGGAGGCGAAGCATGAGTAAAACATCTATCTAAACAAATTTAAATGAGGCCAGAACAAACAACAATTCCGGTAAATCCTCATGTGCATTTAGCAATAGAAGCAAACAACAATTTTAACCTTTTTAATTGTTGTTTTCATGATGCGGATGGCATATGCAAGTTTATGCATTTTTTATGAAAATGTTCCCATTAGCATGATATGAAGCATTTGTCATCGTGGCGGAACGAAAGGGGTGCCACGGCAACGAATCTGAAAATGATGCCACGGCAACATATCAGTTCCGATAACTCGATTGAGATACCGATGCAAAAGGGAAGTGTGCGGATGTGTGGATCAAGGAAGGTGGGGTGATCCCGGTTACCGGGTTCCCACATGACGGTGGCAAGGAAACGAGTGACAACGTGCGACAAACAAGTCGGGCATGGTGCAAATGCGAGCAACTCATACAACACATGCATTCATTCACGAGCGGTCATCTCGGCGGTTATACCTTCGAAGCGTGCCTTTTCGAAATGGATCAAGTTCGGAGCGGTGTAGAGGAAGTAGACATTCTCGGGATGGTCATAGTGGAAGTAGTCATTCACGGAAGTCGTGGGAGTCGTGGTACTTGAGAAGCGGTAGAGGTACGGGTCTTCGACAACGGCCGTCGTACATGCTCCGAGGCCATCGGTAGAGGTTCTCGCATGCTCCAGGGTCGCGGGTAGAGGTTCTCGCGAACTCGGCAATGGTAGTGGTACACATTTTCGTAGATGTTCGGGGTCGTCACCGTTCATAGTCAATGTAGTTGAACCTTACGAAACCCTCGGTGACAGTAGTAGTGGATGTCATCGGTATCATGGTACTTGGCGATATTCGTGCGTAAAGGTACTTTGCAGTTTCGACGATGGTCAAACACATTTTCGTAGATGTTCGAGCCATCGGTAGTGGTACGTGGTGAATCCCGAAATGGTCTTGGCGTCTTCGCGCATAGGGGTACTTGGCGTTTCCGTGTGGCACTGTCGAGCAAGAGGCGAAGTCGTGGTACTTAGGTCGTCGTGGAACTTGCGTTCAGGTCGTGTAGTCATACCAGGCGTCCATGGCCTTCGAGGGACTTGGCAAAAACTATTCAGGGAGGAAGCAACATGGCTCAGTAGCAGCAAACTTGGCGCAGCAGACAGGGCTTGGCATAGCGGACGTGGCTCCGATGAAGCTGCTTGCTAGCAGCGGCCGAAAACAGAGGCGGGGCCTCGGTGTGATGGAGGCAGAGAAGAGGAGGGGCGAGGCAAGCAGGAGGCATGCAGGCGAAGGCGAAGCAGGGAGGCGAAGCTCCTGATCCGGCGGCGGGGAGCTCCAACGGAGTAGGCAGGATGGCGGCGACAGCCATGGGGCTCTTGCTCCTGCTTGTAGCGACAAAGACAGGCGTGGTGTCCATGGCAGGGGTGGAGGCGCGGCGCTCCGGGCCGCCAGTGTCCGTCTGGGCCGCACCGGCGGTCTCCGGCGAGGGAGCCGAACGGAGCGGAGCGACGGCGGCACTAGAGGGACTGGGAGTGGGAGCGAGGCACAGGTGGGACTCGCGCGAGGCAGCCATAGGCATCGAGCGCTGGAGAACGGGCGCGGGGCACTGCGGCCTTGTACGCGAGCGACGAGAGGGAGAGATATGGGGATCGGGCGTGAGCGCGTGCGCTCTATCCCTGGCGGCGTGAGATGGACCGGGGGGAAGGGAGCGAGGGGTGGGGGAGCCGAACGACTAGGGTTAAGGTTAGGTGGGCCGTTGGAACGGGCCGGCCCAGTGGAGAGGGAGACTGCTGGGCTAGGAAGGACGGTGGCTGGGCCTTGGGCCACTTTGGCTGCGGGGGAAGGATGGGCCGGCCTGGCTTACTGCTCTATCTCTCCCTCATATTTGTTTTAAAAGAAAAGAATTAGAGAGAAGAAAAGAAAAGGAGGGTTATGGAAAGGATTTGTGCAAGGGGGCTATTTTCCCGGACTCTTAAAAATGTGCTCGTTCCAAGAAAAATGGAGTGCATAAGATTGCAAGGTTTACATATGAATTTAATTCAAATGGTTTGAACAAGGAGTAGGAATCTGAAGTTTCCGAAAATGTTGAACATTTAGGAAGAGCCTCGATAAAATGATAAAAAAAATGTGACGACAAGTCAGAGACCAAGAATTGAGATAACAAAGGCATTGGTATTTATTTGCAACTGTGTCAATGGTAATTCCACATCCATGGAATACTTTATAATAGCTCCCTAATATTGGGAGGGTATGTTATAAAGAGAATCACCATGTGAATTCCCTTAGTTTAAATGGAACGAAGATCCATGCAATTTATTTAGTTGAGTTTTAAAAAGAGGGTGCAAGATGACATGATGCAATGCACATGATGCAATGATGAATGCAACAAGCAAAAAAAATCACACAACGAATCTCAGAAACCATGGAAGGTATCTGGAGCTCCGGTCTTGGGCGTCACAACACTCCACCACTACAAGAGGATCTCGTCCCGATATCTAGGCTGGCAAGAGAGAGAAATGGAAGAGGAAGAGAAGAGGTAAACTAAGTTGCTTCTTTGACCAAAAGAGTGAAACCAAAGAACCTTGAGAGGTTGAAAATATTGAAAAAAAGAATACAACGAAGATGAACAAAGTTGAAAACACTCCGTTAGAAAAGAGGAACAAGGAACATTACAGGAACCTTGTAGGTTGAAAGACATGAATGAAGAGCTTCAGCGACAGGGAAGGACAAGTAACCACTCCGGATAAAACAATATAGCGAAGGAAATAGATTGATATAATTTGGACAGCACTCCGGTTGTAAATGGAAGGAATTGAACATGATCTTGACAAAACAAGATGAAGGGTCGAAAAGAGCAACATCACAATGCCTCCGGAACAAAAGAATAGAAGATAGATCATTGGAATAACAGAATGGACAAGAAAATGCCAGTTTCTGCCACTATTGAGCTTGGAAAGCACCCTTCCAAGAATGTTATAGCGGAGTTGTAGGGCAACCAACAACGAAAAGAACAATCTTGTAGTGGGCTTATGGAGAACATCTCAAAACTATGAGGTGAAATTCTTCCACTAACGGAAACAATATATTGGATTGATATGAACAAGGAGACGAGAACTTATTTCACCAGGGGATAAATGAAGAACTTGGGTCATTTTTGAGCACCATTAATAGCAAAATCCTTAGGGAAAGCTTTAGGTGAAATATAACCCAACATAATTCCAATCAAGAGATTGATTGGTTGAAAAGATGTCTTGAGCGAAGAGAAAATGATGGGTTTAAAATATGTCATTCCAGACAACTTGTGAATCATGAAACACAAAGAGAAATTATCAAGAATGACATAACACCACCTCAAAAGATAAGAGAGAAGGGATTGAATTTTGGAATGCAAGATGAAGAATACTTGAGCTCCTCTGAAAAGAATCTCAATGAACACTTCGAGAAGGAATTAAATCCTTGATGAACCATCATGTAGAGCCTCCATGAAGAACTCCGATAATAAAAGGATGATCAAGCGAAAGGGAAAGTTGAAAAGAACTTCGGGAGAAACCTTGCAAAGATTAGATGAAGCTTTGAAATGATATAATTGAAATAACTTGAAGCTCCGTAAAAGAAAGATGAACAACTCTGAAAGAAGAAATTAGATCCCTTGGATGAAGCAATAATAAGAATTACGTTATGCATATCCTTCACCAATTTAAATTGATGACAAGCAGCAGATTAGGAAAACTACTTATTCTCATAGAAAGGATTAAGAAAGATATAGCGCAAAACTTGAGAAAGGTCTTCAACGAACCACCGGTAGGATTGAAACAACGAATAAATTAATATGAGAACATAGGAAGAGGAATGTTGGACGAACCACCGTAAGTATTGGAAATGATTGGAGAAAAGAGAAAGGCTCTCCAGGAAGCACTAAAAATGCACAAAGCTGCTTGAGTGAATTTAGATACAAGTGAACGAAGAGATCACAAAATGATTAGAGAATACCTGAATGATGCACGGTAAGATTTGGAGAATGAGAGCTGAAATCTGAGAATGAGTAATGTTTGCAAAGATGGTCTTCGGAGAATCGAACTGAAAAGACTCCTGAATTGCTTCGGATGGGTGAAAAGAATTCTCATAATCAAAAACAATTATGAGAGGATGGCATCTAGCTAGAATCACGAATCTTCGAGAGAATGGACAAGATTGAGAGAAAAATCTTCTTCGGACTTCAAATCCGAGAATGACGACGAGAAACAGCACCATGAATTGTTGAGGTACTCCGGAATTATTAAAAGAGGAAAGGTTGAGCCAAAGGTGAAAAGAATTTGAAAGTGATATTGGAGAAGGCAATTGACTGATGAAAATTCATTCTTATGTTAAACTTTGAAAAGAATTTGAGAGTAACTCTAGGAAAATTAGAAGAGTCAGGTAAGATCCTGGGAAAAGACCTGTGCGTTAGGGCCCACTCAAGAGAAACACCGTTGAAATGATTTGAAGACAGAGATTGCACCGGTTGAATTAAATGGCTTGAATGCGATAACAACCTCGAAATAACTTGAATGGGTCGAGAATGGAAACGCGAATCTTCCGAGATATCTTCGGCACTCTGGAACAATTGAATAGTGAGAGGTGGATGATTCAGAGGAGCACAACATTTGGAACGAGGAAAATGATATGATCAACAAAGATTGAATTGAAACCACCGGAGAAGAAAACGAGTGAAGAGTGGCGAACTTGAAGCTCCCTAAGGATGTTCATAAGAAACACCGGGTAAAACATTGATGGAAAATAATGGAGGGACTTCCCATTAATAAAAGGATACTTGATTCACAAATCTGAGTCCTTGAAGAAAAATGGGTGGGAGGGCGGGAAAACAAATGCAACTTGGAACATACGGAATGGAACAAACACCATTGAGAAAACTTAGAATTGATCCCTGAATGTTGAAATGATCGGATCTACTTGAAGAGAAGCACATAGGTTAGAAAAGAATTAAACATATACTAAATAAGAAAGGGATAAACAGTTGGCTTACAATCGCCACTTCACACAAATAACAAGTTAAACATACATCATCCAGAGTACAATCAAGGTCCGACTACGGAACCAAAATAAAAGAAGACAACCCCAAATGCTAGATCCCCGATCGTCCCAACTGGGCTCCACTACTGATCAACAGGAAATGAAACAAAACAACAACCAAGATCTTCATCGAGCTCCCACCTGAGCTGGGTTGCGTCACCTGCACTGGTATCACTGGCACCTGCAGCTGTTTGGAAGTATTTGTGAGTCACGAGGACTCAGCAATCTCACACCCACGAGATCAAGACTATTTAAGCTTATGGGTAGGATAGGGTAATGAGGTGGAGCTGCAGCAAGCACTAAGCATATATGGTAGCTAACATAAGAAAATAAGAGCGAGAAGAGAAGCAACGCAATGGTCGAGAAACTAGGAGTGATCAAGAAGTGATCCTGAAACTACTTACATTCAAACATAACACAAGAACCGTGTTCACTTCCCGGACTCTGCCAAAAAGAGACCATCGCGGCTACACACGCGATTGATGCATTTTAATTAAGTCAAGTGTCAAGTTCTCTACAATGGAATATTAACAAATTTCCATCTGCCACATAACCACGGGCATGGCTCTCGAAAGTTTATACCCTGCAGGGGTGTCCCAACTTAGCCCATCACAAGCTCTCATGGTCAACGAAGGATATTCCTTCTCCCAGGAAGACCCGGTCAGACTCGGAATAACAGTAACAAGACATTTCAACAATGGTACAACAAGACCAGCAAAGCCGCCCGAATGTGCCGACAAATCCCGATAGGAGCTGCACATATCTCGTTCTCAGCGCACACCGTATGAGCAGTCCGTAGAACTAAAACCAACCCTCAAGTTTCCACTAGGTGGCGCTCCAAAGGGCTCTAGTTTGGACCAACACTCAGAGTA